>NC_137428.1:60441311-60856311 GCF_964374335.1 Astatotilapia calliptera | reverse complement strand
GTCGGCGATGCTCGCTGTGAGTAAACTGTTTCAGCCCACTGTACACGGTGTTCATGCCTTAGAAAAGAAATAAAGTTCAGTGAAGCAGTTTCCTACGCCTCCTTCGATCTTTTTGCTAGCGGAGTTGACCTGTATAGTAAGCTGTTGCCGGCTACGAGTCAGTTACGGAACCTTCAAGTAACTGCCAGAGGTTTCCTTACTACGGTTCGGGGCCGCGGATCTGGCGCGGTAACACCTGTATCTGATTGAGGAATCACTCATCTTTGGAAAAGAGAGTTTATTACAGAGAAATGGCTCTTTCCAAAATAAAAGCTATACTATACGCCTCTTCTGGGCTATATTCTCAGCAGCATATTGTAGCGGGTCAGGGCTGTTCGGGGTTCTGTTTGTACAGTTATGTTTTGTTTATGTTGCCATAGTGACGGGTGACGCCCTCTCGCTGCGACGTTGTCCTTCCGGGGTCAGAGGGCGCCCTGTGTTGTTGTTGTTGCCGTGCGGTTGCTGCGCTGAGCAGTTAGCTAGCAGCAGTGTTCTTCTGCAGATGTCAATAAACGGCTGTGCTCCCTGGCTAGCTCACGGGAAGCAAGACCAAACGACACCTCCGTCTCCTCGTTGTCTGAGCTCGCCACATTGGTGTCAGAAGTGGGATGATGGTGGTACCCCATGTTCTGACCCGAGTGACTTTTCCCTCGCCGGTCGTGACCGGCCAGTGCGCCAAAAGAAGGCACCTGGACATTTGCAGGACTTTGTGTGGGGTAATGGGGTCCTCGGGGACGACTGACCCCTTAGGTGGGGGCTATGTAGCGGGTCAGGGCTGTTCGGGGGTTCTGTTTGTACAGTTATGTTTTGTTTATGTTGCCATAGTGATGGGTGATGCCCTCTCGCTGCGACGGTGTGTCCTTCCGGGGTCAGAGGGCGCTCTGTGTGTTGTTGTTGCTGTGCGGTTGCCGTTAGCTAGCGGCAGTGTTCTTCTGCAGATGTCAATAAACGGCTGTGCTCCCTGGCTAGCTCAAGGGAAGCAAGACCAAACGATACCTCCGTCTCCTCCTTGTCTGAGCTCGCCACAATATTAAACATATCAGGTCCCCATAAGGAGAATCATGTGCTAACGGCTGTCTAAATGACTCAGGTAAAGTTTGTAGCATGCATGCTTGTTGTTTTTGTCTGCTTCCACTTGTCTTTGCACTAGGATGATGTCGGCGTAAATGTGCAGTCATATTCGTTGTGTTCCCACTAGTGCTGTCAGCGTTAATCTCGTTGAAATGACGTTAACGCCACAACACGGTAAATCTCCTAACGAGCTACCCCTGCGTGGGGCTAGACGGCCAACACGTTAACGAGCTAACTGTGCTAACACACTAGTTCCCACCCATGTAATTCAGCATTGCGTGGCACATCCAACATACTGTTTTACTTTAGTCCATGACGCGCTTACCTTCAGGGTCATATGTCACATGAAAACCAAAATAATTCCAAACGCCAGATCTGAATGAGGGTGGGGGAGGTTCAATTTGCCATGTTGCAAGGAGAGCTTAACTTCTGTCTCGCTAGCTTGCCCTGCGCTCTTCCTTCTGACGATGCTGTCTGTGTTGAATGCTCAGTGGATCTGTGCTCGACAGTGCAGCCTAGGCGGAGTAGTCGAACGCAGATTCACTGAGCGCTCAACACAGACAGCATCGTCAGAAGGAAAGCTGATCAAATAAATTACAAATTTTGTATTGTCCCATACATATGCATACGGAACCGAAAGCACTGTATCGAACGGTTCAATATCGATACGAGTATCGTTGCACCCCTAATATATATATATATATATATATATAGACCAAAAAGTTTTATTGCTAAAAATAAATGAAGGATGCCTTCAAGGTGGTGTTTATTCAGTATTTGTGCTGTAAACAGAAATCCTCTAGGGTTTGGTCATACAATGTATATCAAGTGTACAGTTTTTCAAGCTCTTCAGCAAGTATGCTGCCCTAGTCATTGCTAAGAAACTTGCTACAGTTTTTACTGTGTGTTTACACTGTCTTGAGACTGTTCTCTATCTCATATGCTTCAATGTGATGTGATGGTGCTGGATACATGTTTAGAGTTGTTACTATACTGTAGAATCTGGTGTCTGTTTGATGGACATCCTTTGACGGATAACAACTCAATCCACTAATGCCTAAAACCTTTGCAAACTATTGCATATATGCACACGTACTCAGTTGCTCGCGTTATCCGCTTGCTTTCATCACTTTCTCATTCAAGCGCTCTCTTTAAATTCCACCTAATAAGAAAATGTTGTCTTGGGGCCGTCTGGTCAGCTTGAACTAGGATGTCAGTGAGAACACAATGGGGCATAGCACTGACTTAACATCACGGTTAATAATTTACAGACCTGCTGCAAATGTTTCACAGCACATTTTTTTTCCCATGAGGAGATCACTTGTTTAAATTGTGGTGTGAATAACTGACTATATTCAAGCACAGCTCACAGAGTCCAATTACTAATCTCAGCAGATAAGCATTTCTGCTGTTATCTGGAGTTTTGAATTCAATTGAATGTGAGAACAGGGGCCACGCAAGTTGATGTTGGTCAGTGTAATAATAATGCATCTTTGTTCATATACAATGGCAAACTTTGAAACGCTCGGGATCCCTGCTTAACAAAGCATTTAGATGGAAATCAAGGTCAGATTGATGTTTATTTGTTTTGGCCTTAGGACCTGTATGAAAATAGCCCTCAATGAGGAAAAACTCCCACGAAAACCTCATCAACATTAAAGGCAGTTTGTTCTGTTTGTGTGTTGCTGTTTACCAGGGAGGCTTTTGATCACTGACACCCCCCATAGATAAAGTGAAGCATGAAGGCCAAATCCTGCCCCGCATTGATCTGAACAAACATCCCCCTCCCGTTGCCAGCATACACGCACACACGCACACGCACACACGCTGTCCTAATATTACCATAGTGTTAGTACTCTACAGCAAGATCAACAGTGTGTGACAACAGCTGTGTCACATTATGAATATTGCAACATCAATGGGTGCAGAGATCATTATACGAATTAATTGGCAGTGGTGCTGTCATTAACGCTATCCAAACACGCCTATAGTTAATGCGAATGATCCGAAAATGTTTTATCTAATTGTTTATTCATGCTGTCCCTCCATTATTCGTTTTCAGCTTTTGCTAGTAGCATTAGGGTGATCCTGTGTGTAAGTTGCAGACAAGAGATTTTGCACTATTCTGTGAATGTTATTTCTTCAAAGTTGCCCTGCATTATTAATTTGAGTGTTAGTTTCAAGTTGCCTTGGGTACTTATCTTTGTGTTTTTACCCTCCAACCCTCTGTAATCTCCTATTACCCCCTCCACTTTGCCCATTCCCCCTTTGCTACCCTCCTCTCTCTCCCTCCCTTTTTTTCTCTCCCAGGCGAGTGATGCATGCTGCAAACGGTGCGTGCGTGTAGTGTGAGCGAGAGCCATCGGTGTATGCGTGTGCTTGTGTTGCGTGTGTGTTTGACTGTATGAGTGTGTGTGCTTGAATGTGTGTTGAGAGAGCGAGAGAGAGCAAGAGCGAACGAGAGAGAGAGAGAGAGAGAGACGGATAGACCGAGCCTCTAACACGGAGCATGCCTCTGCGTCCGGCAGCCGGCAAACATGAGCCACCGAGCCCTCCACGGCAGGACCAGCAGCAGCACACACACACACACTCACACACAATCACACACCCTCACACACACGCAGCAAACGGCAGCCAGGGGGCCAGCACTGACAGCAGCAGCTCCCGGGAAGAGGACAGTGGCGTTCCCGTTCCTCACGGTGTTCCGGCTTTCCGTCCCAGTGCAGAGCGTAGCAACAGTGCAAGAGCACCCATGGAGGAGCCAACAGGCAACACGGTGGTCATCCGCATTGGAATCCCAGACTTGCAGCAGACGGTAAGAGCTCATTCTGTAGCCAGAGTATAAAAGAGAGGTAATCTGCCTCTCCCCCTTCCTCTTTGAATAGGTGCTTTCTACCTCTCTACTGCTGGCTTTATGTATTATCTGTCCTTTTAAACATCGTCAGCTTTTAATTTTTCGTCTTTTCCGTCAGCTTCTCTTTATCGTTATCACCCATGCTCTTCTTTTCCCTTGTTTTCGGTTTTGGTTTTTTTTGGTATGCACACTTAGTAGCTGTGTTTGCTTGCTGGCTTCTGGGGGTTCCACTCCTCCCCTCCCCACCTTTTCCACTGTTGCCTCGCTAATAAATCTACCTCTTCATTAACTGGGCTTCAGCTGACTTTGACAACTGGCCACTTAGGGTGAGAATGGGGGTCTGAGGGAAGGGGGAGGAACGGAAAAGGCATCAGGGGTAACGGAGGCTGTGAGGTGATTGCAAATGCCCAAGAAGGCACGAGGTAGAGAATCATGACAGTTATACCTAAACAGTAAAACTTTACCTCATCATGTCGTCTTCCCACTGTGTTTGCTCTGTGCCCAGAGAGTATAACAGGTCCAATCATACACTGTTCCTCCACTAATGAAGCTGCAGTTTCTCTGAATGTGTAGCCTGTACCTGTGTAGTATTGCAGCCACTGAAAATAAAAGCAGAACCATCAGACTGTTGAAACCATTTGATCGCCTTCACAAGTGTGTCCATATCTGTATGTGATTGCTGCAGAGGGTGGTGTGAAACAGGACAAATGGGCACATAGTAAATTAGTTCTGTCATTCAGTTTTCAAGCTATCTCATTCATGTAGATTCAACAACATTGAGTAATGCAGTGCAGTGGAACATCTGTCACTGAAGTGTCAAGGTGCCATTTCTTTGAGGTTAACGGGGATCTTCAATTTGATTGCCTGGAACTGCACTTAACTGCAGAGAAATAGCATTTTACTGTTTGATTGGCTGTAAAATAAAATGTTCAGCTCAACATATCTTGACCCCATGTTATATGTCTGCAGCTATTGCTGCTCTCTCTCTCTCTCTCTCTCTCTCTCTCTCTCTCTCTCTCTCTCTCGCGTGTATATATATATATATATATATATATATATATATATATATATATATATATATATATATATATATATATATATATATATATATATATATATATATATATATATATAATGTCAGTAGCACATATAAGATCACACTATTAGACAAATGAAGTGACTTTCCTCTGGAATAACACATGACTCTGAGTCAACACTTATCAACTTATCTAGCCATTCACCTTCTGTTTCACATTAATACTCGAGATATTGTCTATTAATTGTAAAGCAAAACACAGATTATACCCTGGCAGCCATTCGCTACATACTTGTGCTCAGTTACTAAGCTTTTTGCAAGAAGTTAGGCTGAGTGTCCCGTTTCTATTCATTCTGCAGACATTGATGGCGAAGGCAAGAGGCTGGTGCTCTGTTTGTTGTTGTTGATTACCTCATTGTCGTTGGATACTTGGCTGAAATGACCCATTGTATCTTAGTGAGGCTCCAGCACCGAATGCCAGGAATAAAGGCAGGAAATAAAAGGAAGGCAGCTGAAAAGAAAGTAGAGAATTCCCCAAAGGTGCTATAGAATAGCCCTGTGTGGACAAAAATGTTTTCAAGCAAGCTCAAACTCAAAACTCTCAGCATGCAAATATGTATAATATAGAATAAGTATTTGCAGTTACATGAAAGAATACACACACACACACCTGGGCATGGTTTTACAAGCTTACACAGTTACACACTCAAACATGCACTCATGTTCATGATTCCTAATCCCATTGCCCGGGGAATTGCCTTAATGTGGTTATGTAACGTTAAGATGCTCCACGAATTATTAGTTTCAGTTTCAGTCACATTTAGTCCAGTATATGGATAAGAAAGCAAGAACACATATGGGATGACACAGTGATAGAGGGAAAGACAAACAGAGAGTTTGCCTGAAGTCTGACAGACAAACATAGAGGCAGCTGACAGATGGCCAGATTCTGACAGTTTGAATCTTTTATGGAGCAGTCAAAAGTGACTCGTGTGTACTCTGAGTAAGCAGGAGATTACACTAGAATAGTCTGCCTGAAGTAGGATTACACATCTCCTGCTGTGTTTCAAGCCTAGATCAGGAGAATGAAGCACCATGCAAAGATCATGCTGGGCAACATTTTCCCTTTTCTGCGAGAAATTAGGGTGGAGCACAGCCCAATATGCAGTAAAGCCAGAGTATAAAATAGTTAATAGTTCCTTCACAATTCCTTTCTCAATCTCTGACCTATTATGTTGAGTTCCCAGTATTTTTTCAGCCTAATTAATCTGAAGTAGGGGTATTATTTCTGGTACTATTCTTGCATGTGAACTGTGTTTTGAGAATTTCTTCTTCAGGTCTGGTTAGGTGATGGAGTAAAATAAAGAGTGGTGTTAAAATTATGGAAGACAATTATGGAAATTAAGGAAGAAAATTAATGGATTTTAGTCATTCAGCTTGCAATTTATTCTAAGCAAGTCCGTCATTACATAAAAGTACTGTTCAGTCTTTGGCAAACATTTAATCTCTAACTGTATTTTGGCAACAGGAGATAGTACAGTTGCATTAGCAGTCAGTACCACCTTTTGTTCGGTCGGGGTGTTTGGGAAATTATTTGTAAAGATTGTACTTTTTTCCCACCATAGGTATCATTTGGTATTCATCATACCCAGCTTCACAAAAATTCTATTTTTGTGATAGAAGCAAAAAAGATAGATTCCCAATACCGCTAATGGGTGTCATTCATCTCTCAAAAGAGAGGGAGACACACACGTAAATAGTCTGCCCCACTATTGCCTACCTGCTTTAATCCATCTTCTCCATTTATTTTTGTGTTACGTCTCTCAGTGCATCCCATTTCTTTATCCATTCACAGAATACATTTTTCTGTCAGATGCAGAAATCTGTCACGATTATGATGTTGAGAAAATAATTTTAAAAATAAACAAAAAACAAACAAAAAAACCCCTCAAGTCTTGTTATATAGACCTTTGGGTTTGAGGGTTACACGCAGTATGCTTTCTCTTTGAAAAAACATTTGTCTTGTGGAAGCTCGAGGTTTCAGCTCTCTTGTTTGTAACAATAGTTGCTGCATCTTATTGGGTCGAACTGAAATAGACATCTTGAAGGCCCTTTCATTGTCTCTGTGCATATTTTCCTGTTCACATGCTTGCATGTAGCAGCATATGGTGTCCCTCCTTACACTTTACATCCTTTTGTGCTGGACTTAGCACTTTGTGATGCCCTCTTTGTCTTTTCTGTTGTTTTTGAATTTTTTTCCACCTCTTCTGTCTGTCTGTGTAGTTGGCTTATAAGGTACCCTGTTTTTCCTGTCTGCTACTGTCTTGAACTGCTGTCTGAGTAAGTTATTTTCTGGAAACATTTGGCACATGTACATATGTAGGCTTAATATTTCATGAAAGACATTGTCCTTGACATTTTTCATTCTACAGTACTCTTCAAAAGTCTTGAGTCACCGCTAATTTCGTTATATTTTGCTAGGAAAATACAAAATAGGTGCAGCAATTTATTGAAGTTGAGGCAGTCTTAAGAAGTCTTCAGGAATAGTTCTCCAGGCTTCTTGAAGAGCATCTTCTTTGGATGTTTGCTGCCTTTTGTTCTGTTCTCTGTTAAGATGATCCCACACTGCTTCAATAATGTCGAGGTCCACATGCTGGGGAGTGTTCCATTGTGCGGTTTTCTCTCCATGGTATAGTTTTGCTGCATTGGCAGTGTGTTTGGAATCAATGCAAAAAAATTATGCTGTTGCCAGTCAGGCAGATTCCAGACTTTACTGTGTGGTGTTTAAACATATGATTGCACTTTTCAGTGTTCCACCCAAAACCGATGGAACCCATTGAACCCAAAATTTCAAACTTGGTTTCATCACTCCATTGATTTTCACTCCAGTTCTTGTATAATTTGGCATTGTTCAGTCATTTCTCCCTGTTTCCCTTTCTTTAAAATGGCTTTTGCAAAGCGACCCTTCCACTGAAACCCTGAAGACATAACTTTTACATACTAGTAAAGTTTTCGTTTTGCTTTTTAGGCCTGCCCCACTTCTCCTTGTTCAATTTCCTGTGCACGACAAACCGTTCCAAGATAGACCATGTTTTCAGCTGACTGAGGATGGCTTAGTTGGTGCAAAAATCCAGCTTTATACCTGTTAAACTCTGTTATTTTTAGCATTTTTCTTTAAGCTAACTAAAGAAATTCAAAGGCTGCTGACAGGATGCTAGAAATAAAGTCACTAAAGATACTTGTCTGTTATGTGTAAATCCAATGCTGGTTCATCCCTGCTGTCTTTTTTGTGCTGTTGAAATTTTTAAAAAGTCTGTGCTAGTGACTAATTGTTCAAACGCCATCTCAATTATTCAAATTTAGAATTTTTATTAGTCAAAGTAAAAAATGACAGTTTTTGTAGGACTGTTAAATTTAATTTTGATCTCGTGATGTGGAAAATAGACTATAAGTTTAAAAATGTCTCTTCTCCATTAACCCCAAGGCTTGTCATTTTGACCTCACAGTTGTAAATCTGTTGCTGAATAAATAATAGGATTTTTGTTTTCAAGTGGAAATTTCAGAAATTGAAAAAAAGCTAAAAAAAAAGTTCAAGTTGTTTTTATATCATCAGCGTCAAATTCTTTTCTTGGCCAATTTACCGAGTATATATCCAGTGACAGTTATGCCTTATGTCATTTTTGTACTCTGTGGAACATGTGGCCTTCATGTTTTGAGTACCTGCTGTGTAGCCTCCTGGCAGATTAATCTCTTTTGTCCCTTTTGTGTGTTCTTGTTTAACTACCATCTGCCTGCATCGTCAGTCCAGATGATATTTTGACGTATTTCCAAATATGCAACTGTTGTTTTCCTTAGCCAGTAAGAGTGGGGACCTGTCGTTTAGTAACTTGTTAATCAGTACTGCTACCTGATTTACACTGTAGATTGGTTGAATGCAGGCTGCAAAATTTAGTAGCTGAAAAACAAATATGATTTCAGTTCTGTTATCCTGGTGTTACCCAAATTAACAGTTCTGCTGGTGCCTTTCTGAGTAGAGAAGGGATTTCCCTGTGTATCTAGTAAATTGGTGCGGGTGTAGGTGTGAGTGGTAGTCTGTCTCTCTGATGACCTGCCCTGGCTGTAGCTCATCTCTCACTCAGTGTCAGCTGGGATAGGCTCCAGCTCCCTGCAACTCAGTTGGATAAGTTGTTAAGAAAATGGATGGATTGAGATTTAGAAGCAGAAACCAAATATTAACAGACCTGGACTGAGCTCAAGCCCCCGAAAATAATTCAGGACTAAGAACGCAACTTTTCAGTCCAAATACTGACACAGACACCTTGACTCAAACGATCTGTTTCTTTAGTTTGTTTGTTTTTTATTTTTTGTCCAGTTGATACTATTGTTAAGTGTTTTTGTTTTTTTTTGAGAAGGACAACCGCTGCCCAAACAAAAACCTGTAGTGATCCCATATGTGTCAGGAGTATCGGAGCACTTGAGACGCATTTTTTCTAAACACCGGGTTTCTGTGGCTTTTAAACCCCAAAACACGCTGCGCCAAAAATTGGTCCACCCCAAGGATCGGGTCCCCCGACACAAACAGAGTAACATAGTGAAAGATGCTTAAAAGCGGCTCTAAAGAGAATGAACTGTATAGAGACCGATTGCGTCCAGAGGCGAAGCAGCGGTACTTGCAGAAAATAGCGTGCATTGGAAATGTGGACCCGTATGAAATACGGCCGTGGAGTAGAAACCCTGAAGACCAACCGCTATTGATGTAGCCTGACATATTCTCGTACCTTGTCTGTGGAGTCAGCGCGTACAAGTCGTCATTCAAGCAAAGGTAAGTCAGCTCGAGTACTGCGAGTGAAATGCGTTTGATTTCCCTGCAAACATTCAGATTAGTGCAGCATAAATTCATTCATGAGGGGAAATTACAGTGAGAACATGTGGAGGCTGTTAGGTGGATAACATAGTGAGTTCAGTGCATTGATGTGACACTGTCCTGAAGGATTGTTATTCTTTATGGTTAAAGAAATTGCACTAATTTATTCATATTTATTATAAATAATTCTAATTATACATCTTGCTTCCATGTTTGTATCTTGTGTCACTAAAAATACATTTTATTTTAATTTTATATATTGATCAATGACCTGCAGAATCTCCTTATCATATTAAGTGATTCATAATTGTCACTTTATGCTTTCTCCATCTCTAAAGTGATGACATCCTTGCATTACATCCTTTAGGTTCATTTTCTGCAGGCAGGTTTCTGACAGAGAACAGGCAGATTTAGAATATAACATGCAGCGTTCTATAGATGGAAAAAGAAATGAAAAATTACATGTATGTGCTAACTTTCTAAACACTTTGTTACATTTATGATAAAGTAGATTAAACACATTTATGTCTGCCTTGGCTCATTAGTTCTTGTCTTTAAATGAACTTTGTCTGTGTGTGTTTCAGGTCCTGCACTCTCAAAGACTGAATGAACCAGCATTGCAGCCATGGGTCACTGTGAGCATCATAGGGAAGGTTGAAGCCGCGCACTGCACCTGTATGGCCGGAGTCGCAGAGACCTGCAGCCATGTCGCTGCTCTTCTGTTTAATGTAGAAGCAACAGTGTTGATCTGTGGCACAAGGACTGTTACAGATGAACCTGCATACTGGGTTTTGCTGGGTAATATGACCAAGATACAGCCAGAGGTTGGCCATAAGATAGACTTCTCCTCTTCAGCTGCCCAAAAAAAGGCTCTCAATCAAAACATAATAATAATAATAATAATAATGGATTGGATTTATATAGCGCTTTTCAAGGCACCCAAAGCGCTTTACAATACCACTATTCATTCACTCTCACATTCATACACTGGTGGAAGCAAGCTACAGTTGTAGCCACAGCTGCCCTGGGGCAGACTGACAGAAGCGAGGCTGCCATATCGCGCCATCGGCCCCTCAGACCATCTGTAGTGACAGGTAAAAGGAGGGGTCCTCAAAACAGAAAAATCCCACCTGCTACTTTGGAGGAGTTGTCACTGCTATTGGATACTTTGCTGGAACACAGTAAAGCTGTGGGTTGTGGGAATGACCCATAATGTTTTATCTAGGGGTCTAGATTTATGCCTGTAGTGCACTGCCGTGTAAATAATTTGCATTTACTGAATATATACTGACTGAGTACCACTGTTCAAAAGTTGAATAAAGAAACAAACTAATTTTTGCCTCTTTTTTTTTTTTATTGAAACCACCTTATAGAACATCACATCAGTTACAATGTAGAATCCATGTCATTTATAGTTTACAAATGACAAAATGTTTACACAAAATCATGAGTGTTTACATGACATCACCCACTACTAACTTTATTTACTGTATCTTTTGAAAAAATACAGCAATTTTAACAGCACAATACTTAAGAATATTTAACAGGAGCAGGTTTCATTTTTCCCTGGTTTTATTATCACACTGTTCACCAAAACGCAGCAAACCTTCACCATCTTATCCAGAAGGGTCACCTCTTCACCCTCACATGGAAGAAGTAATCTGATTGGCATGGTGGTATGTTTGAAGCAGGTCCCTTGTGTAGCACTGGAACCCAGTCACGATGTTTCATCCATTTCATAGGCTGGTTTGCTGCAATAATGCCAAATAATTAGCATCTCTATTGATAGAAGGTAGTTCTGCAAAATCACTCAGTAGGATGTTTGTTCTAATTTGCTATGACCGCAGAGCGCATAGAAAATAAAACTAATAGGCTATAAAGAGTGATATGAACATATTTAGAACTTACCGGAATGAAAATGTCTGGAGCACCAACAGATATTTGGAGATGGAAGAGAACTACACGTCAGCTCGTCTCACAGCTGCTATCCAGGCTGGACGCCTTCGTTTGGTAACATCGATACACGAGCTGCCTCATGTTGCTTCCGGGTTGGGAAAGAATTAAAAGATAAACCCTTTTCAAGCTTATTCTCTTGCCGGTCATGCGATCGAACATTGCAGCCGACCACACAGCAAATACGAACCATGGCTGTTGTGTGTGACTTCGCTCCCTTTTCACTTGCGCTAGACCCCCAAAATGGCGGATCGGGCCAAAATCCTTTCCACGCCCACCCCCCGTGACATCACGCTCCAAAGCCCTATAGTTCAGTGGGTTTGGTCAGTGGTCATGAGAATTTGCATAATTAAGATTAAGGAACTGACCTCCCAGCCCATTGTTCCTTCAGTGGGCTGGTTTCAGTCATTATGCAAATGTACTGTTTATAAGATTGGGGAAACCTGCAGTCAGCTGAGACTGAAGAAGTCACTTGGATGAGTGACGAAACGTTTCTCCCACAAAACGCTACGTCCAGATGAACAGTATTAACCTTTGGAGATATTGTTAAGTTTGTAAACTGTTAATTTTGTTAACTACCTTTTTAGAAGCGTTTTATGTGTCTGACAAGCTTCCATGTTCAACAGTAAGTTGCTAAGAGCATGTTTTGGCTCATTGGTGCTGAGCAGGTATTCTGCAGTGAGCTTACCACAGAAAGCAGAGGTATTACAAGCGAGAGTGAATGAAAACATCAAATTTGTAGCAGGATAGCTAAAATAAGCTATCCACAAAGCCAACCCTCGTGGTTGTTGCTTTAAGGTTCTTTTCTTGTATTAGAACTGTACTTGACCCCCCCAAAATTTAATTACTCTCATCTTTATTGCATAGCTTTTACATCTTGATGCATAATAATGAATGAAAATAATAAAAAGTCATCTAAACGTCACCCATCCACCAATATGAGGTGTTTGTTGATATGCTGTGTTTGGTTTTCTCTAAACATGGCACTGTGCTTTATGATTAAACCTCTTGGTCTCACCTGTCCAGAGGACATTGCTCCAAAAGTCTGGTGGTTTGTTCACCTTGGGGTGAATTTGGAACATCCACTCCTGAGAAGATTGGCAACTGTGTTAAATCTCGAACTCTGTTTCTGTAATTGGGCTTAGTTGTGTGTTGTTATTCATACGATCTGGGTTAGTTCGATTAGTTATTTCTTGTTGATATTATCAAAATAATAATAGTATAGACAATATATTAGTTTCCTGAAATGATCAACCAAGATTATGGTTATTCTTAAATTATTATTATTATGTCAAGTCATAATAATATAGGATTTTTAAGACTGATACTAATAGTTGGTAATTTAAAAATGCTTTATTGGCTCTTTTTTTTTTCTTTTAGACACACAAAACATGAACAGGTTTCTCTTAAAGTTTTATGTGTAGTTATTTATTAACTCATTCATGCTTTAGTCAACTCACATCAGCAGGTTGTTGTGTTTGTGACATTATAAACATTGTTGCTGTCAGGGATGTTGAAGAGTTGCCTGTGGTAGACAAGCTGTACATTATCAACACTTGTACAGTGACTGAAGGGTGTTTGTGCAAATTCCCTGCTGACTCGGCCTCAGGATGTCTAGAGGCAAGAACCAAGCGCACCCAAATGAGCGCACCAGTGATCATGTGCGCATCACGCAGAGGGAGAGTGAGGGACGAAAAGCAGCAGCAGAGCATGGCAGTTGTATCGCAGTTTGTGTGATTCCATGTGCATTAATGAGACCACAACCATACTTATAGTCACCGATACTGCACCTGCCACAATTATAAGTGCATATCTTCTGTGAAGCTTCATTAAAGACGGTGAACTAAACTCCTGGACCGCTGCAGTCTTTCTGACCGAAGACTTAGGCCAGACTTGTATACCCAGCACTTCCAGTATATATATATTCTACAAGTGGTCCTTCGAACCCAGCACTTCCAGTATATATATATTCTACAGTGTTTCTTCTTTACTTTAACATTTTTCATTACAATATTAGTTTGAATTGAATTGAATTGAATGAATGCTTTATTGGCCATATGCAGGTTGCCCCGGAGAGGAATAGGACCCCTGCGGTCAAGCTCTAACTATAGGAAAGTTATTTCTCATTAAATACTGTGATTGTTTCATTGATCTTTTTATACCAATCCATTGCTTTTTTTCCTCTGTATTACTTTTTTAGCCCTTTCTGTCTTTTGTGTGTTATCCTCATTTTTATCTTTTTCCTGAGTCTAGTCTGAGAGAAGCCTGGGAATATAAAGAGATATTAATATTAGCCCAGTCAGACTGACCTTTTGTCACAAGAGTGGTCTAGATATTAATTGTGTTTGTGCAGGGAGGACATCCCTCTCCATTGTAATATTATATCTATAACCAACAATGCTTATATAGATATAGATGGCTGGCATGTCCTGTGTTTCAAGCCAAAAGCATCTAATTGCATAAGCCTTCAGCTGTTTGACCATCAAGTTAAAATCAAATGCTATGTGCAGTAGATAGTGCTCTTGGAGACATTTTAAACACAATACTTGAAGTCAATACAGTAAGACTCTCTTCTTTGCAGCCAATGGGAAAAAGGAAGCCCCTAGGCAATACAGACATTTCCAATAGCCTGCACTACAGTAGTGAACTGCTACAGCCCTCTATTCTCAGCAGAGGAGCTCAGCTTCTACTGTTCTAACTGTAGTGAAATAAATCACTTAGCAACAGATAAACAGTCTTTGTGGCTCATGAAAAAGAATAACCATGACATAATTAGTTTTGGTTGCATATAAAAGACAAAAAAATCTTCTGTCTAAGTGTAGGTTCGCACACTGTCTTGATGCGGTGCTAAAATTTTTAAAAGATTACGCACACAGTGTTGTCTTACCTACCTTGAACTCTCTGCTTCTCTAGATCGAATTGATTTTATCACACGGATGCTTATAGAGCAGCCAGGTTGTAATTTCACAGTTAGCTGCTGGATAAATCAAAATGGGGTTTGGTTAAAAATACAGTTTTTATAGTGAAGGTTTTAAAAATGTTTCAAAGTAATCTAATCCAAAATGCAAAAAAGAGTAAAAGCAGGTACAAACGTATTTATTTATTGCAAATCGCTGTGTAGTAGCTAAGTGTTTATGTGCCTATGCAGTTCTGAGTCTGTGTCTTATTGGAGTGTTCATATCTCAGTGATGACTGGCGTTAACTGTAAATCTTGTTGGCATATCAGTCTCGCCTGTCAACAGTAATGGAAAAGAGGACTTTAATCGATATTTGTTGCGTGTGCTGGTGTGTGTCCTTGTCCAATTATGCATGCATAAAGAACATGGTGTCTGAATGAGACAGATGGGAAGTAGAAGATTCTAAAGAGTTCTTATAACATGGAGTATACTTGTCAGTGGCATTTTTTAACAAGTTCGGAAAACGTACTGCAATAATAAACCATTATGATACCATTTCACAGTTGGCGAAGATTTGTAGGTACATCCCTGGTTTAGATCTGGTGACTGTGGAGGCTATTTAAGTAAACTCATTGTCATGTTCAAGACACCAGTTTGAGCTGAGCTGAGCTGAGCTTTGTGACATGGAACATTATCCTGCTGGAAGCAGCCATCCAAAGATGAGTACAGTGTGGTCATAAAGGGATCGACATGGCCAGTAATAACGCTCAGGTAGGCAGCGGCGTTGGAATGATGCTCATTTTATGCTAAGGAGCCCAAAGTGTGCCATAAAAGTGATCTCCCACACCATTACATCACCAACAACCTCAGCCTTTGATACAAGGCATATTTTCAGCAGAAATTGAGAGTTATCAGTCCAGGCAACATATTTTAGATCTTCTATTTTATTATTGAAAATTGAAGGGTCTTTACCTTGTTTAGTATAAATTGTCTTGAGGTGACTGTGATTTGTGCTATATAAATAAAATTGAACTGCACTGAATTAAATTATTGTCCAACTTTTGCAAGCCTGTATGATTTATAGCTTCGGTTTACTGCTTTTAGTTGACATGAATGGCTTGAACTTATGCTGCTGTGCTTCATCTGCTTCAAGTTTTGAAGTGTTGTTCATTCAGAGATGCTTGTCTGCATACCTTTGTTTTAGAAGTTGTGATATGAGTTTGGATTGCTGTTATGTTAGCTCAAAGCTTTTTTTTTAAATTGTCCTCTGAGCTCTGACATCAACAGAGTATTTACATTCAGAGAACTGCACAGCACTGCCTATTTTTCTTTTTTAAACCATTCTACATAAACCCTAGAGATGGTTTCATGGGAAAATCCCAAGAGATCGGTAGTTTCTGAAGTACTTAGACCAGTCCATCTGGCAACCAGCACTTAAATTGCCTTTCTTCCCCATTCTAATGCTCGGTTTGAACTTTAGCAGGTCATCTTAACCATGTCTACCTGTCAAAATACACAGAGGTGCTGCCATGTGATTGGTTGATTAGATATTTGTGTTAAAAAGCAGTTGGACGGGCGTGCTTGTGTGTATAAATACAGCACTTTTTAAGTGCAGTTGTCTGTGTGTGAACTCCCAAGTGAAGACACAAAGATGTGAAAGAAAGTGTCGTGCAATAACAAATTTGACTAATATGAACAAAACTAAAGACAATGTATCCTATTTTAGCTAGTTTTGTGAGTACCCAGTTATTTTTATATTTTATAATAAAATAAATAAGTGCGCAACCTGACATGTGCCTTGACCCCCAGTTTTAGCTTTTAGCTTAGTGCTAATAATTTCTCACGCTTCTTCTGTGTTCTCCTTAGAGTCCCTAATTAAAGTACGTCTCTGTCTCACCCTTAAACTACTAATGTGTGAACTCATATCATGTTGTGTGTGTTCGTATGCTCAGTAACTGGGTAATTCTGGCTATATGTATGTAAGTGCCATGACTTTGTGCTGCATGAGAGAACATGTCAGTGTAGATCAACAACACTGAGGTTTGTGTGATGCAGTGATCTGAATTTACTGCAACTGCCAAAATGTTTGGTCATAAGATAACCTGACTATTCCCAGCTGGCATACATGGTTTTAGTCATATCTTTATGAAGGTTGCAATATTGAGGTTTTTGTTGAATCTGTTCTGAAGAAGTGACCCTTTGGATTTATTTAGCCTCAATGATAAAATTTAGATGGACAAATATAATAAAATATTTATTTTAAGAGCTGTTACTAATAGTTTTATGCAAGTATAGGACATGAAAATGATATCT
The DNA here is from genome assembly GCF_964374335.1 of Astatotilapia calliptera. NCBI lineage: Eukaryota > Metazoa > Chordata > Actinopteri > Cichliformes > Cichlidae > Astatotilapia > Astatotilapia calliptera. Next base: position 60,839,284 of record NC_137428.1, on the reverse strand, counting down.
ACTCACCAGTTAATAAAGACTAAAATGATAAGGTTATTCTTTCAGCAAATTAGAGAAATTGTAACTTGCCTAAAGGACAGGAGATGAATCCAGGGATTTAAAAGTTACATCCATAATCATTAACTGTTTATACTGTGTTTTTAGATTTTTAGAAGTAACAAGTTGAAGGGTCGCTCTAAGCAGTAACCCACCTAAATGCATTTTATCTCCATTTATGCTGCTGCATTTTTTAATTCTACTTGACTTTATTACCAGAAAAAAAATACCAGTGTGGTCTGTGACTGACTCAACTGCACAGCTTGGGCTAGACTTAGATGTGTGGCTTCATGGTGTGGTCATCCACTTTTTCCATTTAGGAGTTGTTTTCTTTGTACTGCAGACACATCCAAGTCTCAGCAACCTGGCAAAGAGTGAAATCAGTAGCGATAAAAGTATCCGAGATTCTGCATGCAGGTAAGCTGATAAAGTGAAGGGTTGTCGTTTGTGGAATGACAACAGGGAAGGCATACAGGAAGCAGTGTGACCTGGGACGCACACTTGCATTGTGTGCCACTGTACTGATTGTTTTTATAAAGCAAGAAACACAGTGGATATTATGCTGATATTTCTCCAAGAATTTACTGGAATGTCTGAAGACCCTGGGCTGTGACTGGCATCTTTCTGCTGTCATACCTCTTTGTGCTGTGACTCTTGGTAAAGAGGCACTCGAAGGATGATGTCAGTTTCATTCAAGCCCAGCAGGCATCTCAAAAAGCGAGACATAAAGCTGAGAACGTTATTCATCCTCCAGGGAGAAGTGAAGGCCCACAATGAAAACATTAGTTTTTTTATTAGGAACAGATAATGTGATTTTAGATCTCATTTCAGTCACTTATGCAGATTAAGTAAAGCGCGCATGCCCTTTTTTCCGCATTTTATTAGGCAAGAGAGTGCCCAAACATGCGCACTCGCATTGGAACACATGCAGAAGTTAGGAAATTGCTTTGAATAGGATGATATTCACACCTGGAAATATGCATCTTTTAAGCTGATACTTGAAAACTTGTCACTCCCTGACACATCCTTGAGACCACACTCTTAAAAAAATCTGTAAGAAGCGATCCAGCTGTCTAAAATCTAACATCACCACTGTGACATGAAAAAGATTAAATTTGATGAAAAGCAGAGAAGGGTTATTGACAGGTGATGTACCTGTATCATGACATGAGTTCAGGCATGTCTACAGCAATTTCACAAAAAGGTCTGGCAATACCACAAAGGGGCCTTAAACTTTGACAGACTCCATCACTAAAGAGTGACTGTGGGCTATAGCAACAGTGGACAGACAGGCAGGTCTGGGACAACATCTCATATTGTCAGTTGATAGGAGGTTGAGTTTAAAGAAGTCTGCTGAATTGTATTCTTGCTTCGGGGACATAGTTTTGAACTTATTCATAAATAGAAAAAGTATTTTCAATCAAAGGATCTGTGGCATTGCTACACATTTGGCTAGATGCATGTCTTACTCAGGAAGGTTAGTTGAAGAAATTTGCTTAAATAGCTTTAATCAGAGAGGCTGGTAAATTTCAGCAAGTTTCCTTGGCAACCAGCTGGGGTGCACTGCTCTTTGGCACACCCCGAAAAGTAACTGGCTGATGTTATGCAAATTTAAGAAAAGAGACACTAGAGCGAACACAGACAGGCCAATAGGCAGGATAAATCTGTCCCTTGAAACCAAATTGTTTCCTCTCTTAAAAAACTGTGTAAAATGTATTATGTAAGCTCACACTGTTTACTGACTGCAGACAGCGTCGTGCTGCACCTGCCTGATGTGATTGTTAAGATGCAGGATAGCCCTCTGTATTGCGCTCGTGCTTCCACGGAGGATGCAGATAAATAGATTGTTCATTTAAAATGCACTGTGTGTTTTAGAGAGGCTGAGGGAGACACAAAGTTTGGTGTAAGAAGAAGCAGAGGAAGCTGCTGAAGAATATCTCTGCAGCAACACCTTTTAGTGTGTGTTTGAGGTGGTGCACTGTACTGTACTGTAGATCACGAGTGATCTGAGTGAGTATTGAGGCTCTCCCACTCCCTGACAAGTTTCTTTTGGTGCTTTAAGTCTTAAATAATGCAGTTCCAGTAGTTTATTTCCATGTGCAGTTATGTTTCTGTGTGTAGCAAGTAGGGCTGCCACGATTAGTCGACTAGTCACGATTACGTCGACTATCAAAATCGTCGACGACGAATTTAATAATCGACGCGTCGTTTGAAGCTTTGTAAGATCCCAAAGACGCAGGAATAATAGCAGGATTTAAGAGTGTAAAAACTGACTGAAACAGAAGATGGCAGCACTGCATGTACAAGGATGCCAGCTGCCGTTAAACCCCGAAGAAGAAGAACCTGTATCCCAGAATTCATAGCGCAGCCCAGCTCAGTTTCCAACAATGGCGGCAGCTAGTTAGTTTTAATATTACTCTTATTATTCTTTCTGGGTCACAAAATAAACGTTTAACATATTTTCAGGCGAGAATGTAGCTGTGTAAACCTCAAATATCTGCTCAGTTTATCAAGACACCACATATTTTCAAAAGCGCTCCGATGTTTTCGGAGACGTCTGTTACCCACTAGCTCGATAGCTAGCCAGGGGCGAGGCTCACTAGAGCCGTGAGAACACCGGACTCCCGGCAGATCGTTTTCAAACCCACCACCGTCTTTCGCTACTCAGGTTAAACATGATATACAAGTCACTTAGATAACTTGAAATGTTATTGTTTGGCTTTTATCAGTATTTTATTTGTTCCTGAGTAAATCGGTTTGGCTGAGATTAAAGTTATAGTTTTTACACAGCTGAATAAATGTCAAGCAGACAGCTGATTATCAGAAGTGTGAGATGCTGGAGAATTTACTCCGGTGTCCTGTTATATTTTAGATAGCAAGGAGTTTATTAAACTTCACCAAAACAATCTGCAAACTTCATTAAAATTTAATAAACTATCATCTTGTCTTTATATTTAGGTAGCACAGACCTTAAACACTTAAAGCTAAAAGCTAATGATAGTTATATAAGAGCAGATGCTGCTGGTGCAATAAGCTGTACGTTTTACGTTCAATGGATGATGATCTGATTAGTCGACTAATCGCAAAAATAATCGGTGACTAGTCAACTATCAAAATAATCGTTTGTGGCAGCCCTAGTATCAAGAATACGGGTTATAATGATTCCTCCTCATATAAATATCTATCATATTTACCACCTGAACTTCATAGGGGTTTACTACAAAGATGGCTCTGCAGTGACCGCTGACTGGAGATTACAGCCTGCTATCTCTTTAGAAATTCAGGTCCAGGGTTCCTTGCAGATAAAAAAAAAAAAAGTAGGGTAGCTCCGAGTTTCATCTTAAAGCTACTCGATTTTAAGTTGCTAGAACTACACATCTATCTTTCTCTTGCTCGTGCACTCGCCATTACAATTCCTGTCTTCCTCTTTCTACGCTCTTATAGGCATTGACACAGTCCGTCCTTTACACTAGTACTCTTACACTCTGTTCTTCCTCTCTTTTCCTCACTTGATCATTTAGCACCTCTCTTCTTCTCCTGATAACAATATAATCAGTACAGTCTGCAATTATGTTAAAAAAGAGATAAGTAATTGAGGCAGCCTCAGCTTACAGAAGAACTGTAGTGAGATCACCAAGATTTTTGGAGATCTCGTTATTGTTAAGCACTTGCCTCGGAGAACTGGGGCTGTTTTAAATGTAAAGGTCGGTCATAAAGAAGATTAATTTGATTGATTTTGTTCTGTTTGCAGTTTGTTATCTGTTTTAGGGAGCAAAGAGGAGAGTGTGACTTAGTAATCTATTCATGAAATTATCTTTAGAGTAAGCTTACCTTGCTTTTAGTGCCTAACATTTTTCTGCAGATCTGTGTATGTCTTGCTCTGGAGTGGATAGTGTCAGTATAATTATATACATCATTAGCTCACAGAAAGAGATCAGCAGACAGAAATAAATATTTTTACCAATTAATTTATCTCTGTTGTCTGTGAAAAAACCTCCATGCATGATCAACTTTTTTAAGTTAAAATAAAGTTTGCTATCTTTGTAGATAACAATTATGAACAGGAAGTAGACATTAAAACCCCTTTTGTCATTAAGATTCGTGTAAAACTGGTAATGTGGCACTTAGGACAAATTACGAGCACACACCTATCCTTTTCTGTTCTACTTTCCTTGACAGCATCACCACTTCAACACAAATTAAACTCAAGTACTCGTATCAAATCGACAGCCTGAATCACGCACCATTGTCCATAATTAGGGATGGTCCAGCCTCAGCATTTTCCTTGTGAACAGAGTCTGCAGCACGTGTGTGTTAATGCAATGTCTCCCAAGGTGTCTGAATCTTGATGGTAGCCCATTAATCCGAGTTAATTGAATCAATCCCCCCCCCCCCCCCTTCATCTCAGGAGTGTAACGTGGTGGTAGTTCAGATGTAAACCCTTAGATGGTGTCTCTACTTTACGCTATGGGATTTAGTGAGGTAGTTTAAAATGGTAGTCTGTTTCCTATGGCCTGTAAATCTTAAGATTAAAATAAGCGTGTTTATTAGATAATGATACTCAAAATCGAACTGAAAATCTTGCGGTCACATGTAGCATGTAATTATCAAAAGGAGTCAGGCTGTCTCATTTTATGTGTATGGATGCTTGTTATGATAGACACAAATTGAGTTATTTTGTGTTTATATTAGTTTTAGAGGAGCCAGATGTGGCCTCGTGCCGTGTTCACTTGTAGCATCAATGTTTCATGGTTGACTTGTTACAAGCAGAGATGGAAGAGTGAGAGAAAAAAGGTGACTGCTGTTTGTTATCGCCAAAATACCTTATCCCATTTTAGTGATAAAAACAAAAAAAAAGGTGTTTGGAAATAGACAATCCTCTTATAAGGGACTGTACTGGGACCAGGTTCACGTAACCCTGTGAGGTCTAAGTCATCATTAGTGTAGACCCTAACTCTATTCTAACGCTATGTTTTGGAGAAAGGCGAAAAGAACAGACTTTTCTGGAAAAAAACATCGAATTAGTTTTAGATAAGTATCGGTTAGAGGGTCATGCTTTTGTTAATACGAGAATAATTTTAAAGAAAATTACATTTTTGGTGCGATGTAAAAAGCAATGTGAAGGATTGTCAGTTAACATGGCTAAACAGAAGGAAAAGGACTTGTGTAAAACATGTCTCCAAAGACCCAGAAATAGCTAACAAAATTTCTGACATTATTTTAATTTTGTTTTAAGTTCACTCTCCAAAACTGCAACCAATTTCTACTCAAATAACCTCGGGTTTGAGGAAGTTAATTTTTACCTATTAAACTATCCATCCATCTTCATCCGCTTTATCCGAGGCCGGGTCGCGGGGGCAGCAGGCCTAAGCAAAGAGGCCCAGACCTCCCTCTCCCCAGCCACCTCCTCCAGCTTATCCGGGGGAATACCAAGGCGTTCCCAGGCCAGCCGAGAGATATAATCTCTCCAGCGTGTCCTGGGTCTGCCCCGGGGCCTCCTCCCGGTGGGACATGCCCGGAACACCTCCAGGAGGCGCCCAGGAGGAATCCTTGTCAGATGCCCGAACCACCTCAGCTGGCTCCTTTCGATGTGGAGCAGCAGCTGCTCTACTCTGAGCCCCTCCCGGATGGCCGAACTTCTCACCCTATCTCTAAGGGAGAGGCCAGCCACCCTTCGGAGGAAGCTCATTTCTGCCGCTTGTATCCGCGATCTCGTTCTTTCGGTCACTACCCACAGCTCGTGGCCATAGGTGAGGGTAGGGACGTAGATCGACCGGTAAATTGAGAGCTTCGCTTTTACACTCAGCTCCCTCTTCACCACGACGGACCGGTGCAGCGTCCGCATTACTGCAGCTGCAGCCCCAATCCGTCTGTCGATCTCCGGCTCCCTTCTCCCATCACTCGCGAACAAGACCCCGAGATACTTGAACTCCTCCACTTGGGGCAGGAACTCATCCCCGACCCGGAGTGGGCACTCCACCCTTTTCCGGCTGAGAACCATGGCCTCAGATTTGGAGGTGCTGATCCTCATTCCCGCTGCTTCACACTCGGCTGCGAACCGTTCCAGTGCGAGCCTATTAAACTAACTAAATTAATTTATAGTTAATTTCAGCTGACTCTGTAATTAGTCAAGTGATAAAGAAAATGAATTGTTAATAATACAGCATTTCACCTGTTAAAAAGAGCCAAGTCACAGCACTAAATTATATGAAACTATTTCAAAATGCAGCTGACGGGTACCTTTAGTGTTGATTGTTTGTAATGATTATAGTTCTGTTCTTTATTGTTTGTGCACTACGATGATACAACTTTCAAAGGTCTCCAGTATTGGCTTGAATGTAATACGTGTAAGTTTTTAACAGCTTTCCTCTATAATTTTACAACTTAACTTGTCACAAGTTTTTACATCATTGAAAGCTACTGTTTTGGGTTTTTTAAGTAGAAGCAATTTGAGAATGTGCAAATTCATTCAATACAGTTTAGCAAAAGCCTAGATGTACAGATACACAGGCCTTTCGATTTCATTGGTTAACTTGTTCTAGGTCCATGACACCTGGGTTTACATTTCAGTGCACACTATAACTTACACACAGTGAACCCCACAGTTAAATGCCTCCCATGCTTGAATCATTTTTGACTTCTCAGAGAATAATCTTGAATTAAATTCACTGAATTTAGTAATTCTTCATCTTGACAGATTTCCAAATTATTGAGAATTTTCTTGTTATTGTAGCAGATTGTCTAATAAATTTGTTAAGCACTATAAACATAACCAGTTAGCTTTTAAAGTGGTTATTAGTGATATTGGTAGGATTTATTGCTTAGCAACATATATTATTTTGTGGAAGTTTTCCATTTAAATAAAGCCTGCAGACGAGCGGTGAGCGGTAGCTAACATTCTTTAATCAAAACACACAAAGAACAGACAACCGAGCTTGTGGAGAGCCTACATGACCGCGGGGCAGACGGTCAGCAGAGTCTCTCTGACTCTAACATACCATAATACCTTCTCCAGGAACAAAAGGCAGTACACAGCTGTTTCACACCTTAAGGTTCACCTCCCAGAGTCCTCCAAGAGACAAAAGGCTCTTCCTGTGGAGTTGTCTGCTTCCCCCAACTTCCTTACTAGACCGCTACCATTTGTCTTGTAGTATGAGTGTGAAACATGCTTAAAAACCTAGTGGCACCAAGGCATTATACAATAAAATAATGTGATTAATACATAAGTAAAAGAAATTCCTATACAATTGCTTTTCCTATTTAGGGTTCAAAATGAACTTGGGGAACAGGTGGAGATGCACATTATGAATGTTTATTATCTTTTATTTATCCAGATGAAAAGTCTCGTGGAGATTTAAATCTCATTTCCAAGAGAAACATTATGCAGTTATTATACACTATTATACAGAGATGATGGAGAACCTGGCTAACAGATCTACAGGGTGACTTTGAGGTATAATAGTCAGTCAGAGGCTGGTCATTTAGTGTATCCCAAAAACCTAAGCTTGCATGTAGTTGATTGCAAGCATACAAGTAAACATAAGTACCACACAGAAGTATCTGGTGACTGAACTCACGTATTAAACCGATTCCATATATCATCTTGTTTATAATGGAACAAACACATGTTAGTTGCGCTGTTTTACACTAAACCTTTAGGATACTGGACAGGACCCGTAGCTCTCCCTGCGTCCAGTAGGAGGCTCAGCAGCGTTAATTAGTGCATATGTCATCTGGGCAGCGACAGCCAGAGGTCTTGGGAGATGGAGACAGGGCTGTGTGAGAGTCATTACACTCCATCATCTCTGCACTCCTTTTTCTTTCCCTTCACTTCACAACTACACAACTGCATCTTTCTCTTCTATGTCGATGCATCACTTTGTGCTAAAAGGCAACGACAATGACTTGTCTCTTTCTATTCAGACTGGATGCCATCTGTTCCTTTAGAGATACTACAGTCATGGCCTACTGCATGCATCATCCTCCCTTACATAATCTCATAAAACACACACAAACAATACATCTTAATTAGTAAGACACTTTTGGACTTTGAATTCAGATACTGAAAGATGCAAGGTGTGCTTGTGCTTACTGACACTTACTCAACCTGTTTGCACTTACTGTACCTGAACTTGAGTCCAAATGGGCTTGGTTTTTTTTCTGACTCAGATAAATGTGCTCAACCTATATGCCCTTTTCTGAATGTTGTTAAGCATGTAATGCATTTTGCCAGATTTCTGTGGCATATACAAGTATTTCCCACACTTTATTCTAAAACAATTTGCTATATTATATTTAGCATTATTTCTTAGATAACTTGTAACCTATTTAGATTCAACATCTTAAGACGCAGGGTGCCACGTCTAGCTTTAGGCCATAATAAAACAGTGATTAATTGAAACCATGCTGCCTTTTTTTGTCTTCCTTCATGCATCCTTTGTTCGTTGCCCCTTCATAGCCCACAAAATGTGACCTACAGTTTGTGTCTCATCTCTTCCTTCAGGCCTATCTTCTCTTTTCCCATAATTTTTCACTTAATATCTCTAATTTAGACAGACAAAAGATCAAGGCCTTAGTTAAAAGGGTGTGAAGACAGGAAGGAGATTAAATAGAAGAATGATATATCCCAGTGTGTCTGATCTCATCCAGATTGTGAATGAGTTTGACATGGCGGCACATAGATAAACAGACCAGGCCATAGAGACAGCACATATGACTCATCACTTTGACCCCTTTTTTAATAGTTTATTTCTCCTTCTTGAACTTGTTCAGGATTCTTGGCACCTTGTTATCTAGCAAACTGGCTCATGTTTCCACCGGTATTTCGAAACCATACAACATGACACACTGACTGATGGTATCAGAGTTTGCACTTTACACCAGACTGGTTTGTCACTGGCACCATGAACTAAACAGATCACATTCTATTTTGATGTATTGGGAATATATATACATATATATTGAAATCCCCTCTCACCCCTGCGGGCGGTCTATCCTTCAAGCTTGGGTCCTCTACCACAGGCCTGGGAGCTTGAGGCTCCTGCACGGTATGTTAGCTTTTCCTAGGACTGAGCTTTTCTGGACAGATATCTCATATGTAGTTCCTGGGATCTGCTGGAGCCGCTTGCCTAGCCTGGGAGTCACTGCACCTAGTGCTCCGATTACCAAAGGGACCACTGTTACCTTCACCCTCCACATCTTCTCGAGCTCTTCTCTGAGCCCTGGGCGTCTCCCATTTTGACCTCGGGACTTCCAGGCCATATCTGGCACAGATTTTTCTGTATACTATGCCAGGAGACCAGCTGCTGGACTTCTGGGGGAGGAAGGTTTTCCCATTCTTGTCTAATATAGGAATCTAGCTGCTCAAAAAAATTCTTTGGTGTACTTTTATGATGGTATTTAGGAATTTCCTGAAAAAAAAAAACATCATCTAGATGGTAGGATATGTTGCTTAAAAACCTGTATATCTTTTAGCAATTATGATGCCTTTCCAGATGTGCAAGCTGCCAGGTCCATTGGCACCACCAATATCAGAATCAAACCCGTTTTTAGTATAGTGCTGCCTGAGGGCCTGGAGATCATCACTGAAGGCATCCAATATTGATTTTTGGCCTTGTAGGGACTTATAGTTGGGGCTTATAGTTGGGCTTTGAGGACTTGCACTCTACCACTGTCTCCATCATGAAGGAATGTGATGTAGTTAAGCACCAGAGTGCAAAATCAGCATGGAAAGTACATTTGGCATGGTCACCCTTAGCAAACTCATATCATAAGTAAAGTTTCTTTGGGCTAAACCAGATAATAAAACTAGATGCATGCCCATTCGGATGATTTGTTTCTGCACTTTTGGTAATCAGATGTATGTTAGATAATTTTATATAAGTAAGCTTGGCGTATTGTCAGTGTTTGCTGTTGCCATACAGGAACCTTCAGCAGTGAAGTGAAAAAATGAAATTTCCTCAGGCTGGGGAGGAATCATAAGAGCTCCTGATCCTCGCTCATTCTCGTTTGAGTCGTGCTTCACGCAAAAATGGTGATAGCGTTATACGTTTCTAGCCTTTACATTCTTAAATTGCATTATTTGGTGCTTTTGTGTGGGTTTCTACTTCCCATTGGAGTCTTTTGAACAGCTTAAGTTTTCCTAATCATGAATAGTACAGCATTCTCTCACTGTTGAAATTTCATAGAATTAATTAAAAATATAACTGACTGATTAGCTTAATCACTGAAAATAATTTGTTGCATGAATAATGTGAAAGGAGATCTGATGCTGAACCATTACCAATGACCTTGCTATTTTCTTCTTAATGAATTAAACATCTGTCTTTCCAAAACCCAACGGGCAAATAATTGCTAACCCCATTGCACCAATCACACTGAATGTCAATATGTTCAATTGTTGTTAAGTATGCCTATGTTAAAACCATTGCCAGCAATACTCTGAATACCAAAAGATATACTGTGAGAGGGTTGTCGAAAACAACTTGGTCTAAATGCAATGTGCAAGGCATTTGGCAGCAGAAGATAGGTATTGATGGAGGCAGACTGTCACATTCTTGCCCAAGTGTATGAATGTAACACAGGGCTTTTCAAAGTTTTTCCTAGTATATTCTTGATGATTTAGCCGTAAAGAGGCTTCAAATGATCAAGTATAATATATATATTACACTTTGGGAATAAACAGTTCATTCATAGTTCACCGATTATACATTCTGTCTTTTTCTGCTTCTTATGGATCATTCCCCAGTTCCCCTCCGTTTAGAAACAGTCAGCAGCTGGGTATTCAATCTGCATGACTTCTTTTAGTCATGCTGAGCGTTTATTTAGTTTTGTCTTTTAAAACACATTTTATACTATATGATGACAATGGACAGCAGGAGCAACAGCTGGCAACAGTCACATATCAAGACGAAGATAAGATGTCAAGAGTATGAGAATGACAAACTAGTAGTGGCTCACATTGCTCCAATCCACTTCAGAATCTGCCTAATGGGTGTTTCAGCATCTTGAATTCCTGTGCAGATGTGTTTCTAAGTTATTACTGCCCCTGTATAACTGCTGACAGAGTGGTTTGAGTATTGCAGTAAATGCTGATCTTTTGGGGTTTTCCCCACACAACCTTCTGTAAGGTTAACAGAGAATGGTCAGAAAAGAGAAAATATTTGGTGAGCGGCAGTTCTCTAGGTACAAATGCTTTGTTGATGCCAGAGGTCAGAGGAAAATGACCAGACTGCTTTGAGTTTATAGCAAGACAACGGCAACTCAAATAACCATTTGGTCAAACCGAGGTATGCAAAAGAGCATTTCTAAATGCACAGTACATCAAGCCTTGAAGCCGATGGTCTATGGCAGCAGAAGACCACACCAGGTGCAACTCTTGTCAGTAAAGAACAAGAAACTTAGGCTACAGTTTGCATGAGCTCACCAAAATCAGACAGGAAAAGACTGCAAAATTATTATCTGCTCTGATGAAGCTCTGTTTCTGTTGCGGCACTCAGATAGTAGGCTCAAAATCTAGCATATACAAAATAAAAGTATGGATTTATCCTGCCCTGGTTCAATAGCTCAGAATGGTAGCCGTATTGTAATTGGTGTGGGAGATATTTTCATGGATATTTTCTTTTTATGCCCATTCCTTTATGACCACAGTGTACTCATCTGTCCCATGTCACAAAATGAGTAATTTTCTAGAAACATGTTGAATGTAAGAAGAATTAAGCAGTTCGTGAGCCAAAATACTAACACAGTACCAGTAATGTGTACTTTACTAGATGAAATGTTTAGCCGTATCATGGGACATGTCACTAGCTGTCATATCATGAATCAGTTTTTTGGAAAGAAAGTTTAAGACCTTACGATAATAGAGGTAAAACCCCAACAATCAAGCAAGACCCTATAAACAAAAGACTTGGTGACAGTGGAAAGGAAAAACTTCCTTTAAATGGGAAGAAACCTACAGCAGAAACTTGGGGCGGCGCAACATCCGGTGCGCCAGATTGGAGGTGAGGGGAGGAAGATAAGATAAAAACACACTGTGGAAGAGAGCCAGAGATTAAATGCATACTGGTGTATAAGCACATAGTGAGCGAAAAAGGTGAGTGAAGAAAAACATGCGGTGCATAATGGGAAGCCCCCAGCAGCCTAGATCTATTGTAGCGTAACTAAAGGTGGATTCAGGGTCACCTGCTCCAACCCTAATTATGTATAAGCTTTAGGTTTAAAAAGTTCCTTTTTGATCATCTTAAGTAGAGAGAGTGTCTGTCTCCCAAATCCAAAATGGCAGCTGGTTCCACCGAAGAAGGGCCTGAAAGCTCTGTCTCCCATTCTACTTTTAAACATCCTAAGAACTACAAGTAAGGCAGCAGTCTGAGAGCAAAGTGCTCTAATGGAATGATATGGTACTATGAGGTCTTTAATATAATATATAATGTATATTTTCTACCACCTAATCCTAGGCAGATATGCGCGCGTGCGCGCACACACACACACACACACACACACACACACACACACACACACACACACACACACACACACACACACACACACACACACACACACACACACACACAGAGTTGCATATTCTCAATAATTGCACACTATGGTTCTTATTGTGTGGAGGCATTTTTCATTATCCTGCTGTTTTTTCTACCTCCCAATTCAATGGCTATTTGTCTCCTTCTACTGCACTTATGTTCTTTCTTTTGCTCTCATTGGTTTCATTTTGATATTCAGTCTGGAACTGCATTGCAGCTCAAAGCTGAGGAGCAAAGAGGACTCATTCTTTGATATTTGTCATCTAGATTTCTGTGAAACTTTGAGGGACCTTTGTTTTAAGTGGCAACAGAAAAGTAATAATAGTTTAAGACCTGGTGATATGATCTATGCATAGGCGGACATGTGCGCGTGTGTGTGTGTGTTTGTGCAACCTGTGATATGTCAAATGAACACAATATTTCTCTTAATCATTCCTCACTGTTACATCCTGTGAGGCTGTGGGAGTGTGTGGGCGTGGTGTTGTCTTCTCCCTCTCCTCCTCCTTCTTTCTTGCCCCTCCCCTTGTCTCTCTCTGCCCCTGCCTTCTCCTTTAGGACACACCTGCTGCTCATCTGCCCTCGTTTACCACCAATTACCCTCAGAGGTGATATAAGCTGGAGAAGAGCAGTGTGGAGGTGGGAGAGGCTTCTGGTGGATGTCCTCTGTGCTGGTCAGTGTGTGATACTGGTTTAGGTATGGAAACGGCCTGCTGCGTGTGACCAGCCCCACTGTGTGTGGCTCTTTGTGAGTAGTGCTTAACTGAGCGGTGGTTTCCCATAAGTGATGGCGGCCTCCATTAGTTTGTTTGGCCTGCCTGGGTATTGTTACTAGCAGCGTTGCTGTCTTTTTCTGTTGAAGCCTTATAGTTGTTTTCCTTTGTTGAAGTGGTCACTATCTCTTTGGGTTGACCTGTCTGATTTATCATTAAAGCAGCAGTGCTGTCTCTTTTTGTTGTTACCATTTATATGATTGAGGTATTTGATTATAATAAAGATTTATTTTGTGTTAAATACCTCTGCCTGGCGTTCTTTTCATTTCACCCGGATCCAACTGTTACTGTCCCCCACCCTCATCGCCTAGCTTTTATGTGGGGACGTAACACTCACAATAATAAAAATAATTCTTCTAATGGATTTATGAATAATTTTGGTATTTCAGGTTGGCATATGCACAGCTTATAAAAGCACTAACAATAAGAAGGGTTCAGTTCCAGAACCTTGCTCAGCAACAGCCATACAGTCCATCAGAGGCCAAATAAAAGCATTTTACAGTCAGCCACAGTAAATCAGCTTCTGTTGACGACAAGAGTATTATTCACTTTATCTGTCCAGTTTTTGGCAATGAGACTAATGGATACTGTGGATCTGATCTTTTAAATTTTCACGTAAATTGCAGATATATAGTCACCTTAAATAGCAGATTTTGAATGGACACAAAACTAAACTGCAGTAATCGCAACATTATATATTATTACATTAACCACTTTGTGCATCACCTGCAATAGTTCTGGTTCAGTTTTCAAGATTCTGTTCAGTTCATTTCTTAGCAGCATGACTGAAAGACTCTGAAGGATGTCAGTTGGTATATTAAGTCACTCTTGAAGAGCTTCGGTCGATGCCCTTTAAACTCCACAGACCCAAAACATATTGTCTGATGCTTTCCAAGAAATGCTTTTTATGACGTTAGATGCAAATTATTTGGGTCAATTTGTTGGTTGAGGGCTTTTTTTTCCTTGATTTAACAATGGGGTAGTTGTACAGACGTTTTCTGTTTTGTATGTTGTTTTGTTCGAGTCAAAAAGCGATACAAAAAAGTAACACAAACTATAATTTGATTTAATTTTGTGTGCACTCCATCTTGTTTTGTTTCTAGTAAAAAAAAAAAAAAAAACCCTTCAAGACCTCATCTTTTTACCCGCTCTTGCCTCAACCATGCTTTTATGTGACAGAAATGCAGTCTTATGATAAAGTAGATGTCTTTAAATACAACTGTGTTTCCAGAAAGTGTCCATCTTAATATTGGAAAAGGCTACGTGGATGATGTGCAAAAGCTAAAAGGATGAAAATAGTACTGCACACAAAACCAACTAAACTGTTAAGCATGGTGGATTACTATTTGTGCATCTTAAATGGGCCGCAGTAGCAGTCCACACATATGGAAAAGATATATAGAAATCTTATAAAGTTTGTATCTGTCTTGTGTGAAACTTGTATGAAAAGCATACAAAAGTGAAAACAGATATAAGATCCCTTGAAAAATTATATAAATGAAACTTGTATGTTTTGGATACTTACTAAAACAATATATAAAAGTAATGAGAAAGTGGCCACTTTCATGAGTAGGGATGGGTATCGTTTAGGTTTTATCCGATACCGGTGCCAAACCGGTACTTTTGAAATGGTGCCGGTGCTTAAACGGTGCTCGAACCGGTGCTTAAAGAATGGAGAACGCAAACTTTGTCCAAAAACCTCTCATGGTTAGCTGGTTTTTGTGTAAAAAGATAACAATGTTAGACTTTTCTGCAGCTATAGGGCATATATGGTATCAATCTTGGCTGGAAGCAGAGCTTAAACAATGGAAAAAACACAAACTTTGTCCTAAACCTCTCATGTTCAACTGTTTTCCAATTTTCTTTGGTCATTTTAGCCTTTTTGGCCAGGGTGAAGGGAGCATCTGCCATCAAACAAGAAGACAGCCGCATGTAACTATGATGATGTTTGCTAGTTCACCTTACATGCATTAATGTAATAACGTGGTTAGCCTACTCAATGTAAATTACACACGAACAACATTAAGCTACTCACGCAGAGAAGAACGGCTGCTGCTACCACCATCATCCGTCATCATTTCTGCTACACTGACAGGGCTGAGGGCCAGGACTCTCGTCTTCGGGTTCTTGGGGGAGGTTGCTAATTCCGGGTCCGATAGCAGGCACCACACCCGTAGTAGGTACGCTGCATTTCTCGGCTTTAAAAACCCCCGCCATGCGTCGCCAGGTGTTTCATCAGATTCGAGGTGTTACCTCCTTTGCACAGTATCACCTTAAAGCACTTGTTGCAGGCTGCTGAGTTTGCATTTTTTGCTGTGAAGTACAGCCAGACTTTGACCACTTCGCCTTGGGCATTTTTAATCTGTAGCGCTGCTTTAAAAGAACGTACGTACCTGGGCCCGCCTACTATTCTTGGAAACGTAAAACGATTGGCTAGAATCTGAAGTGTATCACATCTCAGGAAAAAAAGTACCAAAATAAAGCACCAAAATGTGTGCTGCTTTTCGGTCTGGTTACTACCGTTTATGTCAGAACCGGTGCCATAATGGCACCGGATTCCGGTACCCATCCCTATTCATGAGTAAATCATATAAGCCTTATATGATTCACTATATGAAGTAGGCCACATCTTATGCAAGTCTTTTAGAAGTTTTTACTATTTCTTTTCCATATGGGCATGATGAGCTTAGAAAAGGTTAGGTGATTCTTATTTAATTCTATGAAATTTGGTAAAACTGTTGAATCAATCAATGACAGTAATGCAGTATTCCCATTGTGCATCTCAAAATCATAGCCTGCAAGCTTTGGCCACATCATTTTCCTTGCTAAAAGCATTTCTATGATAAATAATACAATGTGCCTTCATACAAACTTTGTGTGTAGAACTGTGCTTTATTAGAAGCTCTCCGCAGACTTAGGTCAGCCTGACATACTAGACTGGCATACGAGCTGCGGCCCTAAAGTGATTTTCTAGCATATTAAATTTACCCTTAACAAAGTTGCTGTTATGGCTGATATATTCGGTTGTATTTGGTTCAATAATAGAATACCTATCACTAGGGATGGGTATCGTTTAGGTTTTATCCGATACCGGTGCCAAATCGGTACTTTTGAAACGGTGCCGGTGCTTAAACGGTGCTCGAACCGGTGCTTAAAGAATGGAGAACACAAACTTTGTCCAAAAACCTCTCATGTTCAGCTGGGTTTTTTTGTAAAAAGATAACAATGTGTGCCTTTTCTGCAGCTATGTGGCATATATGGTATCACTCTTGGCTGGAAGCAGTGCTTAATCAATGGGAAAAAACACAAACTTTGTCCAAAAACCTCTCATGTTTAACTGTTTTCCACTTTTTCTTTGGTCATTTTAGCCTTTTTGGCCAGGGTGAAGGGAGTATCTGCCATCAAACAAGAAGACAGCCGCATGTAGCTATGATGATGTTTGCTAGTTCACCTTACCTGCATTAATGTAATAACGTGGTTAGCCTACTCAACGTAAATTACACAGAACAACATGAAGCTACTCATGCAGAGAAGAACGGCTGCTGCCATCATCATTTCTGCTACACTGGCAGGGCTAGGGGCCAGGACTCTATTCTTCGGGTTTTTGGGGGATGTTGCTCCGGGTCCGATAACTGGCAACCCACCCGACGTGCACGGTGTGAGGTCTCGCAGCAAGCTATCAAATACGGCGCATTTCTCGGCTTTTTAAAAAAACGCTATGCGTCGCCAGCTGTTTAATCGGATTCTTGGTGTTACCTCCTTTGACAGTATCACAGTATCAGCTTAAAGCACTTGTTGCAGGCTGCTGAGTTTGCATATTTTGCTGTGAAGTACAGCCAGACTTTCGACCGCTTCGCCTTGGGCATTTTTAATCTGTAGCTCTGCTCTAACAGAACGTACGTACCTGGCCCCGCCTACTATCCTCGGAAACGTAAAATGATTGGCTAGAAGTGTATCACAGCTCAGGAAAAAAAAGCACCGAAATAAAGCACCGAAATGTGCGTTGCTTTTCGGTCTGGTTACTACCGTTTATGTCAGAACCGGTGCCATCATGGCACCGGACACCGGTACCCATCCCTACCTATCACAGTCTAAAATGGTACTATTATTATTATTATTCTTTTAATACATCAGAAAAAACTCAACTCAAGCAGTGCAGTAAATGTCTCTTTCTTTCAGTTTTTAGGGAAGACTTTTGTTGTCATTCCTTTGTGTTGGGGTAGTGTGCAGCATGGAAATACTGTTCCTTCTGATCAGTGATATAATTGTGCCCAGACTCAGGCGAATCCTAGAGGTTTTGTTCAAAACAAATAAAGAGCCATGTGAGCCTTTCTTTGCAAAATTCAGTTAATTCCAACAGGAATTAATCTTAACCCCTCAGTAATCCAAGCTCTTGATGAAAAATAAATTACAGCCTGAAACAGAACCAACATACAATGTCTCTGAGTCCAACATGACCTGGCCATGGGGTGACGCACCAGTTCAGGAGACTGAGTCGGCCACAAAAGCTCGGTCCAGGATGTGGCCAGCATCGCCTGTGGAGTGGCTCAGGAGGCTGGCCATATGGCCAGTGGAGTTATGGGAGGAGACAAAGAACTTCTCGAGGTTTGCCCCGTTGCCAGCGGCAGAGACTGAGGAGAGGCAGAGACCCTCTGGCAGCTTGGGTTGGAGGCCAGGGTTGGTGGTAACGGGCCTTCGACTCCAACATCAGTAGAGTCCTAATTCATTTAGAAATTTTAACAAATCTCTGGAACTCCTCCCTTAACTCATCACCTAGCGCTATTGCAATGCCTGCTGGGTCCAGTGTGGTTGCATTGTTTTGTCATGGTTATGGAAAATCTGGACCCAAAAAAGCAGAAAACAGGACAGGATTTAAGAAACAAAAAACATACCTTTATTTAGGTGAGGCAGCAAATCCAGATGACTGAGGAAAGTGGGGTTCAAAAATAATCCAAAGCAGGTAATACACAAGGAAAATGCTTATGCAGACAAACAGTACAATGCATCAAAAAACTAAGGAGAACCGAGGGTTTAAATACACATGAGGTAATCAGGCACACAGCTGGTGAAAACAAGGTGCAGGTGAACAAAATGAATTAACTACCATGAGGGGAAACAAAACTGAATATAATGCACATGAGATGAGAGATTATCAAAATAAAACAGGAAGCCTAACCACTGAGATGGAGCTTGACAGACCAAAGTAAAGACAAAGACAACAACTAACTAAACATGGGAAACATAACAGAAACAGCGACTAGGCATGGAGAACATAAGAATAACCAAGAAAGAAAACTATGGATACAAAATCAAAATGAAAACACAACCTAAGAAAAGATCATATTCAACTCAAAACCACAACAAAGTCAAACAGAAAACATCAAACAGAAGAGCGAGTCTAAAACTGAAAACACTGGATATAAAACCAAAGGATCATGACAGAAATAACTATAACCGTTGTTTTAAACTTTACATTTAATGATGAAATGAATAGTTGCCAACAAATATTCCCCTTAAAGCAATACCAAAGCGATTAACTAAAGAGACCTTGATGGTAAAATCCCGACTGTTTTGAAAGAAGAAAACGCATAGTAAAGCCAAATAGTAGAGAATTTGAAAGGGGACCTCTTTCCTTGGAAATCCCAGGTTAGCTGTGGATTGCTGGGTTGATTGGTACAGTAAAAAGTACAACTTGTTGGATAGCTAGAGGGATATAAATTTTAGTAATAGTTTTATTTATTGACCTCATATAGCCAGACCTTTATTTAACAGATCTTAATAAGGAATCCAAATAACCTATTAACAATTATCAACCTAAGAATAATTGGTTAAATGATATCATGACTTGCTGGCTTCAAAAACCATTGATATGGTCACCTGGTATATAAAGTAGGACAGATCAATTCAGGGTAGACAGAACCAATATTTTTCTCATCTGATTCTCTTGACGTAACTGAGGGTTACCATTTAAATTCAATAATCAACAGCATTATCAATAGCAATTTGCCATTTTTAAATATTTTCTTCAGTTACTTCTTAAGGTGACAAAGTCTTACACACTGGGGACAAGCCAATTCTTAAACTGTTAAATGGTCTGTAGCAGTAATACCTCTGGTTCAGGCACATCCTCTGCAATTCTGCTGGTTGAGCTGAGCACAGAGCACATCATGCAGGCCAAGACTGTAGAATGATAAGGTCCCATCAAAGCCCGTGTGATTTTGATTCAGCTGATTTAGTTGAACTTTGGAGCAATGCATGAAAAACGTGGTATAACTCAGTAATATTAAA
This sequence comes from Astatotilapia calliptera, assembly GCF_964374335.1. Taxonomy (NCBI): domain Eukaryota; kingdom Metazoa; phylum Chordata; class Actinopteri; order Cichliformes; family Cichlidae; genus Astatotilapia; species Astatotilapia calliptera. Next base: position 60,819,654 of record NC_137428.1, on the reverse strand, counting down.
CACGTTGTTTAATATTTTATAACCAGGATTCCTATATCTCTGAATTTTGCATTACCGTGTGTCTTTGCTTCTGCAACTACTGTAATGTTTGCACTTTCATTTTTGACTCATTTATTACTTTGCCAAACTCAGAATATTAAAGAGATTAACTAATATGCCTCTGCATTTTGACACTTACGTGTGGTTGTTGTTAGTGATGTGTTGCTGTTAGAAGATTTTATTGTTAACATTTTCATCTCACTGTCAGAAATACAGTGATGCTGAATGGGTTAGAGCTGAGGTTTGGAGTTTATATTGCACGCAGGAATTATTGATTTATCAGTTATTGGTTTGGTACTTTCTCTGCTCTCTGTGCCATTTATAGCTTAGGCTCTGCAGGTGTTTGAACCTGCCACAATATCCATACACATTTGCACACTGGAGAAGTTGGTTGCATAGCACTGCATATACTGTTAACTAGCCAATATTTGAGTTTTAATTAACAGTTGGCAGACGTTTACAATTTTTGAGATTTTTTTTTTTTAGACAGGAGAAGTTTATGCCTAAGAGGCAGATTTCCACTGTATACAGTATGTATTGCATATATATGCGGTTGCTTATCAGAGCACAGAAATCAGCAGAGTGGATTGTTTTTCCACATCTTTCCCACAGGCATCAGAACCTTTGAACTCTTGCATTTATGACTAAAGACAGAACTCCTGCTGCTGTTGGTGTAGCAGTTACATACTGCCTTGCTTCATTTTTCCTAGAATAATAAATAATGCACATTCACGTGTTGACACAACATTATGTTGCTGAAAAATGGATGTCGACTTTATGTGTAAGAAATTCTGCTTAGTTTTGTTTACTTTAACTACCACAGGCTCTTAGGGTGAACAGTAATATATAACTGTGAAAAGCCACCATACCTATGTGAATTGCATATTATATTAAAAGACCTGGCTTTTACCTCAGGCGTGACACCAGAAGTTTCTGAAAAATTGATGTCAGCAAAATAAAGGCTTTCTGTGAGAGCTTTTGCCTATTATTCTCTAGTTTTATTTACTGGTAACTACCACTGACTGTTAAGATGACCTTTCGAAGAAAAGTCTCAAAAGTAATTCTGAAGCTATTACTATACTTAAATTACTGCACAAAATCTTGAGCCAACCCTTTATATTTTGTTGAGAAAATGGGGAGGTGGGTGCAATTATGTAATGAAAGGTAGAAATATATATGGAGATACAGTACATAAGGCAAAACTGAGTTTATACAATACAATGGCCATCTGTACACACATAGCCTGAACTCTATCAGGCAAGCTTTCCTGTAGTTTCTTTTGAGTAGCCTTCAGGAATAGTTCTCCAGGCTTCTTGAATTGCATTCAAAGCTCTTCTTTGGATGTTGGCTTTCTTTTGTTCCATTCTCACTGAAGATGATCCCACACTACTTCAGAAATGTTTAGGTCCAGGCTTTTGGGATGTCAGTCCACACCTAATCTTCCTCTGTTGTGTTTTTCTGTTCAGGTATGCGTTTACTACATTGGCTGAGTGTTTGGGATCAAAGTCGTCATTGCTTTCCAGATGGTATTGTATGGTGGATTCAAATCCGATGGTATTTTTCTGTGTTCAATTTTGACAAGATCTCCAACACCACTGAAATGCAGCTTTCAAACCATAACAGAGCTTCCACCATGTGTGACAGATAACTGTAGACATTCAGTGTTGTCCCTCCCTTCTAACCTCCTCTGTATTTGTTGACGGTGGTATGAATTCAAAACTTTACATTAGTATTTACAAATCCAAAAGGCCTGATGCCACTAAATTTTAGTCCAGTTCTTGTGTAACTTGGCACACCTTTTCTCTCTGGTTCACTCCCTTCCTGACATGGCTTCCTAACAGCTACGTTTCCACTGAGACTCTTTCTGATGAGGCATCTCTGAGATCTTGTGTTTCAGGTCATTGCTGGATCTTTTTAAAGGACATGACTTTGAAATACTATTTTGTTCTTTTACTGCAGAAAGTTTTTTAGGCTACTTCTTGTGTCCTCCACTTGTCCAGTTTCCTCACATGTTTTAGGAAAACTGCACACCATGAAGAGATTTGTCAAGTTTTCATCTAATAGCTGTTTTGGACTTCACCTTGTTGGTGCAAAAATACTATTTTATGTCAAACTGTGCTATGTTTTCCTTGATTTCACTAAGAAAGTGGGAACAAATTATGTGGGGGTTTTTTTTTTTTTGCGATAGGCTGCTAGTAACAAAGTGTCTAAAGATACAATCTAGATTTTTTATACCTTTTCTCATCAGCTCTTATATATATGCAATATATATGTAAGTTTGGCTTCTTGGGAACAAAGTAGAAAAGTAGAAAGAAATCAGGTTTGGTTTAAGATTCTTGTACAGTACTGTATGTGAATTGGCATTTTCTTATTCTTATGATATTGGACATCCAATGTATGTCTCTGTGATGAAACAGGTCCTTATATTTAATGTTATATGTTCTTATTATATGTTACATATCAGTCTCCTAATTCCGCTTAAGTGCAGTATGTGATATGTTTAAACATGCTGTGAAGTTAACCTTCTTCCCTTTTTTTACTCTTGTCTCTGCAGAAGTGTTTAAAATTCAATGTGGATGCTCCAATCTGGCTGTCCAAGCAGCGAATCCTGTGTACTCTCAACCAGAGCCTGAAGGATGTATTAAACTATGGCCTATTCCAGCCGGCATACAACGGCAGGGCTGGCAAGTTTCTGGATGAGGAGAGACGGCTAAGGGAATACCCCTTCCCATCTATTGCTCCTGTACCTTACCTTGAGGTAGGTGTGGATCGTGTGCATTTATAAGGCTTCCACTGATGTATGATAGGAAGAGAGAAAGAAGCTGTATATGCAACAGCACCATACATAATCGTGTATACATCTTCAAAAAGATTTTTGACTCTGTGAAAAATCAATTCACATTAGAAATGCTTTTATATTCTTCCTATATTTTATTGTATTTTATATATTGTCCTAATAATTATCTTTGCATGATTTAAGTAAAGCACTTTGTGAATACTAAACACACGATCAAAATGAGTATTATTAGGAAAAGCTGAACAACAGATGTTGATACTGGCAAACAAGCCGGCCAATCAGTGCCTCCTGCACCACTTAATGAAACAACTCTGTCCATATCCTGTTTTAATTTGGAAATTTTACAACAGTTCAGCGTTCCCAATAATGGTTGTTTTATTTATTTTGTATGTCACAGAAAAAGCTGGTTGTCGCTGCTTCAGCTGATTTCAACAAGAATGCATACTACTGTAGTTATGGAAGTAGGGCTGTCGAAATATGAAATATATAGAGCTTAACGTTTTTTATTGGAGGTATAAGAAATATGTTTGGGAAACTGAACATGCTTAACGCTGGCTCTGCAGTCTAGTGGCCTCTCTAGCTCTGTTCTAGCTAATAACTGCCAGAGAGGCCATCATAATGCTGCATGAACAGTTTGTTTAATTCCTTTCTGGGGCACAACATTTGGATAACTGAAACCTGAGCTTATTAAGACACTTCATGTTTGATTAGAGTAACCTAATCATTCCAGTCTGCAGTAACTTCACAGCAGCTGAATCTTGCTACACAACAGTGAGAGGTGCTTGCTTCGCATAATAGGGGCCAACACTGCACACCAGTGTCACTATGCCTGCGCACAGTGCTGATTCATTCATATACAGCACGTAGTTTTTGTTTAATTTACCTTTGTTTTAGTGCACTGTTGTTTTGATGTTATATAAATACTGATGCGTTATATTTTATAGGTTTTATCCTAGCATACTGTAGACATCTGTTTTTTAAACCATATTGATGAATGTGTTTTTAGTCATAGTCCTTTTAACCTAATAATAAATACAGCATCTTGCACCTGTGGTTTTTCGGGGAGGGGTCCTTGTTCCCATGGCAGCGTGATTCAGTTTATAGGCCAGTGTAATAGTTTCTCTTATCATTTTTCTCACCATGTCATTTGTCAGTCATATTACAACTCATTGTTGTTCAAAAGTCGTATGTCTATATGTGTGTTTATGCTTCACATGCAGGCTGATGCGACATTTGGATGCATGTGTCTGCATCATTTTAAGTGTGATGTATGCTTTTTCTGATGTGCCAGTCAAACCCGATGGCAATAATGCTGTAGTCAGTGACAGTTTATTGTCTGCTGCAGCTGTCATCTCTCAAAGATAATTACAGTGCTTGTCCATCAAGCTTTTTGATCTGAGAGAATTAGAGACTGTTTAACAGACAAGGGTGTAAAGATGACGGCTAGGTTTTCTTTCTTTTTTTTCCCTGACTGCCTTTGTTTTCAGTGATTTTGTGACATGTCAAGAGCTTGAAATAAAGCGAAATAAAGATCTACCAAAGAGTAAATTCTTCCCTGAAACATTAAGAATTTTTTGTCTCGTTACTTTGTTATAAAACTTTGTTATGAAATTAGCTATGTTAGTTTTCTAGAGTCTTGACTGCAAATCAAGCTTGAGATTGTGTAATGTCTCAGCTTAAGGACGAATAATACTCATTTAAAGTTAATTACGTTGATTTTGGAGTTCTACTAGACTATGTCTACACATTTTAATGTTTCTACTTTCTACTACCCTCTCTCTAAAATTCTCAGTTTTAGCTCATATACTTCTACAGAAGTCACAGCTTATCACAAAAAAACAACAACACAATTTTCTGCAATGGCATTACCAGTTAGGTTCCTTTACCAAACCCCTTAACATTCATTCTACACAGCATTTAGGATGTTACACAATTTAAGAGGCAAAATGATGCAAGAGCTGACAGGGTGGGTAAGTTGTCAGTGCCATTTGTCCATTTGTTTGTCTAGTCTGTACTGTATCTAATTCTATCTGGATTTGTGGTTGTACTTCCTAAAACTTATAATTTAGCTCAATAGGCGTGGATTGATCAGTTTGTGTGTGCACAAGTGTCTGCTGCTACTTTGCCAGAACACTATGTATTGACCTGCAGTTATTCCCTTAGGCATGTTGGGTGTAGAGAAGATTGACAGGTTCGGATTAGCGGCTGAAAATCCTGTGCTCTGCTGTGGATTTACTCTGTTGGTGAATGCCACACATCGCTGGAGAAGCAGACATGCACACACGTACACACACAAGCACAAAGAGACCTGAAATACATGGAGTCCTGGGCAGTGAAAGTCGCAAAGTTTTAAAGGTATTACAGGCTGTCAGTGTTCAGTGAAACCTTTCTACAAAACAAGCAGTTTGCATCAGACCTAATGAATGATCTGGCTTTTGACAAATTCCGGTAAAGCTGCTGACCAAAGTTGGATGGTAGAGGCAGAAAGCTTGATGAATTAGTTTGCAGTAGTGAAAGCTCAAGTCATCATGCTACCTGAACTCACCACTGCCACATCTCTAACCTATTGTCTGATTACTAGACCACTTGTGCCTTGGATCTGTCTTCTTTATGATAAAAAACAAAACAAAGAAGCTTTGTTATAATATTAGGAAACGTGCTGAAATAGTTGAAATAGTTGTGCTCACATCCTCATCTGCTGCTGGAACATTTTCTGGTTAAGCACCTTCGTGCATTCGTCATTTCTTTTATAAATAGCTGGTTGTACTCTATATATGCCAAGCCATGTAATTAGCACACTTTCTCCAACATATACATTTTTTTCTTTTAAAAAGCTATATTTTGTCTCATATTTGTTAAGCTACAAGGATCCCGACCAAATTGCTGACCACTTTCTGGCTCTGCTTCTGAAAAAGTCATCTTCTGTGGGATTCTCATTTTATATGCCTGGTCTTAATTTATTATCTTGTCATGGAGGATTGTGAGGAGTTGTCAGGTGTGATTTTAGTTGTCTTTATCGCCTTTTCTGTGTACAGCTATACTTATTTATCTGCTATACTTAAGTCAAGTAGTTACTTTTTGACTTTTATTTTGTCAGATTTTCTACTTTTTATTACATAATGTATTGATTGGTTGCCTTCAGAGTTCAAGTTCAACTTTTGTTATGCTTTTCTTTTCTAATCTGATTTTCTAGCTGTAGAAAATATTTTATCTAAAAATGGTGAAAATGTCTTTTTTGTGCTTTTCCTATACATGAGGTGTTTAGCTGATATTGGAAGACTTTTTTTTTAGCTATTTATGTTTCATATTCAAGCTCCAAGTCACAGTTTTTGGGTTTTCAAGCAAGATGTAATATATGACAAACATGACATGAGTGCTGGAAAGAGATGACAGCAAGCTGCAGATAGAAATTTCATTTCATAATGACTTTGAAAGTTATTAAATAAGTCCAAATATGTTTGTTTCTGCTCTCACTTTCTATTTCATAGGACCAACTAATAGAAAATAATTTATTTTACACAAGCTAGGCTAAGCAGATGATGCTGCATGACAATTTTAGTTAATAACTTTAATTTTTTTTGCAAAGCAGAGATAAGAGCCTCTTATATTTGTTCTTCTTTTTCAGTTCCGCTATAAAAGACGTGTCTACACTCAGACCTACCTGGATGAAAAGCAGTTGTCTAAGCTCCACACTAAGGTAAGCCCAAACAGTCGTGCGGTTTTCAATTCCACAAGCTTTTTGTTTGTGCAACCTTTTGAACGCAGTGATACAGGTACAGTAATACAGTAATTAAAACACTGACTGGATAGCATAGTGGCACAGTGGGCCACTACAAGGAAAAATTGTGTCCTTTTTTATGTTTAGATGGTGAAAGTAATGATGGAAGCAATGAGTGTTGCCTATGAAACTGGTCTACATATGTTAGATTGAAATCTTGCTGAAGCGAAGCAAAGCCAAGGATCCAAAATCATGTTGAGACCATTCAGTAATGCCCACATGCTTGTTCCGTGTTCTGTTTTTTCAGATTTTCCTTTTACACACATGTCTGTACAGACTAGAGATGTCACAAGAACCAATATTTAGCTGTCCAAAGCCATATTTTCTGAAAATATGGCTATTATACTGAAAGTGCCAAAGGTATGATTGTGGTTCCATAGTCTTGTGGTTTACACATTTGCCTAACACATAAAGTCCCTGGTTGGACACAAATCCCTTCGGGGATGTGTCAGGAAGGGCATCCGGTGAAAAAAAATCTGTCAAATCAAATATGCGGAGCTATCTGCTGTGTCGACCCTCTGTGAATAAGGGAGCGGCTGAAAGAAGCTTTTACTAAAAGTACCAAAGGAAGCATATTATATCATCATGGGAAATAGTGAGTAAACATGCAATTAATATAACATGTGAAAACACACTAAGAGTATATATATTTTTCATTTCAGACTGATTCATGCTGCTGAAATGAAACAGAACAAAGTTACAGAGGCTTTAGTCAAGACGTAGCTATGCATTTTGCAGTTTGGCATATTTTGGAACCATCTGTGAAAGTTGATATTTCTTAGGTATTAAATAGCAAAAATTAGGCTTCCTTTTTAAAGTGTTTTTTGTAACATAAATAAAAGCTCAAATTAAAAAGTGGACAACAACGCTGTATACAATGGTAGACTGGCATGTAATGCATTTATGCATAAACAAATGAATAAGACAGAAAAAATGCTCTCGGGAAAATATTTTCAAGCCACACTGGGAGATTGAGTTGCTCAGGAAATGTGGTTTTATCGCATTGGATTTAAGTTTTGGAGGCAAGACAGCAAAGGACAACTAGAATTTGGGTTAATTTTCTCAACATGAAATGTATTATCTTTTGCTGATAGTTTAGTAAATTTTGGCGTGATAAAACTTGCAATTTTACTGGGGCCCTTTCATTTTGAGAGGTTTATATGAAATACCTCCATTTTAGTTATTTATTCCTGGTGGATATTGAAAATAGTCATTTCATGGTCTTGGTACTTACTGCCTAATTTCCCGTGTAGTCTCATTTCTCTGGCAAACATCGCTGTCAATCTGATTTTAGAGTTGTTTCGTTTTTTCTTTCCCTTTTTATGTTTTCCCACCAGCAGGCTGATCAGGGTGCTAAAAGTGTTTTTAAAGGTAAAATTCAAAATAATTTCCAGCTGGATTTACTGATTCTCCATTAAGATTATAGAACGGAAATGTTTCACATCACTAAGACAACAAAGCACTTTAGAAATTGCTTACTTGGTACTGTCAGCCAAGTATTTGCATCTGAGAGGCTCTGGTTGAGTTTTATTGTGTAATTTTTTTATGAGATGGTTGAAAAGAGGGCCAAAGTAAGAGTGCTGCTCTTTATGTTTGTTGGTTCATTCATGTGTAATTGAAGTACGCTCTTTAGGCCATGTCAAGCACTAACATGCTTGCATAAGGACAGAGTGTGCTCATACACAAAGAAGCATGGTAGATGTCACATAAACATAAACTAGATCTTTTGTGTGTTACTGTGGCACAATAAAATATTCAGGGAAAAAATAGGGCCACATTCACTAGTATGATTCATCCCGAGCTTTTCCCAAACTTGTATAATTGCTTTTTTGTCAAAATACAACTGAAATTTCTTTTGTAAAATGCATGATTTCCTATTCAACTAGGAAACAGAACAGGAAACATGATTTGCAATCCTGAACTAATTTTTGTTCACTTAGTATAATTTTTTGTCAGAAACAATATGTTCTTAATGCATGTATAAGTGCAAGGTAAATCAAATTTCAAATCTTTTGTGATTGAAATGCAACTTTTAATTCATATATTGAAAAATATGTGTAAGGGCATGTTGCTAACCGGATGTGAACAGACTGCAGAAGAGAAGGCAGGTTTGGTAAACTAAGCTTGGTGGATCAGCAGGCTCACAGACACAGTATAAAGTGGCAAACAGAACCAAAAGGCTAGTGTTGGCAGACATTTGTGAGGCCCAGCAGGTGGTCTAAAATACAGAAAAGAAGAGCAGGATAAATGTTGTCTTCTGGGCAGCCTAGATAATCTGGCAAAGCATGCATATTTGCTGGGCACTATTAATATTATTCATGAAATAATGGGAACCAGGTGTGCACACAGGTGACTGATGATATAATTGCTTGCAGCAGGAATTTAGTGAGTACAACTGTGGCCTGTTCTGTGAAGCTGGATTTGGGTTTTTCGGGTAACTTTAAGGTTGTCCATGGGTTTTCAGTACTAAGGAAGTGGTTCCCTCCATACCCAGCTGCATCTCCATGCTTCAAGTTATGTTCAAGATTGGAAATCAAAAGGCATGAAAATATCAACCACTGATCAATCAGATGTCCATTCCTGTAAGATCCCTAGGACTAGGGTCTAAAGTTTTTAAGTGGTGTCTAAAGTTTTCCCCTGTGAGTATTAAATTATATAGATTGAACTTTAGAGCTGGGCGATATGAGATTTTTTCATATCACGATATGTTTTTTTCATTTCAGGCGATAACGATATCTATCACGATATAAGCCAAATAACTATATTTGTAAGATTTAAATGTGCCGTTGCTCACAAGTAAAATGTGAAATAATCAGCAGCTTGTTTTTATTTAAATATTTATTTCCCATAATAAGTTCAACAGGGTAGATGTACTTAAGGAACATGAGACGTTTTCAGATAAATAAAGGCAAATATTGCAAACTACACAAAAGGCAGCCGCTAAAGCGTTTAAGTTTCAAAATAGAACAAATGAAACAGACTAAATTGTCAATTCCACTTAGAAACAAAATATTAATTCTAAAAATAAATCTTAGTTTGTTTTACAGAAGAACAGACAAAACTGACTAACTTTTGTCAGTATCAAATAAACTGAGAACTAAAAGGAAATTCTCAATCTCTCCTTGTTGTATAGCTGAGCTTTTCAAACAGTTTTAACAGTTACTTTAGTCTGACAAAAGCCGAATGACGAATTAGCGCTTCCAGTCAGAGACTGAGGCTACGTCCACACGTACACGGGTATTTTTGAAAACGGAGATTTTCCGTTTTCGTTTTAAAAAATAATCCCGTCCACACATAAAGGCAGAAATGAAGGAAAACGCTGCTATGAACATGCCAAAGCAGCAGGTGGCGCTAGATTCCTAACCGTGCAGAAATGTTGGCCAATCAGAAGTCTAGAAGCCTCGGTGGGAAAAAGTAAACAAAGCTGAGGCATAGAAGCAGAACCGAGTCGTATGTGTGGACGGACAGTAACTGTGTGTATATGTAAGCATTTAAACACTGCAGAGAGTAGAATTAACAGTAACAGTATTGTAGAAATTCATTTCACCGAAACAATAACGTGGTGCACAGTGTGACGCATGCACCAGTTTATTGTATTTCCAGACTTGCTTTTGGCACAATTTACAGTGCACGCTACTCTGTTTTTTGTCAGACTTGAAATAGCCGAAATACCTTCACACTACGGAACTTCTATGGCTCTTCCGTTCGACAATCTCTCCGGCATTGGAACCATCATCTGTTTTCTCTTCGGTCACACTCGGTTGATTTTTCTAGTCGGCACACTCATTTCCTCCATTACGCGCTGGCTCCATTACCCGCTGGCTGCTTCCCAAACAAACACACGTGCGGCTTGGCACTTGTGCTGTACGTAACAAGTCACGCGACGTGAGGCTGCGGCTGTGATTGGTTCGGCTCTGCGTTACCTAATTTGGATTGGCTGACTTTTTTTTTTTTTTTAAGAGGACAAGAGCGGCGAGGTCTATCGCGATAGCTTAATTTCTCTATCGAGTAAAAGTTATATCGCGATACATATCGTTATCGTTCTATCGCCCAGCTCTAGATTGAACTTCATCCATTAACTTTTGCTTTGCTGCTTTTGTAACCAGTTTCTGCTTCACCCCGCTGCAACAGTTCGGCCCAAACAGACTCCTCGACTGTGTTGTGTTTTTAAGAAGACAAGGAGTCTCTGATCGATCGTTGCCAGTTTATTTCCTGAATGCAAACAACGGTGTTGTATCAGTGCAAAGGGCTCGCCACACACCACTCCGCACAGCACACTACGGCAGAACATCCCATTAGCATTCCACTTTAGCATACAGTTTCACACATTAATAAACAAATGAAAAGTACATAAAACTGATGTTGCACATGTGTCCACTAAGCACTTATTACACTCGGTGCCCATCAGTTGATCATACATGGTTTATGTGTCTGTACTATTTAGCTATATTGTGTGCGGTAAATACAACTCACCTCTCGTATGGCTACGACAGACTGGCAGCGATTACTGCAGCCAGCCTCACCTAACCAGCCACACCGAGAGGCGGGGCGCTGTTTCCCCATTACACTGATATTTGTGGCAAGTGGAATAATACCACATAAACACTGTTACACTTTCTCCTTTGTTGGCTGCAAGCATGCAAAAATACTTTTTTGTGCTGTAAACCTGCAGAGCTAGCTAGAATGGGAAACCCTGGGTTTACTTATTGTGCTGATAACCACCTTTATGTGATGACTTAGCCTGCTTCATTATGTCGGGTTACCTGAAGCCAGATAACAAAAACAGACATCCTGAGTATCTTAAACAGGCTTCGTAGTACAAGGCTGAGGTGGACAGGTGCAGGTGGCAGGTGTGGTATAGCAGGAGATGACAGTAAATAGTTACTTGTGAAGTCCAGGTTTTCTGTGTGTGTGTGTCTGTAGACTGGAGTGGAGCAGACTAGAGAGAGACGTGAATGCATTTGCATCAGACCCCATCAGATGGCAGGAGATTTGCACTGGAGAGAACGCCAGAACTTCAAACTGTGTTTGTGTACTTTTGTCTGCTACAGAGGGATGTAGAGCTGCTGCAGGGAAGAAATTCTGGAAAAACTGTTTTCATCATTTTCTTCTTTTCACCCTTATTTTATTTATTTATTTATTTATTTTAAAAAAGCTTCAATTTTAACTAAACTCCATGAGAAAATGGTATGTTTGTTATTTGGCATGTGCTTTTCTTGCAGGCAGACATTATTGAAAAGTACTGCTTCACATTACAGTTTAATGAAAAAAGAAAAACATAACATTAGATCATGGAGTGCACTGCTGTTACCCCTAATGTGTGGCTAATGTTCTTAGATATGCTCTTTTTTTTTTTTACAATTAATCGACTAAGACTTGTGAGAACAGTTTAATAGCTGATTATACAGAGCTTTGTGTAATCCCATGAGAAAATTTAATTGTATTGCTAATCCTCACAATCATAGAAACTAACCCAACTGCCTAGTAACAGTTGGTGGTTTAAAGCTATTGATTAAAAATCTGTTGTGTTTTCCTTTTTTTTATATGTTATTAATAGGGTAGTCAAAGTTATACACATTGTGTTACTGAGTGCTTGTGTGTACTACTTGAATATTTAATGTTTGAGTGTCCCATTTTGTTTCAGGGATACATTTCATATGAAAGATTCTCTAGTGTTGAAAATGTTCAACACTCTAAAAAAATCACTAAAAAGAAAACAAAAAACATAGAGGGCAAAATGTTGCCTCATGGCAGTGGTTCCCAAACTTTTTTTGCTAGGCCCCCCTTTGTTTTACAAGAAAATGTTTGCCCCCCCCCCCCCCCCCGCGCGCACGCACAAACACATCCTCCAACCACACACACCCATATATTGCTCCATTGCGATTTATTTCACACCTCAAACATTTAGTAAACAATTAAGCAAATACAAGTAAACTGCAATAAATGACAGGTAGTAATAAAAATAAACTACTAACTCTTTTACGTTACGTCCGCACCTACACGGGTATTTTTGAAAACGCAGCTGTTTCGTCCACACGTAAACGGCGTTTCGAATCACCGAAAACTAAGATTCTTTTAAAACTCCTTTTTTGCGTTTACGTGTGGACGAGGAATACAGAGTTCGTTGCGCAACGTCAAAGGTATGTGCCTTTTTTCACGTCACGCTGTGCGCCACGTTATTGCTTACATGAGAGGAATTGCAGAGAGACAAAATATTGTTACTGTTAATCTCACTATCTGCAGGTTTTACACGCTTACATATACACACGCAGTTACTGTCCCTCTATTTACAAAGGCAAAGGCATCATGGTGTGATTATTTTACGTGTAGTTGGTTTTTTTTCCTCTTTAAAAATATTCAACATTGCTATCAATACATTTTTCAAAAAATGCCTCTATGTGCAAAATGAGTTCAAAAACATAAACAAGTGTGGGATACTGTTTGTCCGTGATTTGAACAGCCCAGCGCTGCTCCCAACACAGGGAAAACTAATTCTGCAGGGGAGACCTACCTCGGCACTTGTGCAGGTGAAGCCAAAGGGAAGATATGCTTCACCATATTTTCTAGTCTTTGGCTTAGAATGAAGTTGGTTTGGAAACATACTCAGCAATGTTTCATCTCCTGCTTTGCGTTTGTGTGGGAGCCGAGCAGTGTCCAAGCATTTTGTCCCCCTGCAATGGCTCTGCGCCCCCCTAGGGGGCGGGCCCCACACTTTGGGAAGGCCTGCCTTATGGGATAGATCCTCAGGTTTGGAGCATTCATTGCTAAGTTTTGAATTTTACATATAAATGTTGAAAAATTGCAGAGTAAGCATGTGTGGGACAAAAACGTCACTGAACTTGGTTGCGTTTGCATAGAGAAACTTTGAGTTAATTGATCATGATTTTTGGCTTTGATTACTATCATCTGTACATTTACGGGGTTGTGAGGGTCCTCTGCTGCGCTGTTGAAAAGTGTCAAACTACAACAAAACACAAAATGGTGAATGAGATGAAGATGCAGAAAAGCAGTGACAAGTATGAGTCGTGCACTCAATTATTTCTCTTGTTAAGGCAGTCTGGTGTGAAGTGCTGTATTCTGCTTCTGTGTTACACTGCTGTGCCAAAGTGTGAGTGAGTGGTGCTCAACTGACAAACTCAGCGAGGATCAATTTCTGCACGATTGCAATTTAGAGAGTCATTTCATGCAATAAATCACCTATAAAGACACAATTTGTTATGTGCAGCTCTATGTAACACTGTCTTACAGAGTACAAAGCTCAAAGTGTGAATGGGCTGTGAAGGCTATGCTATATTTCACAAGTAAGTATTTAGTGACAGCTGTTTTATTGGAGAAAATAAGTGTGGTTATTTTGCCGCATAAGCTGCAGAAGCTTAAAAGATTCTTTTTTTCCACTAGTGGATTTAAACTTACAGTTATCTCCCTAGATATTCACAGTGGCACAATTTTTGTACATTTTTGGACCCGGTATAGACAGCTCCAATGAAAAGCAAACAAATGCAGGTTTCACACAAGGAATGAGCTCCAGATCTTTTATTTTTGTCATGGAATAATGAGGGAACAGACAACACGTGGCACATGAGCCTCTGAAAATGGGGGAGAATGTATAAAAATGGGTGTAAATCCTGAACAGGTAATGCACAACTTGTGTGTACATTTTTTTTTTTAATCCTTGAGTTAAGCCTGAGAGGATAATCTTAAATTACAGCTTTACTGTTTGATCTGTGGTTTACACAGGCAAAACTGTGTCACTGTCCACATATTTACTTAAATATTGATCAATGCCGTATCTGTCACTGTATACTGGCATTTATGTCAGTGTGTTTAAAGAATTTTATATTGAATATTAAAAGGTTGTCACTGCCAGTCGCTGGTGTAATTGTCCACAGTAGAGCTCTTAATCTATAACAAGGTCATGTTCAAGTTAGATTTCAGCTTGCTCTGTTTTCTCTATTTCTCAGAAGAATGTCAAACGTTGGCATTTACTTAATCCCAATTGTCATTATCATTTTTGAATTATATAAGCTTTTTGAGGTCAGAATATGTGTTTGCATCAGTGAGCATGAGCTTTAAGCAAAAAAAAAAAACAACAACTTTTATTTTATTCCTTTTTTTAAATAGCAGATTTTCTTTTATGACATAATGACTTAAGGGGTAAGAGGTGGAATCCTGCTCTGGATGAGTCTTGCAGCCTTGGCTGGTACTAGGGTATTCATTCTGCAGCAAGCAGGGGTCAAGCATTACCCTAGTTTGCTTGCATGGAGTTCATTAGCCACAGGGTAAACTATAAAATTGGGTCATAGTTGATAGGATTTTCCCTTTCATTTTCTCCCTTTGCCCAACCAGGCCTCACCCTGCAACTGTCCTGGTTAAGCTTGGTGGCTTCATGTAAAATTTATACCATATTCTTTTTGTAATAAAGAGTGCATGTGTGTGGGCGTTGGGTGTAGGCGGTCGGCCACGTAATAGACCGACGCGCTGAATGGGGGGCTTTCTTACAGAGTAAAAAAGGCCTTCCAGTGATAGAAAAACTTTATTATCTTTTAAGTAACTTAGTCACATAGACCCAGTGTTTGTTTGATACTTTAAACTTGATTTGTACTTGAAAAACCTCTGTCTACAGTATTTTACAGCATCAAATACATACTGTATGTGCATGTATATAAGCCCTTTTCCATAAAAGTTTTGTTTTGTAAAATGTGAATAAAAAAGAATGATTGCAAAGTGATTTGCTTATCATCTAAACCTGGGTCGTGGCCCTGAGTACAGCATGTCTGTGTGGATTTGCAGGGAGTTGTCTGTTTTCTGTGTATGAAGTTTCACTTACTTGTAAAATAAATGCTAAGAAAGGTTATTATTAACATCCTGCATTGGACTGAATGGAAAATGATTCGTCTTATACTTGAGAGTAAATAGTAGCAGTAAGCTGCAGGGCAGTGCAAAACGCATTTAGTAATGCACTATTTGTTAATGTGGTCATGATGCCAAAGAGCACAAAGTGGAGCAAGAGAATATCTTATGCGCTATTGTTATATTTGCATTGTTCATTGGCACCCGATATCAAAGTGTAAAATGTGCTCGGAGTTTGGGTAGAAATCTGTGTTCTTATGTGCAGTTATTCACAAGCTAAGCCATTATGCCACATTGTTGTTAATGTGCAAGTGTAGACAAGCATAATGCACAAAAGGCTCCATCATATAATCTATAGTAATTCTAATCCCCCAGCACTGCGGCTCTGTATTTGTGCTAGCACTTCTTTGTATTTATGAATGAGAATTCCTGCATTATTTTCAATTTAAAATAAAACTACACAGTGAATGCAGCCCATCGTGGGTGTGATATTGTTATGAGTTTCCACAAAGCCTTTGTTGAGTGCCTAAACTAGCCTAGCATGCTTCTGTTTTTGCAAACACAGCCAATATGATACACGTATCTGCATGGCACAGGATGAAAGTATATTTCCAGTTGGGAAGCCCTCACATGGAAAAGCGCCCCTAATGGATAAGCCCCTACCAGGAGAGAAATGTAGCTCTTTGAAGACAGTAAAGACAAATCGGGTTCGAACAAGAATACTCCCGGCTCATTCGAGCTCATCCACATGCCCCAAACAAATACAGACATGGAACCTGGGATTTAAAAAATATCTTCCCAGTCAAGGGCACGCCCGCTAAAATTGATGTCACTGATTCTAATGCGAAATGCTCTTGATGTGTTTAACCATACAGTGTGTGCATGCATGCATACTGTATGTGTCGAAGCATGTTTAGTGTAACTATGGACAGTTTGTGTTTTCAGAAACACGTTAGTCAGTTGGCATAAATTCCTCGACTATAACGAATAAGACTTTTAGCAGGTTGCTATATTAATGCAGACTGAACCAGCACCTGTTGTATATTTAAGAACACACTTCTTTTTTTTCTTTACACATTTCTGTTTGCATTTGATATCCATACCTTCCCTCAGCATGGTATCCTCTCTCACTCTCTCTTTTTCTCTTTTGGTTTTCCCTCCCCCTATCACACACTTTCTCTCCTCCCTCTGTGTTCCCTCCCTCTTCTCTTGCTCTCTCTCTCCCCCTCCCTCCGCACTTTCCCTCTGTTCTCTCCAGCATCCTGCAAAATAACCCCTTAACCACCTCTCCGTCTGTCTGTGTATGCACAGGAGTTTGTGTGTTGGTCCAGGTTCGGGTGAGTGTTTGTTTCACTGACCAGGTGAGTCTGCACGTGCTAGACGAGACGAAAGGTACTGAAGGAGAAGGAGTGAGAACAAGAAGAGAGTAGACAACAAGGAGGAGGGTGGGGGGCTGGATATGGCCATGTGGAGGATGTTTTGGCATTCAAACTGTAGCTGACCTACGGGACTGCGCGTGTGGTGGAGAGTGTGTCCATGTGTGTGTGTGAGATGGGATCCATTCTGACCAGAAGACAAAGACAATCAGCTGAAAAAAAGGAAAGAAAAGCTAAAGAAGCCAGGAAGGCCAGGCTCAATAGTAAGGTACCCCAGTTGCTTTCATCATCTCTTTAATTTAATTTTGCCATTACCTCTGTTGTAAAGGCATCCTTTTTTACCCTCTGTTTCTGAATTTTTGTTTTTCAACTTTCTGTCTCCAGTTATTCACAAACACTTCCTTACCGTTCCCAGACTACCTGTCTATGCACTGGCTTTCATTCCGTTGTTATGCTCTGCTGCATGTTGGCTGTGTCAGGAGCTGGTGCAGTCTTGTCTGAAACCCTGACAGAATGCTAATGTTTTTCTTTGCACTGGTTGAGTTACTCACTGTGGGCTCGGAACAGTATTTGTATGTTTTCGCATATGTGTGTATGTACCTGATATGTTGGAGGATATGTGGATGCTCGTGTCTAGCTGTGCGTTTTTCCTTCAGATCTGAGCAAGCTAAACACACACTCTGTGTGTGTTTGTGTGACAGCTATTCCTGTATGCCTGTGGGTATGTGCACTGTAAGTGTATGGGTGTATAAAAATGTGTTTACGCATGCACATGTCAATGTGTGAATGCAAGGAGCAGCCAGAGCTTCTCCCCAGGACAGAATTTGCCTTGTGGTCTTCTATGGCGTTTTTTTTGTGCCGCTATTCTGAGCGCACGTAAAAAAAAAATTTGAGCGCAAGTAAAAAAGTTTGCAGGTGCAAGTGTTGCATTTTGAGGAGAAATTTATTTTGAGCGAAGAAAAGCTGAATTTGAGTGAACAAAATTATTTGCTGCGTGCAAAAAATGTATTTCAGTGTTTGCTATTATCCACACACACACAATAGCAGCCCCTCTCGCTCAGTTTTTGTATTTGTGCTCACTCGCAATGTGTTGCTCGCGCTCTCAACATTTCTGCCTGTGCGCGTTCAACTCTTTGTGTACACCGTTATATTTGTGCCACAAAACCAGCCAATCACAGACTTGGATGCAAAAATATCTGATTGGCTCTTCTGGTCTACAATCAGCTCGAAATGATGAAATGCAATATCCCAGAATCCATTTAGTCCAAAACTCAAACGAGGCAGTGGCGGAGGAACACAGAGTGGCGGAGTTTGAAATATTACTCTTTCTGGGGCACAAAATAAACTTTTAAGATATTTTCATGCGAGAATGGTGCTGTGTAAACTTCAAATACCTGCTCGATTCATCAAGACATCACATATTTCCATAAGTGCTCTAACGTTTTCGGAGATGCCTGTTACCCACCAGCTGACCGGGTGGGAACTCGGGTTAAACATAATATATAAGGCTGAACTGACAAAAAAAATCACAGACTACCCCACCAGGTATTATAGGAAAAACCAAAAAGCCTTTGAACGAAAACAAACGCTGTTGTGACAGTGATGTACACTGTCTTGTTGGTATATATGTATGATTTGTATCACCTTCATGTTTCCAAACCGATATCATGAGCAGCAGCTTTTACAGCTGTGGCTCCCACAAACATCAGCTGATACTAGAAAGTAATTTTAAATAAATTCTAACAACAACTTATCAAGCTTGAACGTGCTGCTGTTGTTGTTTAGCGTAACATCCGCTGGTTTCCTGTTTCTGGCGCAAAGTGGGAGATAAACAAGAGAGACGATCAGCTGATCATTGATCGGTTTCATGATTGAAGTAGCAACAGGAGAGGGAGGGAGAGAGAATGAGGGGAGAAGAGGCAGCTGTGCAACGTAAAGACAGACTAACTCCAGCTTTGTCTTTTTTTCATTCTAGCTAAAGTACGGTACTAATCGCTTTCCTTTTCCTCTCAATACGATGTATTGTAATTGGTCCAGCCCAGAGTTGATCATGACCAATTGGCTAATTCACCACCTTTCATTGTTCATACCGTTACAAAAACAAACATAAAAATGAAAAATCACCATCAGCCCACCAGGCAAATGTCCGGTATGCCCAATGACCAGTCCAGCTATGCGGTCAGCTGGTGGGTAACAGGCATCTCCGAAAACGTTAGAGCACTTATGGAAATATGTGATGTCTTGATGAATCGAGCAGGTATTTGAAGTTTACACAGCACCATTCTCGCATGAAAATATCTTAAAAGTTTATTTTGTGCCCCAGAAAGAGTAATATTTCAAACTCCGCCACTCTGTGTTCCTCCGCCACTGCCTCGTTTGAGTTTTGGACGAAATGGATTCTGTTTTGTTTTTGTTTTTTTTGTTTTTTTTAATAAATAGGACAGGGGGAATGAATGAGAGAAAGAGGGGGAGAGAAAGAAAGAAAACCAAAGGGGAGAAGAGACGGTGAGAAGGGGGGGGAAGAGAGAGAAAAGAAAAAAGAACTCCTGGGTCACCTGTATGGAGAAAAAAACAAAAACAAACAAAAAAACCAAACAGAGGAGACAGCAAACAACAAAGAGCAACATAATAATAGAGAAAACAAAGCACCATCACAATAAACTAGCTAGTCATAGATATCGATATTTACTAAATAATAAACGATATTGTGCAGCACGCAAGATAGACAGCGCACAGTGTGCTTTGAGGCAGCAGCCAAGAAAGCTTTAGTCCGCGTCTGTGAATACCCATGTGTGCATACCTGTGTGGATCAGCATGCTTGCATTCCAAAGGTTTCTCCATGTAATGATCTGCTAGGGAGTGTGGGGGGGCCACAGCCCCGTCCTCCAGGGTGTGAAGCGGGTATGGAGGAGATCAAAACTCCAGACATCCAGAGGCCCCCAGAACACAAGAGACCATGGAAGACCAACAGAGGGGCAGCCGCGCCACTGTTCCAGTAAGAGCTGAGGAGAGTCCCAGATGAGGGCTCGCCCAGCAGCCGCGGAGCAGAAGTCAGGGGGAGTTGCAGTGACGCGCCCGTGAGCTCCGCCGGCCCCCAGCTGTGCCTGAGTGACCGAGCCCCAGGCCGAGAGGTCGGGGGCACCCCACCTCCAAAGGGGCCCGAGCGAGCCCCAGGCCCCAGGCCCCGACAAGCGGCCGCCAAGGAGTGAGCCGGTGTGTACCCGGACGCCCACCCCCGGACGAAATGGATTCTGGGATATTGCATTTTGTCATTTCGAGCTGATTGGAGACCAGAAGAGCCAATCAGATATTTTTGCATCCAAGTCTGTGATTGGCTGGTTTTGTGGTACAAATATAACGGCATACACAAAGAGTTGAACGCGCACGGGCAGAAATGTTGAGAGCGCGAGCAACACAGTGCGAGCGAGCGCAAATACAAAAACTGAGCGAGAGGGGCTGCCATTGTGTGTGTGTGTGTGTGTGTGTGGATAATAGCAAACACTGAAATAGATTTTTTGCACACAGCAATGAATTTTGTTCACTCAAATTCAGCTTTTCTTCACTCAAAATAAATTTCTTCTCAAAATGCAACACTTGCACCTGCAAACTTTCTTACTTGCGCTCAAATTTTTTTTACGTGCGCTCAGAATAGCGGCACAAAAATAACGCCATAGTCTTCAGCGTTTGCTGTCATAATGCTGATTGTGTCACAATGCTGTCTCAGCCAGCTATTGATGCTCAGTGATGGAGATTTTCTCACTGTGTGTGTGTGTGAGAGAGAAAAAGCTGTTGGAAATATTACAATAGTTCAGGCACAGGGTAATCTGGTAAAGCGAAGTAACCACCACGAGTATATTCTGTGAACCTTCTCTGAGAGTCTCAGAGCTGTCGGTCTCAGTCAGCGAGAGTTCACCAGGTGGCAGCTTTTAACAGGATGCCCTGTGGACAAGCCTGACTTGAAGTACTCCCCAGGTGGACAGCCTGACCAACCCACTTTCATACAAATGTGTTTTTCATCTTCATATTAGGCGTATTACTCAGTATTAATGGAATGTATGGGCTATAAAAACTCATCAATTAGAGCTCAAGATTATATCTGTTGTATCTTCCATCTTTGTTTTCTGCCTACTTACAAATTCAGACAGTGTAAGTAACATCCAGACTACAAGTGCATTTTCTTTCAGTTTGCTTCGGGTTGGTTTAAAAGGTAACTTATTCACAAATAGCTCATTTTTCTTTATACAGTGGTATACTGCTCTAATGCAAATCTGTTTGAAATTGCAGCATTGTACTCTATCATACTTTTGCTACCAAAAACCTTCATAATGTACCATCATAATTTTTACTTTATCTGAGATGTATGTTTGTAAGGGAGTATATGGATGGGATTTTACTTTCTTGGGAGTAAAACCTGCAGCGACACCGTGTTCAAGTTGTTGCCCCTCTGGGGTTGGAGGAGAAATGTGTATTTGGTGTCCTCATATTGGGCAGGCACACAAACATCCTCACAGAACCTCCTGCTCACCATGTGATGGTGAAATATACGTCACTCACCCAGTCAGACCCATAATGGAAACTATAACACTGGTGAAAAAGAGAGAGAGAGACTGATTACACAGATTTGAAAAAGGAATTGATTCTGTTTAGTTCAGTATGCTCTGAAACCAGGCCATGTAGAAATCATAGCCTCAAGCTCTGTAAAATACACCTCGCTAATCTGTATGTGGGTGTCTGTTTATAGGTACTGATGATACTAATTCATTAGACTCTATTGTTGTAATTCAGATAAATTTGCACATTTGCACACCCACAACAACACAACACAAAAACTCTATTTTAACCTTTGTCTTGATGCATTCTCAATCATCCAGGAAAGTAAATCTCCAAAAGTTGATTCTGTTCATCTGGACGTAGCGTTTTGTGGGAGAAACGTTTCGTCACTCATCCAAGTGACTTCTTCAGTCTCAGCTGACTGCAGGTTTCCCCAAATCGTATTAACAGTACATTTGCATAATGACTGAAACCAGCCCACTGAAGGGATGATTCAGAATTGAGGAGGGGGCTATAGATCAGTGGTCTTTGATCAGTGGGTTTTGGTCAGTGGTTGTTGATCAATGGTCATGAGAATTTGCATAATTAAGATTAAGGAACTGACCTCCCAGCCCATTGTCCCTTCAGTGGGCTGGTTTCAGTCACACAAAACGCTACGTCCAGATGAACAGAATCAACTTTTGGAGATCTACTTTAACCTGTTGAAGTATTAAGTTGGCAGGTAGGTGGAAATCTGTTCCCACTGTACAGATTTGTTCTATTGTGTTCAGATTGTCTACTCCAGGGGTAGGCAACTCCAGGCCTCGAGTGCTGGTGTCCTGCAGGTTTTAGATGTGTCCTTGATCCAACACAGCTGATTACCTCCTCAACATGTCTTGAAGTTCTCCAGAGGCCTGGGAATGAACTAATGATTTGATTCAGCTGTGTTGACACAGGGTGATGTCTAAAACCTGCAGGACACCGGCACTTGAGGCCTGGAGTTGCCTACCCCTGGTCTACTCAGTCATCCCCTATGCAGTGTTTACTGAATAAAAGATAAAGTAGGGTGTAATGGGCAGAATTTGCTAGGTAATTACATAATTACATGATTGTGTGTGTTATATAATTCTGATATTTGTACTTTCCTCCGTCACAAAATATCTGCACCACATTTCAGATCATTCATAATGGTATTACTGTTTCTGGATAAGTATATTTATAAGTAACAAATCTTGGCAATATTAACCACTGAATCTTTAAACGTGAGATTTTATTTAAAAGTTAGACTGGAACCAGCTTATCTGCCAAAAGGCCCTGGACAGTTCATCAGTCCACATTGGGGCCAATACAGAGAAACAGGCAGCCTCTCAAATTCACACCCATGGCATTTAAAATGACCAGTTGGCCTATATAATTCCCAAAGGAAGCAATCAGTTGTTTGTTTGGCATGCCAGTATTTCATAAGCGAGCTAACTTAAAATTTAAAATACGGTTTCCTCCATCAATCCATCCATTTCTGCCTTTACTGGAGTAAGACTTGCTGTTTAGTCTTGATGTTTTTACATCTCATTGCCCAAGTCTTCACAATGAAAAAAACAAAAACATTGCACTAACTGGAGAGTTGTCATTCTAGGTCAGGCTCCATGAATAGATGGCTGAAAAATAGGATGCCAGAGGCATAAAGTACAATGGAGTTTCTAATAATCATCAGGCTGAATAAATTCACTACCCACATACCCCCTGCTTCAGCCTTTGGCTTTCTGCCTGCTCCCTTCTGTTCTCTCTCAGTAACCTGTAGGCCTGTTTAAGAGAGAAAGGGTACGTTTTGCCATATTTTAATTTCTATTTAGACAGAAGTTTTACTCAGGTTTGACTCAGTTGTGTTCCATCCCCTGAGTATATCCCCGCGCTGTCCATGTGACTCTGTCCTGGTGTCAGTTTGAAAGCACGTGACTGGACCTGATTCAGCTCTTTCTTTCTCTGAACTCTTTGATTCTGATGACTGCATGCATTCCCCTCATCCTCCCTGACCACCCTGCTTACAAACACACAAAATGACAGTTACCCCTACAAGCAACAACACAGCTGGGTTTTCATATTTCATGTGACGGAATGTATGAACTTTATCTCTATTAGTTATTACTCATCTGAAAACCACTATGGGGGGGTCGGGTTAGTTACAGTAGATATTACTGTAGATACTTCTTTTACTGTTGCCACACTTACTGTATATATGTACCAAAATGTCAATTTATTTCGGTCCTCAAGTATATATGTTACAATCAGGTAGTTTTAAATATTTGCCTACTATAGTATGTTTATTTTGATTCTATTGCACTGTAAATGGCATAAATTTAGCCACATACCAAGCCTTTGTATGGTGTATTACAGTAGAACGATGAATATGCTGCCTTGTTTCTATATATGCCTCTGTATATAAACCGTAGACAAAGCTCTACTCTCTGTTCCTGTTTATGTCTCTTTGTCCATTTTTTTTAATGAATTGTATTAAACTGTTGGCAGGTATGCCAGAGCGCACTTGTCCTGATGGGAGGGACAATGCTGGACAAAACTGTACTGCCAGTGTGGTCAGGAGGGTGGGTGGATTTGGTTGCTGCTGGATGGGTGGGTGGGTTGGGGGGGTGTGGGATCCCATACAATAAGCCTTTGCTCTGCAACTTTGTGTGTGAGTTGTTGAGCGGGAAAGAGGCAGTGGCTTTATTCTGCTTTGTTCAAGCCTTTAGCTAACCCTTTCAGAAAGCTCCCACTGTCCCACCCTCATAAACTGTACTTCATCAAGAGGAGTGGTAGTTATTATACAGACGTCGAAAATCTGTCTTTTTTTCTAAAAAGGATTACTCAGGAGGAACCATGCTGCTACGTTCAGAGAAAGCTACGAGATACCGGGCCACAGAGGTTAGACACAGCACACTACTGCTAAAATGACTCATGTTAATAGTAGTAAATCTAGGTTACTGTTACAACAGGCTCTGCAGGTGCTCTGGCATTGTTCTTATTTCAATACCCAACCTGCGACAGTAAATGCACAATAGTTTGTGTTGTAGAAACTTGTTTGTCTTGAAGTTTATGCTCTTCAAATTTAGGATTTGTATGAAGACGTGTATTGTTGAGTCCTGCTATTTTACCAGGAGCATTAGCCCAAGCAGCTATTTTTGGTACTTACAACAATATTAATGATGAATAAATGGTGACAAATTGTCACATGCTAAAAAATGGCATGTTTTGAATTGAATTGAATTGATATACCTTTATTAGTCACACAAGGGGAAATTTCATATGCATGTTTGCATGTTTTCTGACAGAAGAATTGCGTCAGTCATTTTGTCCCATTTGAAGTAGCAGTAGGTAACAGAGTACCTATACTGGCATGTGCAAGCAGTGTCAGCAAATGGCAGGAATCCAGCTCGAGCCTGGCTTTAGAAAGCAGAGACTTTTTTTTGTAACTTCTCCGTTTGTGTTTCCTTTCCTTGCTATCCTACACAATCAGAAAGAAATCTCAGTTAAAGGACTACATAATATTCTACATTTCAAACCAGAGAGAACATGCAGGGGGAAAGTTGTTTAGCTATTGCAGTTATGATGATTATGATGATAATGACTGTGTCTCATATGATTTCCTCATAGACAGTTTAGAAGATAGATCTACCTACCATGATGCCACCGACTGGTTTGCAAAGTACTCAAAATTGGCATTTTCGACATAATCACCAGTGAGCATACTGTAGGTATTCCCTGGGGTCTTTGAAACACAGCATAAGCGAGATTTACAGACTTGATTTTTACTTCAATGATCCTCAAAATAAGTGAAACTCACCAGAGAAGTGTTTCCTGAGGTCAAGTCAGATAGCTGTAAAGCCGTAGACTTCTATAGGACCAAAAGTCTATTTGCAACAACAGGTATCGCCGCCTGGTGGCCATGAAAACGGTGTGCACTAGAGAGGTGTAAATGTGACTTTTCTGTTATACAGAAGCATTTATACCAGTGAATTATGTGTTAGATGCTGCTGCCATGGTAACAGCACTCCTCACTATGTTAGAGTGCAGGCTTTTTTACTGCACTCATACATCATGAATAAAATGTGTGTGTTTAGTGCGCTAAATTATGAATTAGTGTTTTTTTCCTGTGTAGTTGTGTGTTTGTGTGGGTCCATATGATTGTGAATGTGTCCAGGAAATTTCATCCTTAAGCCTCTAGTGCCATTTTTTTTGTGGCGTTTGACTCACTGTAAGCTTAAGACTGTATCAAATTACTCAGCGATTTATTTTGCTGCAATATAGTAAAGGTTGAAGATTCCCTCACAGAAAATCCTCCTCTTTAGGATCAAATCCTCACTCTGTCATACAGTATATTGGTCATTTTGTAGCTAAGAGCATTACACTTTAAGCCTGTTAGGTATGGATATTGGAGATTACTGAAGCTTTTGTGCTCTCAGACAAACATGGGCTGAGATCCAAAGAAGCACAAATAGAGACAGCATATTGTACTTATAGGCACACAGATAAAGAAGAATCACCACAATCTGCAGTGACAGGCATTGAGCGGTAAGCAGCAGCTCTTTATCTCTGGGGAATTTAAGCACCCGCATTAAACCAAAAAGGTTAATGAATATGTTCTTTAATGGGTGGCTTCATTAAATCAACCAGCCGGATGTTATATTAAACACATTTTTACAGTGAATATGAAGGCAAGCGTCTTGTTTTGTTCCACAGCAAAAAACAGATTTTGGTTAATTGAAAGAAAAAGTGCACAAAGCGACTGCATTTCAGTAGAAAGAATAAGAATAAATGTTTTTTTGTTCATGCATCAAACTGAAATTTAAAAAATATCTATGTGCATTAGGAGCTAGTCATATCTCTTCAGGTTGTTAAAACATTGTCAACCACCCTAAGCAGATTTGATTTTCTCATATCAGTCAGTGGAGACCAGTGTGTACTGCACATACTTAGACAGCCTTTGAGAACAGCTACAGCGTTAGTCCCACCTTTGGTGGTGATCGCCTAATTGTGCTAGAAAGTTGATTCAGTTAGAAGTCAGCTTGGTGGGGTGGATGGATTCAAAAGTCTGGACTCTTCAGACTGTCCAAAGAAGTCTCAGACCGCGTCGTGTTAATTTTCTGTTACTGTGGTTGCTCTCTCAGAGTAAGAGTAACTGAAAGCTTCCAGTCCAAGAGACTTGTTCCTGTAATATTAGTCACGTTATGTGGCTGCTACCAAATTACCAAAACTGCAATGTTTAGGAGTTTTTTTTTTATGGGGAGCTTTTTCCCGATGATTAGATGTTTTTTGCCAAAGTTAGTTGGTCACGATTGTTGCGGGACCAAGGGATGCTCATGAGAAGTGGACTACTAGAACAAGACACACATGGATAAGGGCTGAGAATATGTGAAGATTGAGCTGTTAACAATAATAAATCTTATCGTAAGACATGCTTGTAGAAGAATACAACATGCATTAAGTAGAAAGAAGTAAAAAATTAGGAAACCAAAAAGGTCTCCCATAGATGTCCAATGGCATCTGGTGACTGAGAAGCATTTATGATGCAATTTACATCATAATCACATTTAATGACCCCTATGGATTGGGCCATTGTTATTCAGCAAGAAATTGCTCCCATCAGATTAATAAAAGATACAAGAACTTTGTATTGATTTGCTTTGACCCTTCCCTCTAAGGGAACAAGAAGACCCATTCCACAAAATTGGTTATTTGTGTAAAGAAAGCGGCAAAAGATTTAACATAATCCGTCAGATGCTCAGACATATGGGTCCAGGTGCTTCGGTTAGGCACAAGCAGACGAAGGCCAAAATTAATGAAAAAACATAATGTTTTTGCCCAACCTTGTTTTAATTTATTCAAAGACCATTATTAATGACTAACAATAACCTGAGATTAATAGAAGTGACCTTTACCTTGTTTTATGATCATCAGTTCAGACGAAAGTTGCTACAACTTGCTGCTTATCTGGTTAACCTGCCTCTCAGGAAGTAACTGGCCAGTAGTGACCCATCACTGTATTTCCCTGATATGAGAGGTTTTGTGTTAGACTCAAAACTGAAACAAATAAAAAAATCAGAAACAGCTGAAAAATGAAAAGTGGGAAAAAAATGGCCACAGGGAGAAAGAAAACACTGAAGGAAATGTGAGAAATATGATAATTAAATAATAATAAATAATAATAAATAGAGTTTCATTTTATTGTTTGGAAATTTAAAAAGAAAGTGTGTGGCATGTACAATAGATTTTATTGTTACACTGACTGTGCTTGGTGCGATGTGCTCATCAAAGCAGTTGTGCTGTGCCTTTTATTCGCTTTAAGAGTCAACAAAAACATCAGGCAGAAAACAAGACTAACGCTGTACTGTAAACAGATTGCTGCTTTGCTCTCGCATTTCTTCTCAGTATTTTTCCTCCCTTTATCATGTTTTGTGCTTCTGTCTTTCTTCCCATTCCTCCCCCTCACGTGACCCATTTTTCTTGTCTTTCTTCCATACGACTTCATTGTGTTGCATTTTTAATGGGAACCTGCTTCTAGACCTTCATACTCTGCAGTAAATTCATGAATTATGAAATAAACTGACAAATAAAACTAGTTAAACCATTAAACTGCTTTTTTTTCTCTCCTTCTTGTGAATAGAGCTTTAAAAAAGAGGAGCCTCTGTTTTGATACTGAGCTTGAATCAAATGGAAGATTCAGTCCACCAGTGGCCGCCTCCTCTTTGCCTGCTTAGTGGTTTTGCCAAAGACCTGAGGTCTACGCTTTACAAAAAAAACCAATCAAACAATGAAATGGAATCACTGTCCCACATCGGTGCTAAAAGAAAAGCAAACAGCAATAAATTATATGCGTATGTGTATATAAAATAATGAAATATATATACAGAATAAAATATATTGCACTACATGGGAAACAAAGCTCATGTTTTTCAACTGAATTAGCTTATTAATGATGTGGTTACAGTTTCTCATCCTTATATTTTAAAACCTCTCTCCTCCTGCTTTCTTTATTAATCAGTCGTACCTTGTCCTGTCTTTAAAATAGACAGTCTTGTTTTTTTTTATTAATTCATTCATGACTCATCTTGGCACTGTTTATTATCAAAGTAAAACCTACTTTTGTGTTATCTGCCACTGAATACACCTCCCTTTCACAACGAAATGAAATCCAGTCCTAACCAGTACTTTTTAGTCTTACTCACAGCATGCACTCTGAGGCTTAATCATTTGTATTTTTTAATTACACTGAAGCACATTAATCTAAAGCCACTGTTATTTCTGTTTTACTGTTTTTTTTTTTTTCATGAAATGGATACTAACTCATTTCTTATTGCTTTTAAAATCTGCACGAGCTACAAAATGTAACTGCATGATGCAGAAACCGTTCTGCATGTATTTAACAGGGAGTTGTGTCTCAGTCAGTTGCTGTGTCTAATTAAAATGCAGTGCCCCTGCAGCACTCTGTACAAAGCATCTGGGAGACAGGGGTCAAGGCCTGCTTGCTCTTGCTCTAGCCTTTATATAAGTGGCTGTCAACAAAGAGTAGATCGGCGTAATCGGGAACTCTCTTTGCCAGATAAGGCTGTCTGTGTTTGCTGATGTGGCTACACAAAAATAGGCAGTTTTCCCTTTTTAATGGTTGACTGCTGGTGCCAAAAACATATTAAGTACATCTATTTCACATAATAAAGCATAGACAGCATTTTTTTTGTACTTCTGTGCTATTCACATTGGAGGGATTTCATAGATATGTTGTTTCTATATTAAAAAGGCTCTTACCAGTAATTACATCAAATTGAGCGTCAGCTGTTTTGCTGAGAATCTAAGTGACAGTGTTGGTTCAGGTTTGTCAGACTATCACTCACAGTCATAAATGTTTTCTGCATTGCTGTCATACTGAATATGTCTGACAGCTCCCTGATGGCAGTCTACACCTGATAAGTTGAAGTGTAACCACATATGAGTCAGTTGTGTTGTGCCAACAGTAAGCTCAGTAACATTTTTTACAGTCTTTGTTGCCAAATATTGGGATTATATCGTACCATATGCATGTCTTTACATAGCTAGCACTGTCAGCTGGTTCTATGTTGGGTGAAGGATTCCTTCCATATCTATAGTGGGGCTATGTTCTTCCATAATGTGTAGGCCAGTCCCTAGAGATTCTCCATGACCACACCAGTGTGGTAGTTCTTACTGCAGTTATTGTCCAAGAAGTTATGACAGCCTAAAGCATGTGTGTATTTTATGAGCCAGCTCAGATTAGAGAAGCATATGATGCTCCTGAACATGTATCATGTTAGCGAGCAATGCAATTATCACTCACCCATGGCAAAGCGTACTGTTGGCCAGCTGTGGGACCAGGGGCTATGTAGCCATGTGGTAGTGAGTGTAAATATGGGGCAGCGACAGTGTCTGACACACTTCCTGTAGCTGTGTATGATTTCTTTATTTGTGGCTCATCTCTGGGTTCTGTTTAAACCTGAGTGTATATGTGCTATTAAATAGGACATGAAGTGTTCGCGTCTCTTTGTGTGAAGTTATGAAAAATCTTTTATGAAAGGGGAGCAAAAGACCAAGAGAAAATAGCTGCACAGGGGGATTTGTGTTGTCTCTATAATTTCTGGCCTCCTTCCCTGGCTTTTATGAAGTAGTGGCAGATAATCCCTCTTTAGTGGTGGAAGAGACAAGAACCTCTTCGGGGTACTGAAGTAAAAGAAGAAACCTTTATCCTCTCTTCTCTTGCCAGCTGGAGTAGCTCTTCCACTCACTGCTTGCCACTGATTTGTGACCCTATTCAAAGTCACCTATCCACATATGACAAAATGTATTCAGTTTTCAGAATCCTCAATTAATCAGGGACAAATCCCTCCACTTCATAGATGTTAAATGTTGTGGGTTCAAGAATAAGAACGCTGCCCTTATTACCAACTTATTACCAAGCCTCAAGCAGGAACAAGAGGATATATTCTTGATTTATTGAGCTGGTAAATTGCCATAGATTATACATACTGCCATTCAGTTCTTCCTACCTGACCCTCTCTCTCATTCTCTGTTTTCTTGATCCAACACTGCAGGGGTGCTTCATCACTATTGTAATAGTGTATGCACAAAATCCGCTTTGACCATTTGTCTTATTTTGAAAGTTCAAGTCAAAGCTCAAGACACATATTCCTTATAAAAAAAAAAAACTAGCATGTACTCAGTTTGCAACATGAGGTATTCTAATGACACTTATAGTAACTACTTACAGAAAATATGTTTAGCCGTTTTGTGCAGCAGAAACTCTGAAATAACACATTTTAAAATTCTGTCATTGAAACAGTATGTATGTGTGGCCAATGTGTGGCTGAAGCAGAGCAGAATAATGTCATTTGTTCTCTCAGTGCTTCTCTTTGCTGGGATTACCTTTCCTCTATAGGGACAGAGGTTACTGTGATGTTGTTGCCCATGCTCTCATGAGTAAAGCTGATGCATGCAGGGATGTGACCGTGCATGTTTTTGCTCAGTTCGGGTGATATCTCTTGAGATTGCAAACTGTGGAACTGTAAGGATGTTTATATGAGCAAGGCAAGCCGAGAACAAAAAATGTGTACAGACTGTGTGCAGATTTACTGCTTCTTCTTCTTTGCCTTCTTTTTCTTCTCCTTCTCACTTTAGGTGTCATTGAAGTCGATCATCTCCCTCTATCTCACTCTATCCCCATCATCCTCTTCTGTCACACCAGCCTGCTGTTGTCCTCCTTCAGTACATCCAAGAATCTTTTATGCAACTCCATATCAACATTCTTTGTCCCTCCAAACGTGTCCAAACCATCTCAGCCTTTTTTCCAAACTGCTCAACCTGATCAGTCCTATGATACTGTCACGGCGGGGTACGCCAGTGTTGTGAACAGGGCCCAAAAGCAGATGCGGAGAGAGGAGTTGCAGGAGCCTTTATTTTGGCTGAAAGCAGCAAAAACCATGAAAACTGTGGCAAACTATGAAAAAACTGTGAACACAATGATAAACTATGAAAAATGTGGCTAGAATAACAGACGACCTGACAATGAAACACAGAAAACAGGAGGTGATCAGGGAAAGTGGGAACACATGGGGAAACAGCAGAAATTAACATAATGACGGGACGCGGGAAGGGAAACTAGATACAATGAGCAAAGAACAAAAGACTCTTTCAGAATAAAACTCTTTCAGAATAAAACAGGAAACATGGAGACGCAGACATGACAACACAAGAACTAATAACCACAACCTAGCATGAGAAGCTCAAAAATGCAGAATAAACTCAAAAACGCTGGGTCCGAGACCCATATATCTTATATGGGTCTTATCATACTCTTATAAATTATAAAACCCTTACAAATCTTATCATGCTCAACTCCTGGATTTTGTCAGTCCCTCCATCTCCGAACCATACATCATAGCAGGCCTCTCTATCTTCTTGTAGCTTTCTCTCTTTCAATCCTTCTTTTGGAAATCACCTCTGACACTCATCTGCCTGTGCTTTCTTATTCGCCATTGCTCTCTTTCTCTCTCTCTCATTTGCTGATTTTTCTGGTTTTTTCATTGTTTGTATGTTGAGTATTAAATTTTGATTTTTCCACTATTGTTCTTTCTGGAAAACAATGGAAAGAATACTATATCTAAGACTGGATCAATGATAACCAGTGACTAATAAGGAAGACTTGCCACAGTAATGTGTAAATGAGCCTTGGCAAATGATTGAATGAAATGTGAACACACTACTATGGAGGAGACTCTTATTCCATGTGCCAGTCTGCTCTGTGTATATGCACAATCTTGCATAATGAAGTAAAAATGTAGACGATAGAGTCAAAGGAGCTTGCAAAGAAAAGCGTCTGGACTTCTTTAAGTTGCTTGAAGACGTTTCACCTCTCATCCGAGAAGCTTCTTCAGTTCTAAGGTCAAATGGTGGAGAGTCCCAGATATAAACCTAGTGGGAGTGTCCCCCCACAGAGGGACAAAAGGACACCCTGATGATCCTCTAATCGCCTGAGCCAAGGTGTGAAACTGGGTGTGGGTCCTGTGAGCGACCATCTTTGAACAGAGGCAGGGGTTTACGACACCAACTCTCTGCCATCTATAATCCAGTTTTGAGATCCCTTCCCAGACGCCTTAACACCCACTCACATCCTGGGCCATCTGACCTCAGGAATTCGCATGATAAGGTGGGGCCAGGTTTCACAATGAACACACCCGAAACTCTGGCTGATTGGGACCCACACCCAGTTTCACACCTTGGCTCAGGCGATTAGAGGATCATCAGGGGGTCCTTTTGTCCCTCTGTGGGGGGGTTACTCCCACTAGGTTTATATCTGGGACTCTCCACCATTTGACCTTAGAACTGAAGAAGCTTCTCGGATGAGAGGTGAAACGTCTTCAAGCAACTTAAAGAAGTCCAGACGCTTTTCTTTGCAAGCTCCTTTGACTACGATGACCTGGATGACTGAGAACCTTCACAGACATGTAGACGATAGACTTATCTACTGTTAAGTGGTTCCTAGTAAAAGTAATAGGTAATCAGTGCACAAATGGTTGAAGTAAATTGATGAATGCTCTCCTTGAGCCCACTGAAGTCTTTTCTTCAGTATTTTGTTCAAGCTGGAAAGATGACAGGAAGTTTTTAACTTATTCGGGAAGAAAGAGAATTGCAACATCTAAAGGAGGAGACATAAAAGAGGTGCAGAGATTAAAGTTTGATTATTTTTTTTTATCTGGCCCAAAGATAAAATCAGGATGATTTGTGGAGTATTTTTGGTTGAGCTGTACTGTAAATCTGTCTTGCCTACTTTTTTTCTTTACCTTTATGCTTGTTTAGTTGTGGCACTCAGTTAACATTAGCAAGCCATGCCATGTCATCATTTCACTTCATTATGATAGATTTGTAGACCAAGTCACGCTAATCTGGTTGGGTTGTAAATAAACTGTCTGTTTGATATTTAGCAGATATTTTGGAATAACTGAACAAAATCTTTTGACCTTTGTTTTCAAGGTAGAGATTATTAAAATGTATTTTCATTTGTATTATGGCAAATTACTGGCCTTACAGGTAAAGCATACTGAGTTTAGTCGCAGCGGTTTGGCGTTTTAATTTGATGTATGACAGACTGTCACCATTTTAATTATTTTCAGAATTTTTAGTCAAACGTCAGCATGTCGAGAAAATAAAAAAGTGTGCATCCTTCTTTGTGTGTAACACTGACAGAAAGACAGCAAAAGGGAGAAGAATATAAAGAGTTCATTAAGACCTTCACCAAAGCAAATAAATCATTATCCAGGCTTTTTGTCTGTCTTCTGTTCAACAGGCAATAAAACACACATCAGATCCAGCTGATCACTGGCAAATCATCCCTGAGCCTCTTCAAGGCATTATCCTAGGTTTTATGCAGGACACACAACCACACTCGTTCGTAACACATTCACAAACCCAACCTCAATGCTCTTCCCACTCGTGTACATTGGCTGCCAGAGCTGTCTTTGTATCCCATCACCATAACAACTGCCTCTCTGAACGTTGTAAAAAGAAAAAAAAAGGGAAAAGCCAAAGTGAATTTCTCTCAGTTTGACTTGGAGATAGTGAGAGTAGCAGTCGGCAGCTGCTCACAGCATGTCAGTGGTGTCTGTCTACAAGACACGGGCTTGTAGAGGCAAGCGGGTTGCAGATGACTTGGTGAGAAGAGAAAGGAGGTGTGTGATGTGAAATTTTGGAAGGTGTTGTATCGTGTGACTTTCAGAGCGTGGGATAAACAGTATATGATGCTGCACATGGTGAGTGTCAAATGGCTGCTGCTTTTTGTTCTCGTTACTGCATGTGAGTGCTCGTGTTGGTAAGCACGCGTTTAAATTTGTTGCGTTACATGTCTTCATTAAGTTGTGTGAAATGTAATGAGTTTATGAGTCTCGAGGCTTTAGTACATGCGGATATTATGTAATGAGAGAAACTGGAAGACCTTGAGAGAATGAAGGAGTAATGAAAGTTCTCTGTAAATCTCATTTGGGATGCTGCAGATATTTTATAATTACATCCTGGAGATGATATTAGGCAATCATCCATGTTTTTTATTGACAGTTTATGTGTTCAGTATTAAAATTTTGTTTGGTCAATTTCTCTCAATAATTCCTTTTGTCTTCTGTAACTACAGTACATTCTTATTGGTACAATTCTAGGCTTCACTTTTGCATTTTAGATTTATTGTTGCCCTGATTCGTCAGACTATTTTAATCTATTATGAAGTGTTAGCACTGGTGCCTTGCTCACAGCTTCATTTCTCGCTTTATACTCTACAGGCTTGCACTCGTATTGGTAAAGGTGATGAATATTTTTAATCATAAGTCACAAAGGAAATTAAGTGTTGTGTGTGTCTGTGTATTTTAGAGTGGATATGATTTACATGTGAGCTTGTGCTTCTGACTGTGTGCTTGTTTTATGAAAGTGGTTTTAAACATTAATTGTAGAGCCATTGTTGTGTGTGTGTGTGTGTGTGTGTGTGTGTGTGTGTGTGTGTGTGTGTGTGTGTGTGTGTGTGTGTGTGTGTGTGTGTGTGTGTGTTATAACCATTACATCTGAACTCAAAATATGACGTTAGCCTCAGGATCTCATTTTCTTGCCGCTAATCTCCAAAGGAAAACTCTCCCTTTCAGTGCTGTTTTGCAGCTCTGTCCATTTCTTTTTTTGGTCTGTCCTATAATAGCTTATATACCGTATCTTCTGAACATGTTCCATTAGCTTGCCATGACTGAACAGAAATAAAACCTTCAAACACAGAAGGAGAGTAAGCAATGACTTCAGCTTTCATCTCTGGACTGCATTATTAAACATCCCCATCCACAGGAGTCTGACATCATCCAATCACAGCTGTTTCTTCCTCCTCTTCCCCTACTCCCCGTTCCCTTGTCTCCCTCCATTAGGCAAACCTGAAGAAATTCATGGAGTATGTGCAGCAGAGGAACATTGAAAAGGTCTCAAGGTTCCTGGAAAAAGGCCTGGACCCTAACTTCCATGATCCAGACACAGGAGGTGAGCAAGTCTGCTAAGATTTCCATCCCTGCCATACTTGAGTTTACTTATTGTTGATGATTGTTTTTCTCCATCCTTGATTTGTCATTTCTCTCCTTCTGTCTTCATCACAAATGACCATATATGGATTTTCTGAAATAAGCCTTCTGCATAGCGGGTAAAGCTGGATTACTCTCTTTGCTAATCTCCTCGTGTATATGCAAATGTTTGTCCAGTCATAAAGGAGATTTCAATGCTGGGTGACCTGTAGTGTAGCAGATGAGCTGCGAAGTGAGGGAAACATGAGAATAGGCTGATTTAACACCAACTGGAAGCAGCCAGCAGACAGGAGGGTGACAATCTCGACTGAAAAAGGCAGTGATCCAACTGCAGAGTCATTGAAAATGTAAAGCCACAGACAATTTTGTCCCAAAAAAAATGCAGCGATTCAAGTGGTGGATGTTTTGGGGGAAGAATGCACAATAATGTCAGTGGAAATAAGCTGAGTTTTCAAAAGTGTTCTTTGCTTCCTTCTGCTTGCAGAATGTCCTCTAACGCTAGCAGCACAGCTGGAGAGCTGTGCAGAGCTCATCAAGGTGCTGAAAAGTGGAGGGGCACATCTGGACTTCAGAACAAAAGATGGGATTACTGCTCTGCACAAGGCCGTGCGCAGCAAAAACCATACAGCACTTATAGTGAGCACATTTCACACGTATATACAGTTCAGCCGGCTCAACCACATTCATGCAAACTCCCCGTCTAGAAAAGGAGAATGTATGGGCAGGTAATGTCTGGCAGCAGGTGCTTGAGCTATCGAGCACAGAGGGCACTTACTAAATGTGTGAGATTGAACTTTGAATATGCTGACATAATCACTGAATCACTGAATGGCCTTGCATGTGTCTGGTTTGAGGAGGCTTGTAACCCAAATGAAATGGGTTGTGTGAGTCATGTTTCCTGTTGAAACTGAACTGTTGAAACTGGAATGAGTTATTTCCACTTTTGATACCACAGTTATGGTATTGAATGATCCTAAAGATCCAATAGGAGAGAGTTACAAATTGCAGTAGCTACAGCCTAAAAAGTACTGCCAGCTTTTTCCTGAGCCTCTCAACAAGCCTTGATTGGATGATGTCAGCTTTCTACTGGCTTTCTATTATAAGCCTACAGTAGCTCTTTAACATAAACAGGTGCCTGAACATGCAAGGTTCAGCATTTGAACACACAAGAATTATAAATTTAATGTTAAACAGTATAAAGAACTGGCAGCCTGTCCAGTGTGTGCCTGATCTCTCAGCCTATGACAGCTTCATGCTATCAGCTTATGACAGCATGGATGGATGGATGGAATTAAGTGAGACCTTTAGGGTGACAGAATTCAAGAATTGGAAGGAAAATAAGTGGGAGGAAAGGAGGATGCTGATTAGGGCTGCCACGATTAGTCGACTAGTCACAATTACGTCAATTATCAAAATCGTCGAGGACTGATTTAATAGTCGACGCATCGTTTGAAGCTTTGTAAGATCACAAAAGCCGCAGGAATAAGTAGTAGGATCTAAGAGTGTAATAACGGACTGAAACAGAAGATGGCAGCACTGCATGTACAAGGATGCCAGTTGCCGTTAAACGCCAAAGAAGAAGAAACTGTGTCCCAGAGTTCATAGCGCGGCCCAGCGCAGTTTCCAACAATGGCGGCAGCTAGTTAGTTTTAATGTTACTCTTATTATTCTTTCTGGGTCACAAAATAAACGTTTAACATATTTTCAGATGAGAATGTAGCTGTGTAAACCTCAAATATCTGCTCAGTTTATCAAGACACCACATATTTTCAAAAGCGCTCAGACGTTTTCAGAGATGTCTGTTACCCACTAGCTTCTTAGCTAGCCGGGGTTACAGGCTCACTAGAGCCAGTGGACTCGTTTTCACACCCACTGCTATCTTTCGCTACTCAGGTTAAACATATACAAATCACTTAGATAACTTAAAAATCTTATTGTTTGGCTTTTTTCAGTATTTTATTTGTTCCTGAGTAAATCGGTTTGGCTGAGATTAAAGTTATAGTTTTTACACAGCTGAATAAACGTCAAGCAGACAACTGATTATCAGAAGTGTGAGATGCTCGAGAATATACTCCGGTGTCCAGTTATATTTTAGATAGCAAGGAGCAGACGGCTGAGTTTATTAAACTCCACCGAAGCAATCTGCAAACTTCATTAAAATTTAATAAACTATCATCTTGTCTTTATTTTTAGTTAGCACATATCTTAAACACTTAAAGCTGTAAGCTAATGATAGTCATATAAGAGCAGATGCATTCTGGTGCAATAAGCTGTATGTTTTATGTTCAATGGATGCATGATCTGATTAGTCGACTAATTGCAAAAATAATCGGTGACTAGTCGACTATCAAAATAATCGTTTGTGGCAGCCCTAATGCTGATATTCTTAGCGTCATAACAGCAATAGAAAACAACTTTAAAAAAGCTTTTATCTTGTATCTTTAACTAGTAAAGTGTAAACATTAACTTGTATTTTAATTCTTATTTATTATTTTTGGTTATTGTTATTCATCCATGCAAAGGTCTCTTTTATCTTCCCATTTCACTGTGAAAATTCAACCAAAACTGGTGACTTAAAACCTTAAACTTGCCTCTTTTCCCACTAGACGCTGTTGGACTTGGGTGCATCTCCTGACTATAAAGACAGCAGGGGGCTAACTCCTCTCTACCACAGTTCGATGGTAGGAGGAGATCCCTACTGCTGTGAGCTGCTGCTGCACGATCATGCACAGGTCGGCTGTGTGGATGAGAATGGCTGGCAGGAGATACACCAGGTAATACACAGTAATACACACATTACCCTAACCCAGACCTTCCCAAAGTGTGGGGCCCGCCCCCTAGGGGGGGGCGCAGAGCCATGGCAGGGAAAAGTGGGGGGAACAAAACGCTTGGACACTGCTAGCACGGGGCGCCTACAGAAACGCAAAGCAGGAGATGAAGCATAGCTGAATATGTTTCCAAACCAACTTCATTCTAAGCCAAAGACTAGAAAATATGGTGAAGCATATCTTCCCTTTGGTTTCACCTGTACAAGTGCCAAGGTAGGTCTCCCCTGCATAATTGGTTTTCCCTTCGTCGGGAGCACGTGCTGGGCTGTTCAAATCAGGGACAAACAGTATCCCACATTCTTGATTTTTAGTTCACAAACACTTGTTGTAATGACTAATTACTCCTGACATTTTGGAGATGTTAGCTCTTTATACAGTAAAGTTACAGCGGGATACAAATAATATCAGGCAGTTCCTGCCACGATTTGTTCCCCTGGTTCAAATCACGGACTAACAGTATCCTACAGCTGTTTATGTGTTTAAACCCATTTTGCACAGAGAGGCATTTTTTGAAAAATGTATTGATAACAATGTTGAATATTATTACACAGGAAAAAAAACAACTACAGGTAAAATAATTACACCATGACGCCTCTGCCTTTCTAAATGGAGGGACAGTAACTCTGTGTGTATGTAAGCGTGTAAAACCTGCAGATAGTCAGATTAACAGTAACAGTATTTTGTCTCTCTGCAATTCATCTCATGTAAACAATAACGTGGCGCACAGCGTGACGTGAAAAAAGGCACATACCTTTGACGTTGCGCGACGAACTCTGTATTCCTCGTCCACACGTAAACGCGAAAAGGGAGTTTTAAAAAATCTCAGTTTTCGGTGATTCGAAAAGCCGTTTACGTGTGGATGAAACAGCTGCGTTTTCAAAAATACCCGTGTAGGTGCGGACGTAGCGTAAAAGAGTTAGTAGTTTATTTTATTACTACCTGTCATTTATTGCAGTTTACTTGTATTTGCTTAATTGTTTACTAAATGTTTGAGGTGTGAAATAAACCGCAGTGGAGCAAAATATGGGTGTGTGTGGTTGGAGGATGTGTTTGTGCGTGTGGGGTGGTGGTGGTGGTGGGGGGCACGAACATTTTTCTTGTAAAACAAAGGGGGGCCTAGCAAAAAGAGTTTGGGAACCACTGCCCTAACCCAAACCACATGTTTACCCTAAACCAAATTAACCACAGCCAAATAGCTGAATCTTAAGCCTTAAACCTCTCTTTGAAATCTTCAGGACAGAAAGTGTCTTCACTATAATGGTTTTGGACTTAAACTGTTCTGCTCAGACATGCGCACTTGCATGCACACACATACACACAGATAACATTGTAGGGCTGTGTACAGACTATTTTATAGTTTTGAAAACCTGTGACTCTTTATATAAAATCAGTTTAACAAAAGCATTGTATTAGGGATATACTAGCTCTATCAATAGATTAAAAAAATGATGTAATTAATCTCACAATTTTCTGTAATTAATTGCGATTAAACGCAATTACTTGATCAATAGCCTGGTTGCAATTACATTTTTTCAACTTTATATTTAAGCTTGTAACTGACATTTATGCAATACAATAAAGTAAATGCAGAATAAACACAAAGAATGTATCCTTAAATTCAAAGAGAATTTGAATAGATTTCTTGAATCTTTTAACACAGGTTCTCTCCTGTGAAATACATCTTTTTAAAAAACCTATATACTGATAGGTAAGTATACACTAATATATAACATATACTAGTGCTATCAAACAATTAAAATGTTTAATCAGATTCATCACAGGGTTACAGTGGATTAATTTTGATTAATCACAATTTAAATCACAATTAATATTTTTATTCTGTCGACACTTTATTCACCTTTAGTCACTTACAGTTATTTACTCACGTATTCAGTCAATGTAATTTTAAAACTGTGTATATACTGTATATTTTAAGTTTTTTTTTTTTTTTTTTTTTAAATCTCATTCTTATTGCCTCTTTATGCCATGTCCTTATTTTTAGCATCATGCTGCTCTGTTGTATCTTAATTGCCCCTTGGGGATAAATAAAGTCTCTCTGATTCTGAGTAAATATCCTTCACTTTTATTCTATATTAATCTAATTTCATTTTGCATGAGCAAACAGACTCGAGAAAAAAGGGAAAATATACGCACTTAACATGTTTATTGAACATCTCGAACATTCATGTTAACAAAATGTATCCACTCTCTCTCTCTGTCACTCTTGGGGAGGCGCTTCAAGTCCTTGAAACCAAAGCTTTTTAAAGCGCGTATTCTCAACAATAATTAATAGGTCAGTAGTTTGTTGCAATCCACTTGGCAATTGTGTCAGTCAATATGTCAGAGATAGACTTACTGAGTCCCCGATGCTCCGTGAGTGGTTTGTGGCAAGCTGGCTGACACTTTAGCCAAAGTCCGAGCAGCATTCCCGATTAATGTGTGCTTCGCGTCAATGTGATATTTTAAGCTGGAAGTGCTTTGGTGAAAAGAAAATTCCTTCTTGCACAATGTGCATAATACTTTATGTCGGTCGACTGTTCTGTCTTGTTATTTTTTTAATACTCAAATTTCCCGTCGATAGGGCAAATGTGCATTTATCATCTTCCATATTGAGTTGATTGTTTCAGCTGCCCGTCACTACCAGATCTACTGCCCATTTGCGCACGTGCGAGGCTAACTCTACTTGGACATTGTAATCGCGTTGACCGTAATGGCGGATTAGTTTACGTTAACACGTTAATTTTGACAGCACTAGTATATACTATCAAAAAGGCATGAGACCTGTGCGTTAGAGGTTTTGGCTAATCTTTTAAGACAAATTACTTACACCACTGTTGTATAGGCAGCGTAAATTGTCCACATAATGCTAGACAGGTCCAGGCTCTTATGTCACCTCTGGACAACTCACCAACATATGTGTGAAGTGGGTGCGAATGTGAGTCAACAAATAACTGTAGTAGGGCACACTGGGAAAGCTGGTGAGAGGGGAGATCAATCTGAGTTTTATGAAGTGTGTCTCCCGGTGCGCAAATAATCTGCAGGAGTGTCAACAGAAATCTCTGAGCACAGATTGCCTCCGAAAATAACAAAAAACAAACTGAGCTACTGTTTATACATAACTGAGGCTCAGGACCTGTGAAATTTGTGCTTCCAATTGTTTGGGACAGTCATTACCGCAGTTATATTGAAGTATTATGCACATATACTTATGTACACACATATCTTGCTCGCTTTATGGAGAAGTTCATGTCATATTTTGCACCTGCTTCCCTCCCTCCTGAAACTGTCCATGGTGCTGATTTTGTTTTTCTACTTGTTTTAATGATGAATATACCTCTTCCAAAGCACGTGTAAAGAGTACACAGGTGGAAAGACTTACTGAGTCTGATTGTAGACCTTTTATAAAAGAGTATAGCCATGAACAATAACTGTATAAGAAGACCTGGAAAGTAATAGCCTAGTTTATAGAAAGCACATTATTAAACTTGGGCTTTGGCCAAGAAAGCCCGTGAAAAATAAGTAAGGTTGCTTAAATTAACGGGCAAATCGAAGTGCTTTTAACCAATTGTTGCCTACTGTCCTAGAAAATATGCAGTTGTGTCTGAGTTATTACCAACCTAAAGTGGCTGTAAATACACATTGAGTCATTTATGGATACTTTTAGTATTTCGACAGTATTTTTTTTACTGTATTTACTACCTGCTTACTATTAGTAGAAATATAATGTTAGACACACACACACACACACATACAGGTTTGTCATGCCCTATAAAGATAATGCATAGTCCCTATATAGTGTTTTTATTTGTGTCAGGATTTTTATGTCTGAAAGTTCTTGCATTTCAAATGTTGAGTGGCAACATAGTAACAGAATCAAGCTTAGTGTATTTGAATGGGAACCTTCTTTGTCTTTACAAATGTTTATGGCTTTATATTAGGAGGAGGGGGGGGTTGTGTATTCCTCCCATGAATATAATAAGAAATTTGAAGTTAGGACCAAGAGGAACGCGGATCATTAAAGAGGGGCTGCGTGGATCATGTCAGTATCTGTTTGCCTGTCTCCCACACAAACCTTTTTTATTACATGTTGACATGAATTTCACCTTCATCTGTCTGTTTTTCTTTTTCTCCATAGTTACTTAGACAACACTGCTTAAGTGTGTTTGATCTCAAGGTATTGCAATTATTCTTACTTGGAAGTTATTATGAGCAAGATCAAACATTCTCAATTTGTTTTTGATTGCAGAGATTAGTTAAAGTGAACTTTGTTTCCAAGGAGAATAAA
The DNA here is from genome assembly GCF_964374335.1 of Astatotilapia calliptera. Lineage (NCBI taxonomy): Eukaryota > Metazoa > Chordata > Actinopteri > Cichliformes > Cichlidae > Astatotilapia > Astatotilapia calliptera. Next base: position 60,777,084 of record NC_137428.1, on the reverse strand, counting down.
CAAAATTAATAAAAGTCTTAAACGAAATGTAAAAGTTATTTGTGAACTAAACCAGCCTTTGTGTTTGTGAGGGTTTAATTGAACATGTCAGCTCAAAGGAAGCTCGCTGTACTGGAAAGACGAAAAGGCCTCATACGCGAAGGGATATCTAGATGCTGTTTAAGAGATTTTATGGCATTCACTCAGCCTCTACATTTCTGTAGTGAAATGTCAAAACAGTCTACACTTACTTACTTCTCAAGCATACTGCTTGTACAAAGCTCTTTATCATGCACTTTTCTTTCAACCGTTCACACAAACACTGACACACCAATTACAGCAGAGAAACTTGGAGTTCCGTATTTTACCCAAGGACACTTGAATGAATTTAGAATAAACTTTTTACTGTTTTACTGCATCTGTGGTTTTGTGTATGGCCTTCCGGGGCCTGGCCACACAGCCCAAGAAAGACATCCACAAAGCAACTTTAGTGCAGATTATGCTAATAACCACATCTCACCAACACACACCTTCTTACTTTTTAAGGAAGTGGTGTTAAAAAGCAATTCATGACAAGATTGCGTAAAAGAGTTTAGTGAAATCACCCAGGAAGTCTCTTTGCTGAAAATATAGAGGGGGTTTAGGATAAGAGAGCAAAGATGCTTTTACAGTTATTTGTTCTTATGTATGTTTTCACTATTACCCAAAAATAAAGTAAATCTAAGAATTCTTCAGTCCATCACACTTTTACTCCAATCCTTTCATTTTAACTCTCCTTCCACATCTCTCCCCTTCTCTGTGCCCTTCCGAGCATTAGCATTCCTTGGGCATGTATTGTGTACAATAGGATACACTGCAAAAGGGCTGATAACCAACAACAATCCCAGAATCATTTGTGCACATTCGCACTGCTGTCACACACTGTTAGCGAGACAGAATACAGAAGTGAGAGAACAATTGCTGGGGAGAATCGTGTACCTCTTTGTCAGTAAGGCGCACAAACCACAGATTTGGAGACAAAAAAGAAGAAGGAAAAGATAGAGATTAGATGAAAAGTTTATTGCTCAGAGTTATGTGAAACAAGAAGCAGAAAAAGTAGGAAAAGGCATAACTCTTGCCAGCAGAGCTTCACAGATTTCATTTAGCCTTAGGTGATGCAAATAAGATTTCCTCTTCTGTTTAGAAACTGTTAGCATAGGTGAGAATATTTTTTAGAAAGGAATTAGCTCAAGGAAAAGCATGGTCTGAAGATTAGCTTTCAACCATTTAGATAATCTGTATAAAGACATAGAAAGATATCTTGGCTTCTCTTTGTATTATGATTATGATAAATTCAAACTATTCCAGTATACAGTTGTATATTGTGATGAAGAAAAGATTAAGGTTACATTATATTAATTTGGCCATTTTAAAGAGAGATTTTTCTTGGCTTATAACAGTTCCTTGCAGGGGTGATGGGGCATTTAACAAGCAACAAGTCTCTGTTACCTTGTTGGCGAAATTGCTACATTTGCCTGTTATTTTGGACTATTTTAATACAGCGATTATTGCCCTTTGGCTCTTGATGAACCTTAAGACCCGAAAATTGACTAATTTACTTATTTAAGTTGCAAATGCAGATTGCATCTGTGGTTCATTTCTGGACTTTGTCATTCTTTAAAACGTTTCATTTCCCTACATATATCACTGTTATCCCATTAATTTGCATTATTTTCCCAGAGACCGTGTTTACTTCTTTTTGACTCTGTTAGTGTAAATGTTTTATCTCTGTCCTTTCAGGCATGTCGCTATGGCCATGTGCAGCATTTGGAACACCTGCTATTCTATGGAGCCGACATGAGTGCTCAAAATGCATCTGGAAACACGGCTCTGCATGTGTGTGCGCTCTACAACCAGGTACAAACACTTGTTTCAGGAAAAACATAAATAACATTTATGGACTATTTGCTTGGAGAATGAAGGGAATTGCATTTGTGTTGTAGCCCTGTACGTTACACAGTTTACATCCAGTGTAGATGTTTAGTGCCAGTACAGCAGAGAAATGTCACATTCAGTAGCAGGGTGAAAAATCAAGGACATGGTGGTTAATGGCTCTTTGATGCATTTACATTATACGACAGGCACCAGAGCTAGCTTCTCAGCTGAGTGTGTTGGCTTTCTTAATACGCTTTAGACTAGTGATTTTTGTTGTCTAAAAAAACTAAAATTATACATAAATATTCTATTAGGAATAACTCAAAAATCTTGCACTGTACATCTGTTGTCTGTGAAGTAGGTCTGAGAAATCCTGCATGTGCACAATCCTTTATTGGACTTCATTGTAATGTTTTTCATATCGGTAAATACTCAATAACCCATAAGGATGAAGTAAACAAATATATGCATAAAACAAAAGAAAATGTATTTACAAAGGATTTCAGATCTTTTCAGACACTTGGGAGCCAGTGCATTCTTGAGTCTTCTTGGTTAAGCCTCTACAGGCTTTACACACCTGGATTTGGTCAGTTTATTTTAATCTTCCTGACAGATCCTCTCAAGCTCCATTTGCCCTTTGGCTGCACCAGTCACAGTCAGAAACTTGTCCTGAAGCCATTTCATTGTTGTCTTGATCTTTTACTAATTGATAGAGTTCTGTTATCCTTTCAACTGCCCCAGTCTCTGTAGAGGACTTCTAAACCTCATTTAGGGCAACTACTGGGTTTTTGGTTGACTCCTTGACTGTGACCCTTCCTCTAAGCTACTCAGTTTGTCTAGGAATATGCTGCAGGATCCAGGCTTAATCTTTTTTCCGATTTATTGAGGGCTTTGTGGAAGAATCAAAGGATAAGATATATCCTTGCTCTGATCAGTGCCTTATTTACCAGTGTGTGAACTGTGGTACCTTTACAAAAACAGGGTCTCCTTTTCTATACTGTACCCTACTAGCTGAATACCATAAAGCATGCAAAAGGTGAAGGATTTGAATACTCTGACGATATATTCTTTCAGTGTAAGTATTTGTCTATGCCTGTTTTCCACGAATAGTAGAAGCAATGATTGTGCTACAGCACTGAACGCTGTGCCACTCAACTTTCTTGGTCAAGGACATATATTAAGCTCAGAGACTCCAGGGATGTTACTTACAGTGTCTGTAAAGTTACAGAACAGCCACCACGCTGCATCGAGTGTTTGTGTGTGTTTCATAACGTCGACGGATTCATAACGTCGAAACCACAGGAATAATCCACCTGGCAATTTTCTCCATTGTATGAATTTTGATGCCAGGCTAAAAAGGCCAACTGAAGAGAATTGGTCTAAGTGTGGTTGTGCCACTGAAGTGAGCAACAATTAGAGATATTTATCAGTTGTGGGTTACTAATACAGTTTGCATTAAAGTATGCACCAGGCAGGGATAGAATGTAATTTAATTCTTGATGCTTTGCAGATCGTGTTTCTAAACAAAGATGCATTTGAGCCTGCTTATAATTGCCATACAGCTTCCATGCCCCGTCTATTGCTCTTAACGCTAAGCCCACGTTTCTCATACTGAAGATGTCAGTGCAGCGCATATAAACATGCCATTCACTTCTTTTGGTATACCTTGCTGGCATTGGGTTGGACTTTTGCCTTCACAGCAGTTTTAATTCTTTGTGGTGTAGATTCAATAAGGTGCTAGAAACATTTTCTCAGTGATTACTACTGCCATGATAGCATCACACAGTTGCTGCAAATTTACTGCATATCCGTCCTGTGAATCTCCCTTTTCAGGCTTTTTGAATACAGTGAACACATTGTCACGTTCAAGAAACCAGTCGGATATTATCTGAGCTTTGTGAGACGGTTCGTTACCTTGCTGGAAGCAGCCTTTAGAAGATAGGTGTGGTCATACATGCATAGGGATGGACATGGTTCAGGCAGACTGATGTATTTAAACAGTGCTTATTTGGTGATGTTTATTTTCCAATCTTCTGTTGGCTCCATTTCCTGTTTTTCAAGGAAAAGGTTTTCAAGGTTTTTCGTGTTATAACAAGTGGATTTTGAGTCGCCTTCTGACCAACTCAGAGGAATCATTCTCCTCTGACCAGCATTAACAAGAGATTTTTGCACTGCACTGATGCTCAATTTAAACTTCAGCTGGTCATCTTGACTATGTCTAAATGACTAAGTGCAATGTACTGCTGAAATTTGATTGGCTGAGCAGTTATAATGTGTCCGGTGAGTACGTATTCATAGATTGTTTAATTTTTAGAATAAAACTTTGTCTGACAGACTAGGCATTATATACTTATTTAGCAAATCTTACTCAAACAGTAAATGGTGCATGTAGGGCACTATTTCCCACTTCGGGTTTGCACGCATTAAATATTTATGGCAGGAGAATTGTGTACCAGTTTTAAATACGCTACAGTTTCCATTCCCATGTTAATAAATATCACCCAGTCTAATTTCACTGTTTCCAACATTTTCAGATAATTGAAAACTTTTATCAGGCTATAGTACGATAGTAAATACTTGTTTATAGAATTAGTTTGTATTTTGTTCTGGTGAAACCAAACAGAAAAAAACAAAACAAAACTGCACAAATCCAAGTATAAATCTGTGAATACGTGCCTACCAGCTTTCATAGTGCCAGATGGCTGTGAGTCTTAGTGAGTTTGACATCCGTGTAATCTACAAGAAAATCTGCATGTAGCTTCAAATCTAGATATAGTAGCTTCAAATAAAACAATATTTTAATAACAATAATAATAATATTAATAATAATGAGGATAAATGCTTGATGTTAACGTGCAGTATTTCGTAATATGAATGAACAAGAAGTAGATTAGGGTAGTGGGAGATGAGGGCAGTATAAACCAGAATTCTCCTGAGCAAACCATGTAGATGTAGAGCAGCCAGGTGCTTTTTGGTTTAACCCCATGAAGCCTGAACCTTGAAAATTCTAATTTTTGAAAATGGAGAGTTTATTGAACCATCTGACAAATTAGTTTTAAATAAAATTAATGAAATTGGAATTTCCGTGAATGACTTTTGAATTGTATTGTATTCGCTACATCTGGCTGTGCAATTTATTTTGTTTTTTCAGGGGGTAAAAATCACACTGATGATGTAGAAGTGTCAAAGAACTGCATGTATTAAATGTGATACACTAGGCTAGGTTAAGGCTTCTCAAAGAGAAGATGCTTTTGTACAGCTTTGCTGGGAAGCAGAGATTTGATTAACATTAAATAAGTGCTTTCTCCTCTCGCTTTCTCTCTCCCAAATGAACTGAAACGTGTGTGTTTGTGTGTGTTGGAATGTTGTGGTTTAACTTAGTGCTGCACAGCTAATTTCAGTCATGATGATCAACATCACATTATCTGTGTGTGTGTGTGTGTGTGTGTGTGTGTGTGTGTGTGTGTGTGTGTGTGTGTGTGGTGAACACAGTATAAATACTTAATACTTATTGTTTGTAACACATTCGTGTGATTTAAGGCACTTCATGTTCACTGCTCAGAAGAGTGCGTGTAATGTATTACTCATGTAGTGGGAACATGGACCTGTTTACACAATTACATTGTCACGGTCTCTCTTTTTAGACCAGGAAATTCCCAAAACATCAATCATTAAAATTTAGTATGAAAAAAAAATAGTATGAAGACTTGGTTTGAGGTTTAGATCTTTACCTTTGCTCTGAATTAGAGGTATCATCCATCCATTTTCTCCTACTTAACCATTTCAGGGTTGCGTGGAGTAGGGGGCTTGAAGCCTATTCCAGCTATCACTAGATTTAATGCACCCATTTTTATATCTATCGTTTGTCTTATTTTTCCAGCGTTTTTCTTCTTTCAGCAGTGAAAATGTCACGTAGCTGGTCACTGTTCTTTAAAAGGTCTAAATAAAAAAGCAATATCTTGACCTAAGCTTGTGTAATTTAAGGGCCGGTGACTTGAAGATTTTAATTGTATGAAGGTGGTATTTTGCATGGCCGCACTAAATATGCAGGAATGATTATGGGATACAGTAATTCTCAATCTGTGACCACAAATGTATTCCAACATCATTCCTACTTTGCACCTTAACTATGAGAGTGGACTTTTTTTTCTTCTTTATTTTTTTCATCACTTCAAAAAAAAAAATCAAGGTATAAACTTAACAGTGGTTTTGAAGAATTACACCACTAGCAAACAGTAGTTAGCTATATTTTCAGGAAAATATTGCCAGTATAAAATCCTCTGAACTGATTGAAACTCATGTGTGCCTGCTTTTTTTGCAGCCACAGACAGACTGGGTAAATAGTTTAATTTACAGTTACTTGTGCAACTTTCTTTTTCTGCAACTTTAAAGTCTTTAGTTTTGTAATGGATCTTGTCCAAGCTCTTGTGATGAGGACTGCTGTTATCCTGCCACTCGAGACGAATACGACGTTGAGCTGATCAATCCCAGGAAAATTGTGTCGAAGGGGGGTTCAGAAGGCCAAAAGCAGGCCTACATGAATGCTTATGTGCAATAAAAGTAAGAAATGCACTGCTACAATCAACTGGGAAACCAGTTGTTCTAATGTCAATAGATCCATACAGATGGATGGACAGAAAGATGAAGATGGAGTTTGCTGAATAAAAAGATTCAGTAATCATCAATAAAATGTACTTGAGCACTGCCCCGAAGGCCCTATTCTTTGGGTCTGACTGGCTATTTAAGTTACTTAGTGGGCTTTCAGCTTGGCAGAAGCAGTGAATGAAGGCAGGGCTCACATGCTTAGGAGGTCATGACCTCTTTAATGATTTAGAAGGGACAAAGTACTGTAGAAAATGGCAACACTGATGAGTGAAATTAAACAGAGGCTGTGCAAGACACAAACGGATCTATCCAAAGCAGTCAGACCAATGATATCCTGCTAGACCGTTAATTATTATATTGTTGTTGCACAGAAGAATAACATATTAGCTTGATATAAATGTTTCAATTTTAAATCCTCTTTGATGTTAATCACAAACAACTGTAAAAGCATGCTCATTTTTCAGTGAAGGATGCCAGATCTGCTGCTTCAATTTTAAGGGCAAAAGGAATCCTCAAATGTATAAACATGTCTGTTAGAGGAACCATCTGTCACACTTTTTACACATGACTGACCTGATCGTTAGTGAAGAGTACTTGATCTAAATCACTTCTGTTTGTATGTCTATGAATCTAAAATAATCACATCTAACAAACAGCAGTCAGAACTGGATTATGGATTATTGTAGGAAGACTTGCAGAGAAGAGGAACACATGTGGTCCACATTGTAATTAGACTGTGTGTGTGTGCGTGCCTGTGCATGTGCATAATGACTTTAGGTTAATTAGAACACACGTTTGAGTCAAGACACATACTCAAGGTTAATACCAATATAACATGCATGTTTACCTTGCAGGTTAAATGCCAAAGTTGCATTAATAAGCAATAATTAATAATGCTAAAGTTCAGGTCCACCTGGTCTGTGTGACAGACACTTATTATCGCTGCTTTCTATCTCCTTATAGAGACTGCTTGGAAAAGTTTTGAAACTTTTGAACTAGCCTGGCCTTGTTGTGTCATTGCTAGAAAGAAAGACTGCGGTGCGCGTTATACTCTAAACGACCTTCACATAGTCTTTGTATCTTCCTCTGTTCTTTCACTTGTAGCATTCCTCTCTAACCTTGATATATATTCTCCATTCTTCTCTGTTGTCACACCAAAGAGATGATGGAAATATATTTGTACATTTTTCATATGCACTCGAAGGCCTGCGTGAATGAAAACCTGTACCCATTTAGCGTTCTCGAAGAATGATGATTATGAGGCTTTACACTGAAAAATGTCTGCGTTTATTTACCTGTGTATGTGTGTGTGTGTATCTGTGTGTGTGCAGCTGCCTGAGGTATGGGTGATTAGCATTACTTAATCTAATAGCCATAGGCATTTATCTATATAGCTTTTTTGGCAATTTTAGCCTCAAGTGTGTTTTAGATATTAGCATAAAGAGTAATCATATATTATGCATATAACACTCGCTCTATTTTTAAATATACTCGGTGTATTCACCATCAGTGTTTACAGAGACTTTTCCTATTTCTTTGTGTTTCACCTGGCGTCATGCCTAATATACAGCCGTACTCAAATGAGTACATTTAGCAATATCAGCCAGAAAGTGTGGAAGCTCCAGTAAATATAGTAAACAAAAAGTTGTTGCACAAATACTTGTGGCATGACATTTTGTAGGTGGTTTGAAAAAGTATTTAACATAATGTATAGCTTGTTTGAAAAGCAACAGATTAAAGGTGTGATCCATCACATCCCCCGCCAATACTAGCATCTGTGTTTTACCAGAAGAGGGTGCTCCAGTGCATACAGGAGTGGATCATCTGCTATAAACAGCCTGAAGAGTAAAACCACATGGATGTATTAACTGAACAACAGAATAAATGAATCTGGGCATGCATGTTCCTGAATGTGTGTGACTCACTAAGAGTCACTAGAGTCACTTTGCTGATTTTAGTGAAAGGTTAGTCCTATTAATTCTGCTCTCTGTGTTAAATTACATATCGACCCTCAACCAGCCAGCACATGGACACACAATCCTGTCAATTTACAGCTGGGCTTTCTTGCCTAGGGGTGTGTACTCATTTACACACAGTATGTCACACTAGTTCTACACAGAGTAAAACGGAAACTTGTTGTTGTGAACTAATCAGGAAGTCTGTTCTGTAATTGTTAAGATTCCTTCCTCTTTTTCTTCTTCTCCTTCTTTTAATTATTATTAAATTAAGCCCATGTTTTTTATACCCACACTTTTTGAATTCGAATTAATCTGTTGCTTTTCAAACAAGCTATATATTATGTTAAATACCTTTTCAAACCACCTACAAAATGTCATGCCACAAGTATTTGTGCGACAACTTTTTTTTTACTATATTTACTGGAGCTTTCACACTTTCTGGCTGATATTGCTAAATGTACTCATTTGAGTACATTTGAGTCCAAAGACATGTGTGTAGCGCAGCCAGACACAGTGCAATTAGTAAATTCAATATGTACTAAACATTTGCTTAGATGGAAACGTCCAAGACGTAATACACAAAGTCATAAAAATTATTATTTACTGAAGCATTTACAAAGTGGAAACATTTATATAGAAATACAGTATGTAAAGTTTGTACAATTAAAACATACATGAAAGTCAGTATTTGGTATGACAACCTTTATTCTTGAGCACGGCCTATATCTTGTAATTTTTTTAACTAAACTTCAGAAATGGTTCTCCAGGTTTTTTAAACTGTACTTCTCTTCTCTGGAGTTTGGCTGTCTTTTGTTCCATTCTCTGCCAAGATGACCTCACACTGCTTTAATAATGTTGAGATCCTTGCTCATTTTCTGTCAAAGTTAGATTCATCCCTCCATGTTGCCACTGATTTTTAGTCCGGTTCTTGTGTAATTTGCCAACTCTTTGCCCTTTCTGCCTTATTTCCTTCCTTAACAATGGCTTCTTGAAAGCTACCCTTCCATTGAGACCATTTCTGATGAGGGCTCACTGAACAGAAAATCCATCAACTGAAGGACCAGATGCTTCTCTCATGTTCTGTTTCAGACTTTGTTGGATTTGTTTTCTTTTTCTTTCTTTTTTTCTTTTCTTTTTAAAGATAGGACCTTCAGATACTGTAGTTTCCACGCCAAGATATGTTAAGTTTCTATTAGTGGTTTTAAAATCACTGTCTTAGTGCAAATATACAAATTATCTGTCTGGCATTTTTAGTAGATTTGCTGAATAAATGGGAACGAATGACTTGACAGTAAAGTGCCTAAACATACAATTTGAAATTGGGTCTTTGCTAAGTTGGCTGTTACATGTAGACACATTTATACTTAAATGTTTCATAGGTTAGTGTTAAGTTGCTTAACAAGCAAACAAACAAGCAAAAAAAAAAAAGCAAATATTCCTCTGAAAATGCTCAGGACTGGACTGAAAAAAGCAATCAGTGTCCAAATAAAGCCTTTGAAGGCCTTCGAATCATCTTAAAAACTATTGCACAAAACCAGTAAAAAAAAAATACAAGAAAGTCTAGAAAAAATGTTGCCTTGTACTGTATCACTGCAATGATGTGGATATAGGTGGGGATTATTTCACATATTGTGGAAACATGAATCTGTATGCACAGTCACACTATGAGGACCTGTCTGTCTTGGGTTTTAAAAGCCATAATGTAGATCAAGAAAATTTGGAGTGAAGCCTTAGTGTCAGGGCTAGACTAGTAGCAGTTATGGTTAAGGTTACTGTATGTCTATAGGAATAGTGTAAGCCTTCTGAAGTGGGAACACGGCATATGTCTGTGGCTAACTTCTCTTTGTACTTTAGATCATATTTTTGTTTAGATTCAACCTGCAGCAGTTAAAGTGTTCTTCCACCAACGCTTCTCGTCATGAAATAGTGCCTTAGTTGTCAAAAACTCATTGAATTCAAACATGCCTGCCTTGTATTTTTTTAAAAGTACCTCATGGAACGGGCTTCTTCCTGAATTCACAAATTCATGTTTTAGCCACAGGCGTTTCTCAAGAGACATTCTTGTTCTTTTTTTACACTGTCACCTCTGTCAGACTCATTTTCAAACAGTTTTGTAAGTCTGTTTCTTTTAGAAGTGATCAAAGAGGTTGCTTGTAATGCTGCCTCTGGCAACCACTGTCATGCTGCATAGCACACAAATTATTATACTCCTCTTGATATTTGACTTTCTAAAACCATGTCCGAATTGTTACAAAGTTTTTCCTAGTAAATTTAAAATAATTCATCTTGCCTCCATGGTGTGATGTGCTTTTCTTGGTCGTCCTTTTTCAGTAGCATGTGATGTTAGAAAACAGATTCTGGAGACATACAATTTTCTTTGGCCCATCGCTGATACGCCCATTAATAGCTGCACTGGTTAACAGACGAGGAGTTAATTTTAGGTGCACTTTGTCTGGTCTGACATTCAGAAAACTATTTTTACTAATGCAGACAGTAGATGTGAAGCAATTCGTTAAACATGACTTATACTTCTTAAACTGTCCGTGTCTAATTGAGAGGACAATTAGAAGCTGCAAAACAACATCCATAAGTGCTCCAAAGAATCACATATGTAAGTGATTGCTGTGTCTATCTAGAATCTGTGTTTGGGAGTCATCATGTGTATTTGTTTGCATATCTGTATGCTGTTGCATACAATAGAATGAAGGACAGTGACATGTAATACTCCTATAGGTAAACACACACAACTCTCTGTTGTCCTTCAGGAGAGCTGTGCACGGGTTCTCCTGTTCCGGGGAGCCAATAAAGAGATAAAGAACTACAATAGCCAGACTGCTTTTCAGGTATGTGAGGTATACAAAAGGTTTACACACTAGTACGTCACAGCTAAATTAACTGAAATATGCAACCTGATGTTGGAGTCCAGCCTTTATAGCTGATGAAGCAGAAAATTGATACTGACATACTGACATTTGTTTTATGCACATCAAATATAATTTGCTTGTACATAATGGAGGTTGGTCAGTGTAGCGCTATACAGATTTTTACACAATCTCCTTCAACAAAGTGTTGAAAGTGTTGAATATTTAGTGAAAAAGTTAGGACGGAAATGTTTTTTCATGTTGTTCCTTTCCACTCCCTGTACGTTTCTCTGTTCCCATTTCCAGGTGGCTATTATAGCTGGGAACTTTGACCTGGCAGAAATCGTTAAGGTCCACAAAGCATCAGATGTTGGTAAGTTGACAGAGTGAACTTGGGGTTCCCAGGGTATTTAAAAGTAGAATCTGAGGCACAGCCTTCAGCTTTCAGGCCTTCTGTGGAACCAGTTTGGATTTGGGAGACAGGCACTGTCTCTACTCTTAAAATTAGGCTCAAAAATTTCCTTTTTGATGAAACTTACAGTTAGGGCTGGATCAGGTGACTTTGAATCCTCCTCTAGTTACATTGCGAAAGGCCTAGGGTGTAGGGGGCTTGCCATGATGCACTAAGTGTTACTTCTTCACTCATCTTTTTTTACTCACTACACCAATCTGCATTTAAGTTATTAATGATTATTAAACTCAGGCTCTCTTCTATAGTGTGTCTTTTGTCCGATCTCCTTACCCTCACCCCTTACCAGTCATGGCAGATGACTGCTCCTCCCTGATCCTGGTTCTGCTTGCAGTTTCTACTTGTTAAAAGGGAGTTTTTCCTTCCCACTGTTGCCAGGTGCCTGCTCATAGAGGGTCGTCTGATTTCTGTATTAATGTGGGCTTTTCCTTACAATACAGAGCGCAGAATTGAGTGAATAGAATTGAATTGAATTAAGTGAAGGTAGACTTGGAGAGGCATCAAGCTCGACCTAGATAGCGAAGGAGGTCACGGAAAGTGATTATAATTTAAATACAGTGGAAAATACAAAGAAGAAAAAGTGAAAGAGATGAAAATGTAACAGAACTGGAAAATGTTCCTGAGGATTATTGGATCCCTGCTGAGTTTAGTAGTTTCTCTCTCTGAAATAAAGTACAGGAAAACTCTGCCATCTGGTGTGAGCAGGATGTAATGCCTCACTCTCGTCATAAAGGCATTGTGTCTCTTCTTACATTCAGCATGCTGAAATAGAAATTACAGTGAACTTCGTAACAAATTGCATTTTTTTGCAAACAAATTCCAAAAAGTCCAGTGATCCCTTTCTATATACTTTTTTATCTTATTCTGTATTTGATCCTTCAAAGTTAAAATATGGTAATTGCTAAGATTTATAAGCCACTTCAGTGGATTAGGAAATCCATCTTAAGGTTTTACTGAAATGCCAACAGTGTATAATTATGTGTAATTTTTCTTCTTAGTGCCTTTCAGGGAGACTCCCTCCTACACCAACCGTCGACGTGTGATGCCTGGCCCCCTGCCTTCACCCCGTTCCTTACTTCGCTCTGCAAGCGACAACAACCTGAACGGGGACCACGATCACATCCATGCTCAACCAACCAGAGAAGCCCGTGGCCGCCAGGGTCACTCCCCCGTCCCTTCACTACGCAGTCTGCCTGCTTTTGGGCAACAGCACAGCAGCCTTGGAGAAGTAAGCGAAGTCGCGCAGATATGAAATGTAAACCTAAAAAAAATGAATGCATTCATAAGAAAGAGTGAAGGAGTAAAAGAGAAGGATGATCTCAGGGAAGGTGATTGATGTTTTACACATGTCTTATATCAGAGTCGTCATGGAGAGATCCCTGACAGCAGTCTCCAGAGTACTGGCAGCTCCAGATCCTCCCATTCCCGTTCACCGTCTCTACATCACATGCATGAAGATGACAAACCAGTTCCTAGACGGTCCCACAGCCACGGCTACCCTCATGGGCATGGCCCTCGTGGAAGACTCAGGTTTGTAATAACCTGCGTTCAGTTGCGTTTTTTTTACTCAACTTAGCAGAGAGCTTCATAAAAAAAAGTGAATCTGTTTTTATTTCCTGTTTCTAATTCATGTCTCACATTTGTCAGTCTTGGCAGCTATTCACTTAAGTACATCATTTTTATTGCCCTTGTGATTTTGCTAGCTACTTTGATTTTTAAACCTAATTTCAGAGAGCAAAGGGCCCCATGTGATGTGTCTGAATCACTTGTTAGTCACCAGGCAGCCTTCTGCATCCTATTCCATCTGCTACAGTCTGCTGCTTGTGATAATCATGACATAATATCAGTCAGTACAGAATCTTGTTTATTCATTCAGGCTTTGACATGTGAAAGTCCACCCTGGCTACAAAACTGTGTATTGGATCTAAAAATGTATGTTAATAATGTGGTAGTGACAGATTGAAATACAGATCGGTATCGGTTCCATTTGGCGTAGCTGTTGGGTGGCCCATGGGTTGTAAGGGTGCTTTGGTATGATCAGTGACATGATGAGTGTTAGGCATAAATAAAAACCCTGTTTATGTAACAAGCCCATCTGCGGTATCGTGCTGGAATCACAAATAACATACTTCAGATGTGGTATATGTAATCGTACGTGGAGACACAACCACGTGCACAGGTCAGAGACAGACAGATGGAAAGGGACTAATAATTATCACCACCGAGACCAATTGACAGCTGCCAATGTGTGTTTGTTCAGATGTTGGGTTGTGTGACAGATACTGAGAGACAGTGGTGACATTCTGAAGCTACATCTCTGAGTAATGTCACGTAGTTGATAGATAAATACAGCAGATGAACTGGTGCTGCAGGATGCTGGGACGAATTTCTTCCCCTCTGAACCACCAGATAAACTGCACAGTAAACTAGAGCTCTGATCACATCTTGAACCAAAAGATTAAACTGGTTTGCAGACACTTGTTAAGCTTTTTATTATGGTCATATATCAGCACAAGATCACCTACGCCCACCTAATGTGTTTCCGCGATGCCGCACGCTCTGTGCAAATGTACGTGTGTTTGTGTGAAACAGCTTGATGTCTGTCAAGGGAATTGCATTACGGACACAGCTCCAGCCGTACTCCTCTCTCCTCTAATACTCTCTTGTCACTTTACTCCATCCATCAAAGAGACTCACACGCGCACGTTCACAGGCGCTCACGTTTTTTACCTCATTTTCTGTCATTAACACACAAACACGCAAACACTGCTCCATAGTCTTGTCATCCGTCTGCAGTTTGCAGCCAGAGAACATTCAGCATAATCTGCTAAATCATATAAAAGACTTGCACGCATCACTAAACACTAAAACTCTAGAGTCTAAAGTGTATGCACTAAGTGTACCACAATCAAATAAAATGAAACAAATGAAGTGGAATACATGAAGTAAATTTAGTTAATTAAAAAAAAGTCTCCCCGCATCGTTAATGTACCTTCCACTCTTTCTGTGAAGCATGTTATGTCCAATAATGATCGCAAAGTAAGTGCGTCCTTTTCTACTATATCTGGTGCTGCGTTGGCGTGAACAGTCACTGACAGAGATATACATCTTTTGCTGTTGTCGTCACTGTGCACAAGGCTTACATAAAGTGACACAAAAGGCAGAACGATGAAAGTAAAGAAAAATGAAATATCGCAGTCTTTTGTACACAAAACGTTGAGACCTTTTTTTTTTTTTTTTTAGTGTGCCATGGATTAAAGTGAGAATGTATAAAAAGCCTAAAACGAGCAGCTGGTCTCCATGGCCAGAATCTGCACCCAAGTGAGACTGATGCTGTCCTTGGATATTTTTTTCTGTAATATTTCTCCCTCCCTCTCTCCGTTTCACTCTCTGACCTTCTGTTTATCCCTGTGGTAACTCTAGAGGCATTATGGGTGCCAGGGGAGTGTGAAATTAGTTGGCCAGTCAACAGCCAACTCTAGCAGGTTCCTGTGGAACTCACCATCACTTCCTCCTCCTCACGTGTGTGCAGTGTTGCCAGGATTTGGCTACCCTTCAGCTAAAGGTTTAGATGGAGACAATAGAAAGGGTAAACAGGTTAGACTTCTGTTTTTTAATTTAAAGATCAAAATCTAACAATAATCAAAGCTGTGGCTACGATTTTCACTCCAACTCCAACTGATGTAGTAGACAGTATGATTAGACATGATTCATGATGTTAATATGATAATATGGCACAGTTTTATCGGGACAAAGCAAATTTGGCTCTGTCGTAAAAGGTTAATTGGCTACTTGCCGTAATGGGCTGACAACACAAAGATATAATTAATCATCAAGAATGGAGCATTGTCTCGTCAGTGTCATTGTCAGAAATTGTGATGTTGAACTGTGCACCTGAGCTCTCAGTTATTTGTCTGGGTTTGTAAGAAAGATTTCAAGCAGCCAGATAGACACTTTGTGATGTTGTTGAGCAATAGATACAATATTTGATCTTTTGTATCCAACTTTCCCCACAGTTGCAGTAGGGAAATATTTCGTCAGTATTTATTTAGAAGTGTATGTATATGAGATGCCCTCTGACCAGGGTACATTAAATAAGAGATGAAGCTGTTCAGTTTTTCGGAGCCAAGTTAGTTTTTTTTAAACTCAGCCAGCACAGGCTCCGTTAGATCGTTGCTTGGGCTGTTGGTTGTTTCCGTCCTTTTTTTTCTCAACTCACGGGAGGCTAGGGGACAGTTTATTTTAAATAAAAATTCAGTCACACAACAAATAGGCCTCATTTCCCTGCTGATATACTGTACAATGACCATTATGTTACAAATAAAAGTGAGAGGTGTGCTGCTCCCTTCAACTTTGAATTACTTGTTCTGTTACTGTTCTCCTCACCTCTTTTTCAACTTCTATCCTTCCTTTCTATGCATTAGTCACACCAGACACTGGCGGTGTGAAGATTATTCATGGCACCTCAACACGGCCATAGGCCCGAGGTATGCATAGAGGACAGGAAAAGGGTAGAGAAACAAAAAGGAGAAAAAGGAGTGTTGAGCTTGCTCTGCTTTACCTGCGGAAAATTCATACATCAAAGAAGGACACAGGGGAGAGGGACTGATCTTTTAGAGTAATCCAACACAGATCCATTTAGCAGTTTCTCTTCCATCTTTGTTTAAAAGAGTACTGCCCTCTGGACTGGGTTAGCCACACAGTAATTCCACATTATGGTAATTTCATGCAGTATAGTGCATTATGTGCAGTCATTTTAGTGTTGTTTTGTGTTTCGACTGGCAGCACTGTCATCTCACAGCATTAAAGTTCTTATTTTGAACCTACCGGTTGGTTTCTCATCTTTTAGGTCCTCCAGTTTCCCCCCCCCCCAGTCCAAAGGCATGCATGTTAGCTTAATTAATAGTTTTAAATTAGTGGTAAATGTATATGTTAGTGTGAGTGGTCGTTTGTCTCTCTATTTTAGCACCGTGATGAACTCATTTCCGGTCCAAGGCCTTCATAGCCGATCTTTGATTGGATAGGCTTTTTAAAAACTAGATGTATGGCTTTCATTTTGTTAAATGTTCAGAGTCAGGTCAGTATTCATCAATAATGTAGATGTGGTTTACTTTTAGCTGGTCTTTCTCCAAAGCTGTTGGCATTGATCTGTAACATACCAGTTCTTCAAGTAGCTTAACCTCTGTTCAGCACGCTCTGACACTCATTTGCGGTAGAAGCTTGATAATTATGATAGCCTTGATGTTGTTCCCACTAGTCACATCCTCCAGCTCTACTTTGGGGTTTCTGAGGTGTTTCCAGTTCACATTCAATATGTAATCCCTTCACTATATTCTAGGGCTGCCCCAGGGTCTTCTCCTGTTTTATGTCCCCTCAAGGTTTTTATGCCAAATCCTTTCTGCATACATTAGTCCTTCATCTTGTCCCTGAGGGTCCAAAAACCTGTGAAGCAAACATAACTTTACTGCCTTGTTTTCTGTCAGTTTCCAGAGCTCATGACTACAGGTGATAGCTGAAATTCTGATCAGGTCCCTTTTCACAGTACAACACCTGTATCGCTGCAGGTGCCACATCGATAAGCGCTGGCAATCTTTGTTGCTGTTTTAGGCTGACTCGTGAGCAAGGCCACGGGATACATACAAATCTGTCATTTCAGTTAGGAATAAATTGTTTATCAAACTCTTTTAGCTATGATCAAGGACTTTCATGGCTCAGTGAAAGGCCTCGGTTCTCCATATTCCCTTTGCACCTTTATAGGAACATGTTGAGGTGTTCTTATAGAAAACGTCCTCTACAAATAGAGCACATCACCTATCTACAGGCTTATGGCCCATTGCCAAGCATAATGTGAAGGAGTTCACATGTGATGTAAGTTACTATAAATCACACCTCCCATACTTTATTTCATATCTTGAGTAAATTTTATATTACAGTGAAAAGTGAATAGCGATTATTTTATGAAAAGACGCAAGACTCTCGTTATAAGGGGTTTGTTTAGCTGAGCTCCTCCCACATATGAGATTGAGGCGCAGTTTAGAGTTATGTGTTAATCACACCAGTTGACTCTTGCTTCTAATTTAGTTTAATGTTAAAGACCCTGCAGAGCATAAGCTGTCTGTGTACAAACAGATTTGCTGTCTAAGACCTTAATATGTTCTGCCCAGTGAGCACAGTCCAAATTCTGCTTTGGCCTTGATAGCCATTAACACTCCCATGTTGCCCAGGAAAGAATGAGAGAGCATATAGCATGTCCATTCATGTGCAGTAAAGCAAAGGACAGACTGATGATCATTACGATGCAAAGTGTGATGCTGATTATGACTGTGTTTATAATGAGCTCATCTCACCTTAGAGAGCTGTGCTATTTGAGGAAAAAGCCATTTACCTGAGAAGACAAGGCAGTCATGTGAGAAAATGCTACACTGAGGCGGCTTAGTTTTGATGGCATCTGTAAAAATGGCATTTGCAGTTGCATCTTTGGACTTATGCTGGGATTTCACGCACAGAGACAAACTGAAAGAGCTAGATTTATTAACAAGCTGTTCAGAATCAGAATCAGAATACTTTATTGATCCCTGGGGGAAATTATTTTTTGTTACAGTGCTCCATTTTAAACCAACATTAAGACAAGACAGACAATACGCTAACTAAGAATAGTACAATATATACATATATATACATACATACATACATAAGTCACTTATAAATAAATATTTGGAAAATATCAAATATTAATCTGTTTTTTTAGCTGTCTTTGCAAAAAAACAAAACAAAATCAATCCTAATTAGGAATCTGATAACTGACATGGAAATGTTTGCACTTACCATATGCAGAGCTTATTCAATTTTTTCCTCGTACACTGAAAATTAAAATGACTTTTTTGTAAAACCTATACACTTTTTCCCCAAAGGGTTTTATCCCCTAAACTGGAGTGTAATCACTGGGATAACATTTATTTTTGGATCTTATATTATCTGACATCGCCTTTTTTACTGTATTTGCACATGGAATAAAATCATACTAAGTGTCAAGGTCAGTGTGATCTGTGTAAACTGAATTATTGCTACAGCTGCAGTGCACTTTTTTTTAATCAGGATGGAGCTTTATATAAATCAAATCAAATATTTTATGACAAATTTACAGTTTCAGTTCATGTTTTTGACTCTTCGGGATTCTTTTTTTTTACCTGAATTTTCTTCTTCTCAAATTGATAGTTGCCATCGTAACGGAGACAAATCCTGGTGTCCTAGGAAACGATGAGTATCCATCATACTGTAGATTGCATTAGGAGTTTGTGCACAAGTGCATGCTTAAGGGTAGATGTAATGGGTCCTACATTTGTATTTTTCTGAAGCTACGCTCAATATTGCAGCAAAACAAGAGAAAAGAAAAAAAGCGCAGTGAATGTTTTTGATGATATGGACTCTATAAAGCTCCAGAGAAAGGCAAGGACCCAGCTGCCTTTGCTGAGTGCTGCCACTCAACACCGCATGATAAATCAATTAGAAATCCCTTTAACATTTTTAAATAGTCAACTTTTTGTTGTCCGTCCATCTCAGACTAATTTTAGAAAGCTTATTGATACCCTCTTCCAGGAAGCTGTTAAACAATATTATAACCACGGAGAACACAAAACAATCTAGGATATACCCGAAGCAACCAGTTAACTAACTCTTGCAATGGAAATTGCTTTCTATTGAGAAATGTTGATATACAACATTGACAACGACATCGAGAAAGTAGAAAATGTAATAAAAGCCATTTAGGCTCGTCTTGAGTCAGGCAAATCAAAGCTTGGAATAATTTATTACAGCAGAAGAGTATAATTACAATTTGGAGTTTGGGCTCCAAGCTCGTCACTTCCCACAAACTTAATACGCAAACAAATTGGGAAGTGATGAGTAAAAATCCCCCCGGTGCCTACAGGTGGATGGTGGTGTGCTGGAGGGGAATAAATAATGCAGCGGAGCCACGAAGCAGGGGAGCAACACCAATGACGTGGCAGAGAGGGAAACATGGGAACTTTGCAGCTTAATTAGACCACTAAATTTAGAGGGCGTGTTTGATAAATTAGGTGAGGAAAAGTGACACAAAGTGAGTCTTATGTGTGCAGTTCAGCTGTAGTTGTCTGCTTGACTTAGCTCATCCACTTTGCTTTTGCTTTTTTTGCTTTTTTTCTTTCAGGTTTATGATCATTAAGATTTTTATCTGAATTTTTCTAAGTGCCGTTTAAACCTCATCCTTGGCAACTAAAGCAATTTATTACAGGCAAGGAGAGGGCAAAAACAGCTCCAACATCTCCCTTCTGTCTGACACATACAGTAGATAATATGTGTCACCCAGGTCCGGTCAGCTTAATTGCAAGGACCAGCAAAGGTTAGGCTGTGTACACAACCTCACAGTAAGTGTAGTGGATGGGAGGAGGTATATATGAGTTATTGAAATGGATGAAATGGTCCTTTAAGGGGTTTTTTTCCACATCTGTGTCATTCTGACATAGCCTCAACTCCTTGCTTGTTCAGTGCTCGGGCTCTGACATTAAAATGCGGCAGCCATTCTGGGCCTCAGTCCCGGCGGTAATTGGAAAGCCGTCAGCGAGCTGTTGTTTCGATAGAGAGGGAAGCAGAGAAAGAGAGGCTGGGTCAGATGAGGAGAGCAAGAAAAGCAATAGAGAGTGTGGGCGAGAAAGAGACAAATAATGCTTGAAATCAGGGAAAGAGTAGACCGAAGGATTTAGAAATAAGAGGAAAGGGCACATGAGGTTGGTGAAGGATCGAATGAAGGCTTTAAAGTGACTGATACAATATGCTGAGGGAGAAATGGCAAAAGAGTGAAAGAGAGTGAAAGTGATGAAGAGGTTTAGAGATTTCTTGTCTTTTAAGTAAACGTTGCAGAGAGTAGCATCAAGGTCCAAGTTCAGGGCATAAGAAAACCACTTGTTACAGTAAAAATACAGTCTCCTGTCTATATGTGAAACAGAAACAAGAACATCTCAGATTGGTGAAATGCCATTTTAAGCATTTGATTTTTATTAATCTCCTATTTGTGATTACTATAGATGTATTGCTTTTTGTTTTTTGACCTATGGTGAAGCTCTGATCAGACAAGAGGCAGAGTGACGCTGAATGCAACTTACAGAGCGGTGGCAAAGAAGTGATGAATGAAGACTAGGCGGAGCTCTGCTGCTGCTGTATTAGAATTCACCGCCAGAGAGAGAGAGAGCAAAGATGGAAAAGGAAAGAGAGAGAACGAAGACGCAGCAGAGAGAAATGTTGAGGAGAAAAGGGATAACAGGGTGAAATGAAGGCGAGAGAATGGGAGAGAGAGGGAAAGGATTTGAGACGAGGGAAAAGAGGGAGGAGCGACAATTAAACCAAATCGGCTGGAGCTTTTTGACCCCCACCCCACTGCACACAAGCACACACACACACACATACACATACTATCACTGCCTGCCTCAGGGAGCCATGGTGCGTGCACGTTCGCAGGCAGACAGGCAGGAGATCAATCGTGCTCTGGGACGAGTGTGTATGTCTGTAAGCGACGTGTTAGCAACATGCTGGTGGCGGCATGTGCCGTGCTAGTGAAGGTGCAGTGTTAGCGGGAGCAGAGGGGGCTGTCTGTGTATGTGCCTATGCACACAGCTAGAATGCACATAGAGGGCTTGTGGTGTGTGAATGTGAGCGAGCCGTCAAAGGGGAGGGGAGCCACGGAGCAAAGCAGCAGCAGCAGTAGCAGCAGCATTGCCAGAGTGTGTGCGAGCGTGTGTGAGAGAGCGTGTATGTGTGAGGGGTGGAGGGGAGAGGAGAGGCAGACGCGGCGGGACTCCCGGGAGAGGGAACGGGAGTTGGGGAGCAAACCCAGCCTCTCTCCTCCACAGCAGGACAACCAGGACTCAAGGACGAGGCAAGATCTGTAACCCAGCCTGGAGCATCTGGAATTGGGGACGTATGGGGGATTTCTGTCCCTTTCTGTAGGGGACTTCTGCTGGACACCCAACTCAGGATGTGTTGGACTAAGGGGAGGGGGCTTCCAGACGGATCTGGCAGAACCACACAGAAAAGGAAGCAGTGCAGTTCCTCTAACCGTTATGTTTCTGCTTCTACCTCGATTAGGATGCGAGGGAGAGGGGAGAGATAGAAGGAGGAGGTAAAAGAGAGCAAGGAGGATACTGTCTATTGCTATTAAGGAGGGAAGAGAGGGAATAAGAAGAAGGGAAAGGTGAGGTAGTGGCTGTGAGGGGTGTGCTCTCCACTGATGACTCTCCCATGGAACACTGACTATTGACCCTTCATTGGCAGGTGCTGGAACTTGTTTATGAATCCCTCCCTGGCCACCATAACAACCAGGGGGTGTCACCAGGTTTCTGTCCCGCTGACGAACATGTCGGTGACCACAGGCTTCAGTTACCAGCTCCCTGGAATCACCACAGTGACATATGTATTTGTTTACAGCCCTGGCTCTGTGCAGAGAGACCCAAGCCCACCTCATCACACGCCTCCAGCACTGTCAGGCTCCCGCGGGCCCAAACGGAAACTCTACAGTGCCGTCCCAGGACGTACCTTCATTGTGGTCAAGCCCTACACGCCACAGGGGGAAGGAGAGATCCAACTCAACCGTGGAGAACGGGTCAAAGGTAGGATGGCTACTACATGTTTGACTAGCTCCCTAAACCTACTAAAGTAGGTAGTAATAACACTACTGTTGTTAACATGTTGTATTTCATAGCATGACAGTAACTTTCCATCATCACCAATGTTTACGATGTGCTGCAAAGTCCAGAACTACATGTGGCTTGCATGAGTATCAAAGTTGGGTTTCTTGCAGTGTAAGAAAAATCAAACATTCCTATGCTCTCATACTTCTCAGAAGCAGACCAAACCATTACTTCACTACGATTTTTTGTTGCATAGCAGTTATGTAATCTTTGTCTGGGAGTCATTTCGCTGATGTTTGAGTTTGACATTTGATTTATCATTTCATTAACCTCTTAAATGTGCTGTTTTCTGCTTTACACAGAGGTGCAGTGGTTTTCCTTTCATGTGTTTGTGTGTGCTTTTGTCTCCATTTATGCTTCACTCAAGACTATGACTGTAATGACGTAGAAGGTAAACGCAATAATATTCTTCTCACCCTGTACCTCTCCCGCACACCACAGTGTGTCAACCCAACACCTACAGTGAAGCAAGTAGCTCTTGGCCCTGTTTGAATCCACTTGTGATGTGTGTACAATCTCAGTACAAATTTGTGATTACTTCAAGGAGAGGGCATGCAAATTCAAACAGGTCCTGTGTGCTATTGGTTGCTGGTTTGCATACATATATTGTGTTCTTCCTCCTCTCTTAGAGTGCTTCTCCCTGAACACACAACTGCTTTTCTCCCTTCTCTTATCGCCTGTCCACAGACACCCAGCACCGCATTGACCCCACATCCCTACATCCTGCCACTTCACATACATCACCATGGATCAAACCCACATTAGCTTAATGGAAACAGTTCCCTCATGTCCTTAGAAAGACCAGAGAGAGTAGGGCAACACTCATGCGGAGACCTCTTATGTTGCTCTCAGATCTACAGAGGCACAGGAAGTACAGATTAAGGGTCAATTTGGCATTTCAATTTGGATTTTGTGCAAACAACCAAAGCACACAAATGTCCCCACACATGATCGACATGCACAAACACACACACATACACACACCATACCTTTTCCCTCTTATTCCTTTCTTAAAAACATTCAGTAGCGTGTCACTCAAACACTACTCTAAACCTAGTGCCACGATGCCTTCACTGTCCTTACACATACAGAAGTATTCACCAAAATGTTTTCTGTCTTCTGTCTTCCCTGACAAACTTTTTTTTCAGCAGACCTCCTCCTGTGTGTTTTGACGCCTCCTTTTCATAGTATCATGTCTGTTTTGTGGAAATACTGCTGTTGTTTAAAGCTATCAGAGTGCTGTTTTTCCTGTAGAAAACCAAGTGATACAGCATTTTATGAAACAGTGATGCATACTGAGGTTGACACAAATGTTATTGTGAATGTGATGACTCAACAGCAGCCTAGTATGCTTCCATCCACTGAATGGATCTGCTGTCACTAGCTTTTCTGTCTGTGAAACCAAATCCATAACCCTGCCACTAATGTGAAAACCCACTGCTTTGTCGTTATTTCATGTTAGCCATGCAGGAAACGAGCTTATCGTTGCATAGCTGCCAGCACCCCGGCCCGGCCAAGTTAACCATCTGGCTCCCTTATGCAACAGTGACCATCATAACCATAACTATGTTGCGTTTACTGCCTTTATGTAGTCTCAGGATATAAAATGAGAAATATGTCACTGATGTCAGCTGGTTATTGAAAGGCTTAAGGTCCTGGCCGTTCAGGTTTAATGAGTTTTGTTTTTTGTGATTTCTTTCTTTTGTGTATAGAACACTTATCTTGTTAATCAAGGTTTCATGTAATTAAGTGTAATTCACTTTTTTATTTATCAGATGGTCAGAAAATTCAAAAAGCTTTTTATCAAATAAAGTAACACAGAGTAAGTCTGCACTCTACTATCGTGCCACCCCACAATGCCCATTCTGAGCCTGGAAAAACCCTGTTTAGTAAAAAAAAATAGAAAGAAAAATCTGTTTAGTGTTTTTACAATCTTAAAAAGAATGACCAGCTCTCTTGGCACAAAGGGAGGCTCAGCTTGAGAAGCCGTTTTCTTTAGGGATGTATGACCTTTGGTTTGATACATAATGGATCTCATCTAATCTGCATTCATAAATGAATGAGCTGCTAATAGTAGTAGGGCTCTTTAACAGTGGGAGATAGGAAGACGTAAAACAAGTAAAAGAGATCGTGGAACATAGGAGGATCTTTTTTCTTTATCTTTTCTTGTCTAATTATCATGACAGATCAAAAACACATTTAGGGATGCAAGAGTAGTTTCTCTATGTGTGCTTACATGAATTTGCATGCATGCCAAGCAAAAATCATCAGTATTATTTGTTTCCCAAAGCTGAATAAGCTACTTCGTTGGACCTCTAACATGAAGATGATTCATTTGTGTTTAGATAATTAGCTCCCGCCCCCAATATCCAACCAAAGCAAATCTCTGTCCTCCTGTTAATGTCCACACATCCTTGCTAATCACCTGCTATACCAGAGGAGCATCCCTATGATGAGATCAGACTGGGTAAATCTTACTAAATGATTTCTGTGTTTGTGTGTTTCTGTGTGAGTAAGTCTCTGGCTAGAGTCCATGGTTACATGAGCGAGCACAAGCTTACACATGTAACTTTCATTAGCTCACCTGTAAGACTGGCAGCCTGTTGAGGCATAGATTGTTGTATGTTGTACAAGAAAGAGTTTAAAACATCATGTGATAATTGAAGATCTTTACTGATTAGACTCATAGTGTTGTTCTACACAGTAGAATGTAGCATGTAGTATTCCCATTCCATTATGTCTATAATTTTCTCATTTTCTGTTACAATATAATGCATCTAATCCAAAAAAAACTGAGAATAGTATCAACAGTGTATCCATTTCTTGTGTCCTGTCACTTTTAGTGAACAATGATTATCTGGATTCAGATGGTAAATACAACAGATCTGTATTGCAACACATCCCATAGCCTGTAGTTAAACGTAGAACCCATAGTTCAAGTAGGAACCATATGATGTCTCTTATATGTATCCACAGTTAATTATTATTGGGGGGGTTTTTTGCTGCAAGATATTAATTGGAAATTCTTTGAAATAAATTAAAAAATCGAATAAAAGCAAACTATTTAAACAGCTTCATTTGGCAGTTGAAGAGGGCTTGCAGCAAAAAGTGAAGAGTCATCCTTAATTACTTTTTTAATTTTTTTTTTTCAGACAGTTTGCAAATTAAAACGCAACAAAAATTTTACAATTTGTGTTGTGCTTGTTAGGATAAACCATACAAGTTAGCTGTTATTGTTTGTGCATTTGCTTGTGCCATTTAAAGTTCTAAAGTTACACGTTTATCAGCTCTTTATTGATTTCTGTGGTGGTTTATAGCAGACAGTCCATGCTGTGAGGATGCTGATGATTACTCTCTTGACAATGATGATGAATATGATGAACATGAAGGTAAAATGATATATTATTGTTTGAAAGAAGGATGACAAAGTGCTTGAACAGCTAAACCATTAACAAGACAAAATTGTGTGCCATTATTTCATGAAAAACAAATAGTTTGACTGCTGGAGGACTGTATTCTGTATCTGTTTTCCTCAGTGAGTGGGGATCTTCAGGCTTTTCTTTAAATCTAATATTGCAGTGTTGATTTGTGGTGTTGTCTAATTATAAAAGAATGTCCAATATTGTAATAATGTGAAAATTTAAAGTCATTCCACTTTTTCATCCTTCATCAGTAGATGAGTCAGTTTCAGTGACTGAACTAAACAACACTGTAGTCACATTATCATGTACTTTATCATAACCAGTTTCTCTTTGCTTGGAAAAGTTCCCGTTCTTCACTATGTGCTTGTCAGTCTTTTAGTCTGTTGTCTGCAGTCAATGTCTCTAGACAGCCTTGTTCTAGACAAGCAGTCCCTCTGTCCTGCATTTAGCAGGGTCATCCACATCCAGGTCTCCAAGCAGACTGTTAGTGTTAGGTAATGAGTACTGTTCATCTTTTGTCACTCTCTGACTGGTACTGGTATCATGTTGTATTTGAAGGTGTGTTTTTGATTGTGCATCTCTGTGCCCAGGCCCGTAATGGTGGTTCAAGGAAATTAATCTTTACAAGACAATCAAGTATTGTAGTCAGCCTGCGTGTGTTGATCCCTACATTACTTTAAAGGCTCCTAAGACCCTCTCGCATCCCTGTTTAAACTCATTCCCTCGCTCACCCCAGTGTTTGTTTCTGCTCTTTCCCTCCATTGATGTAATCTGATCTTATCATCTGGATGGACATCTCTTGAAGGCCACTTATAGTCACTATGGTAACAAATGAGGACACAACCAGGTCAAGCATTTTGCCAAGCATGTATCCTCACACACATGCACACACACACCCACACATGCACACACCAGTATAAACACACACATTATATAGACTTGCTTAAACTCATTTCACGTAGAACACACATTTAAAGTAATGGATGTGTGTGTGTCATCGTGCTGTCTCCCTACCATCCTACCTCCACAGGGAGCATTAACCGAACGTTCAGGACATTCTTCTCCTCAACAAGGTGACACACTTAAGAGCATGCTTCCGTAACAGTGTATTACATCTCTTGCACACACACACGCGCACCTGTGTGCACACACACCACATACACCTTCTCCAAACGCCATTATAAATCTTGCAGACAGCCATGAAAATGAAACCAGTGCAAGTAATGTTGAGATTAGACATTCACAAACATGATTAATGGGGTTTGGCTGCACCCAATGTGTGCAGAATATTAACACTGCTGTGGGCAATGGAGGATACCTGGACCAGCTATTGGGGCAAAAATACAAAAATACACACCCATATACTGGGGTTTAATGGATTACCCCGTGTCTACTTTTACACTACCTCAGAAGGCATCTGTTACTCTTTGGGAACACACACAGTAGCTTAGCCTTTATCTAAAGCACGCATGCTTAACAAGGCCATTGAACTGCAAAAATTTCCAGTTGAACCCATGTTCTGAAGGCACGCTGCTGTTGTACTTATTGCTTTCCAACAATAGCTATCAATGCGTTATTGTGTACATGCGTTTTTGTCAGGGCCAAGAAACAGCGTATTACAAATGAAACATTTAACAGTGCATTATGTTTTTAAATAACACAGCTTGCCTGTATTAACACTAAAATGCATATGGATCTGTCAGTTACCAAGCAACTGGTGCTAAGTGCACTTTACAGCTCTGGCAGGTCATTTAAGACAAAAATAAAAATGATGAAATAGTGGCTTTAGCTAGTTTCTGAAAAATCTGATTTGGTTCCAAAAACCAATATTCTTTTACATGCATTTCATTTTTAATTTTTAAGCTTTATAGTCAGATTCCTCCATTGTCTTGTCTGCAAATCAAGTTGGATAAAAGCCTCTTTGCTAAGTGTTGAATTTAGACTAAATATCATTGTTAGCTTCCAACAGTGAGCTGAGGGTGAATTAATTATCCTTCTTCTCAGTCTGGTAGTGGCATTAAGTGAACCCTCTGTGTGCTTATGTTTTGTGTGTGTGACTGAGCCTGCCTGGGTGGGTGTGTGTGTGTGCGTGCGTGCGTGCGTGTGCGTGCATGCATGTATGCACATCTTCTTATGCATTAGCAAGTGTGAGCATTTCTCCGTTGTTTTCATCACAAAGTGTGCATGGTGTACACATGTATTTCACGTTAGTGTGTGTGTGTGTGTGTGTGTGTGTGTGTGTGTGTGTGTGTGTGTGTGCGCGCGCGCGATTGCCTCTGTGCAGCATAGTGTAAGTAATTGCCTCCCACAAGTTAGATAAACAGCATCCTTCAAGTATTCAGCAGCCAGCTGTCCTAATATCCGAGGCACATATGGGCAAAATGTCTCTCCCTCTCTGTCTCGATCTCTCCGCATCTTTTTTCTTTTTCTGTTTTTATTCTTCTTGCATACCTGCATAGCACCCTGTAAAAATATGTCCATTGTCACATTATGGTGACGCTTGCTTCTTTACGTCAGTGAGATTCAAAGTAACAACAAGGAGACCATAGCTAAGAGAGCAGGCTTTAAACAATTATTCTACAGTATTAAGAAGTGATTATCTTGATTACCTGAAGCTAATCTGAGGATCGTGTTTGGCAACCAAAGAGCAACAAATTCTCTTATGACTGGGACGCTTCACGTGACAAGTGTTTTGAAAGTTAATTCCAAATGCATCTATCATTGCAAATGGTAGATGCATTTAATTAGTCAGTGTCAATTAGTTTTTTTCCTCGTGCTAAAAGTTTGAGATCCCCTGCCTTAAATAATTAAAGATTAACTACAACATCAAGAGAAACCAGAGTCACATGACCTCTGTTTACCAAGGATTTTACTCTCAGATAGAAACTGAAAAGACAGAAGTGAAGTAAACATTTATACAAAGATAAACTATGATGAAACACTTTTTTCTATTTGGTATTTTTTCCATATTTGTGAGCTGTTACAAAAAAGCATTTTCACTAAATGTGCTTAGAGAAATGATCTCTGATTAAAGGCAATTTCTACCAGCAAGTTACACCTTTTATTTAATAAAATGTTGATCTACTTAACAGAGTGAAACTTAAAAATATTTGCTTGCGTGATTCTACAAGGAGAGCCTGAGAGATCATACAGATATTTAATAAAATATTGCAAAAGTGTTTGAGGGATAAGGGACTTGGAGTCTGTGCCCAGTGTCTCTCAGGAGCAATTAATGTTATCACAAAATGGACCTGAAGCTAGTCAGTGTATTAACAGATTTCACTTGTTGGTCATTCATAATGTTCCAAGCTGTGCATCTGCGCTATTGATACTGGACAGGGTCACAAGCCTGAGGCAAGGACATTGCTGTCCAATCAGAGTAGCAGTAGGGTGCAAAGTCCTGCCCACGCACCTACCTGCTCCCTGCTGAACACACCACCTGTCCTCATATTCCACTCTCATCCTTTTTATTTATTTATTTATTTATTTTCCGGTTAGTTTGTTTGTTTTCCAAATATCCCCATATGGTGCACCCTGGCTGACAGGATCGTCCCACACTTGCCCTCTAACTGAAATTAAAACCCATGCTTGCCTAACATACATCTAACTTAGTGAGATGTAGCCTGATACAAAATGCTAATTAGAGACACAGCAGAAACAGCAGTTGCAGAGTTAATCAGCGTATGAATAAACATGAGCAGGAACACTGCTGCATAAACAGGAGCCATTGACTGATGCAGATACATATTCAACAGAAACATTGTTATGCTTCTGACTAACAATCACTCTATCATGTACAGTGTGGCACACAGTTTAAGTTGAACAGACTGCGGATGTTTGTTACGAACAGGCGTTTCCTGTTCTGTAAATTATCAACCTACTTAGCAGTCGCGAGCATGGAAATGTGCATATAAAGGTCATGTCCTAACCTGCTGGTGTCAGCTAGGGTGGCTTTTAGCAAATTTCAAAAAGCCCTGTGTCTTGACCTCTTCTTGATCAGCTCTGTTTTCTAATGCATGCAGTTACCCTGAAACTTAAAACAATTTTGCAAGAATTAACTATATTTAAGGCATTAAACTAGCAATTAGACTTTAGTCATAGCATAAATGTATACTAAACAACCACAGCACTAAACCCACAGACAGGTGAAGCGAATAACATTGATGTTCTGCTGGGAAACCTTGGATTTTGGCAGTTAGTTGGATGTTATTGATGCATACCACCCACCTAAGTGTTGCTGGAGACCAAATACCTCCTACTGACACAGGAAACCCACAGTGGTACCATCCCAAAGCATTAGCGCTGTCGCAATGAATGGCATATGGTTTTATTCGTTTTTTATCGATAGATGATGATACTGGCAATTTTCTTTGTCGTCGTGGCAGCAATATCCTACTGTTATGGTCCTTCAAGGTTATTGTTATTACTAATGGCCTTAAATTCAACCTCATGTTCACTAGCCAGCCTGAATCACGTGCAGTTTTAGTCAGCACTGAGCATTTTTTTGGCATGTAATGAATTGTGTGCATGGGTGCAGCAATTTATTTATCACAATTGAACACTATCATTCATGTGAAACTGGTCAGTGACTAGTCGGTCAAACGAATAGCTATGTGATTGAAGACTCAGCAGCAAACAATCCATCGTTGATCTATTTAAAAATCAACAGGCAATCGATAGCTAGTCTGCAGCTAATCAATCGCTGCTATATTCTGGTCCTGCTCATCAGTATGTCAAGTGATCCAGATATGTTTTTTTTCTTCAGTATCAATGTGTGTCTCTGTTTTCATTTTAGACTTCCTTTTATTTAATGACAAACAGTATTTTATTTAATATATTTTTCCTTCATTCCTTTAAAATCTAAGCTGGAATTTTATGTGGCTTTGCCCTGGAGGAAGGGAAAAATAGAACCCAAGAAAGACGGTAAATATTAAGGAAGCTGTTCCTTCTATTTTAATCTCCACCTGAGGGTTGATACAGAAGGAGTGAAAGAATGAATAAAAAGCAAATGAACATGAAAGAATAAGAATGTGATGTAGCTTCCCTTCAAGCCTGTGAGGAAGGTAGGGAGGGAGGAGTTGAGATAAGATGAGAAGTGAGAAGGGATCCCTCTGAGTCAGCCTTGGAGTTTTCCTCACTCCTCTCTTCCTGTTCCTCCTCCCACTATAATTTACGACACTCCCACCCTGTTACCTTTTCTCCAGCTTTCTTCCTTTGCTCCACTCCTTCTCCTGTCATTCACAAAAAGCATCCCCCTTCTGTCCATGTTTCTTTATATTTTTTCTTAAACTTGTCAAGTCTTTATTTCTTTCAGTTTCTCTCCCTCTCCATTCCCACCTCTCTCTCTTTCACTCTCAGTGGAATACTCATGAGCTGGAGGCTGCACCACTCTCTCACCCTCTTCTAAGCAAAAGAAGTCCTGTGAGGATGAACAGGGCACAGCACATATTTGACTCTTAGCAGTGTGACCATTCCTCTTCCTTGTTATTTATTGGCCCTGTACTCCATTCTGTCTTGTATCTACTCTGGGGTCCACTTGCCCTTTTGCGCACCTCCTTCTTAATTGCTTGCCACCTCTATTCCTTTCTGTGTCCACCTTCATCTTTTTCAGTGTCCATAATTTTCTTCCCCAATCATTTCTTACATTTTTTCCTCTGAGTTTTTAGAAAAGCTACTTAATCTTCATCGTTCCAAGTGTCCTCCCTTCATGCAGTCCCCGTCTCACATATTGCAGGCAATAACTATGTCCCTGTTGCATTTCTATACAAAGTACATGGTCCTCTTTGCTCTTGAGTGTGTGTGTTTGTGAGTGTATGTGTGTGCGTGCACATGTGTTAGCATGTCTCTGGTTGTGTCCTCTTGTTTCATAAAGATGCAACTCTGCTCTCACTCTCTATTACAGAGAACTGTACTGAGGTTTAATAAAGACTGCAGGGATCCAAATCTAATAACAGCTGCACTCTGCTTATTGGAATGCTCTCATTCACCTTCACACACTTTGTTTAATGCACGGACACACTCGCACTCATACACATTGCTATGAAGGCTGAGATATAGTCATATCCTGACTCAGCCAGTTCCTATTTCACATCACATAACATTTATTTAGGCTTTCAGTAATGTTATCAGTGTAACATATCAGTGATGCTTAATGAAGAACAGTTGGATCTTCAGTCGGGGCTATGGGAGCTGTTCCAGTGGCCATATTACAAGTGGAGTTACATTGATGCATTCTGGTACAATACAATACAATGTACACTCACTGACCACTTTATTCAGCTTTTTCAATGTGATAATTGTACTTTTGTTTTCATTTCGTTTTATTGATATTTAGCTTCAAAGGAGCTAAATTTAAAAAAAATCCTTGAGGAATAGTTCTCCAGGCTTGCAATGTTTTGGGGGGTTTTTTTTTGGACATTTGCTGCCTTTTCACGCATTTTCAGTCCAGTCCTTGTACCCGACCATTTTTAGACCATTTTGTTACGCCAATTAACAATGAGCTTAAAAAAAGGCACTTATCTCAAGATTGAACCAGAATGAACAAGTGTTGTGTTGACAGATAACAAGCAATTTAGTAAAGAATCAGTTTTAAATATTTAGATAATTTGTTACAAGCAGCCTGTTGCAAACATTTTCCATTGCTTTAGCTGAATCTTTGAGAAATGCCAACAATAACAGTGTTTGACAGGCATAAAATAGTATTTTTTGCACTAACAAAGTGATTCCCAAAGAGCTGTTAGCTGAAAATTTGGCACATCTTGGCATGGTGAATGGAGAACAAAAGGCAGCCAGCATCCAAAGAAGAGCTTTCAGTGTTCCTCAAAAAGCCTGGAGAACTATTCCCGATGACTACTTAAAGAAATTATAGGAAAACCTGCCTAAGAACGTACAGGTTCATGTTGAAGAATAAAGGTGATCATACCAAATATTGACTTTCAAGGTCATTAGAATTGTACAAGCTTTTATACTGTATTTCCATGTATTTTTGCATGTTTACGTAAATCACTACACCCATTCCCTTTTTTGTATTGGATTGCATGCGGTTTCATCAATGCACCAAATAAAGTGGCCAGGAAGCGTAAATACACTTAAGTCTATTTAGATCAAGTCTTCACATTTGATGCAATTAAAGCTGGACTATTGAAACTGCAAGTCACTTGAAGTTTTTGTCTCACACTCTAGTACCTCCGAACACTGGTGATCAGAATGTGCTTCTCTTAATGCCTAAGATTCACAGAGGAAACAGAATAAAGGAGCACAGCTCATAAAGTGAACAGCAGGGAGCAGCAACAGGATGGTGAAAAAAAAATTACAATAGCTTGTGTTTCATCAGAAAGCTCCTAGTTAGAACAGTTTAAATGTAACTGTTATCGACTGTGAAACAAGCTTCTACCAGGCAAAGTGTATTCACTCTGTCTCATGATATTTCTGTCTGTGTCCCTATGCTATTATGCAGCTGTGGCATGTGACAGCAGACATATGCAGACCATCATTTTTAATGTGACTCTTTTAGATATTTGACTGCATTAATTTATGTTGGCCCAACAACCAGAGTTAATACATGGAGACTTTGAAAGTAAGAGTGAGTTACAGATCACTTTATAGCATACTTAAAAAGAATTATTACTGCAACACTCCAAATAAATTCAGCAACAAATGCAATATTTAATAATGCCATCATACCATTTCATGGAAATCAAGGTGTACTTTGGCTTTGGCAAATCTTCTGCGGCGTTTCTGTCTGAATCAGTGTGAGTGCATCAGTGGCAGAAAGCCATCAGCCTCTCTCAGAACAGCTGCATCCTTTGTCTGCTTCTGTGGGCAAATACAAGAGTTTGACGCAGCACCCCGTTACCTGGGAAACATGTTTGTGTGTGTGTTTTTAAAAATCTACTCATTTCCTCATCATCTGCCATTCACTGATTCATGAAAGCGACTCTCAGTGGTTCGTGTGTGTGTGAGGAGGGGGTGGTTGGTATAACGAGGAACAAAGACAATGAGAGGCAGAGAAACTAAATGAATGACTCAGCTCAAAGCATTAGAATGACACAAATCATGAACTAAAATGAGCTCAATCACTTGCCAGAAACACACTCGAACAGGGGTGCACTGAAGCCAGCAGGAAGGGTGTGTGAAGCGTATAAATAGCTCTGCATCCTCACTGATGCTATTTTTAAACCAGGAGTCGTGACTGTCTTAACGGAGGGCAAAACACAGTCATATCACGAGCAAGAGACAGAACAATACTGTAAGACTTCACCACAGACTTCTTGGACAGTCATGAATAACTAGGCGTCTGTTGAAACATGGCTTTTCCTCTTTGTCAGCTTGCGTATGTCTGGCTCTCATCTCTCTTTGTCACTGCTAAATGCAAGCCTCTGCCTGCCACTTAATTTGCCTTTGTTTCATTCTCGGGTTCTGTTATGCTTTTCTCCTTTTTTGGTCTCACTTCATGCTTAATTTGTATTGTGTTTCTTTAAAGAATTTTTCATTAAAAGGCTGGCGAGGAGCTGCACAGTCTACTGTGGCAAGATGCTTTGAATCCCTACGAGACTTTAAAATATTGTATGTAGAGTACTGTACACTCCACCTGAGCGTATTTAATAGTTAGTCTGTGAATTTTTAAATCTATCAAATGGTAAAATCTGGGGTTTTGCATATACAGTAGCTGAAACACTGTTTAGATCAGGGGTCGGCAACCCTGGGTTGGAAGGGTTAACTGATGGCACGACCATAGCTGGACTGGCCATCGGGCATACTGGGCATCTGCCTAGTGGGCCGATGTGATTTTTCGTTTTTATGGGCCGATGGTTTTTGTTTGTTTATTGTTTTGAGTTACAATAACTCATACTGCGTGCTAGCTAGCATGTTTCTATACAGCTGGGTGGGTGCTATGATGTTACTGATAGTGAACTTTATATTATTCATAAGGTTAGTTAGTAGAGTTGCCAACTGTTCCATAAAAAAATGGAATCGTCCCGCATTCAGAGAAAAGGAACACAGTTTGTCCTGTACTTCAGCTAGAATGGAAAAAGACACAAAGCTGGAGTTATTCTGCATCTTTACGCTGTCAGCTGCCTCTTCTTCTCTCATTCTCTCCCCCTCTCTCACCTGTTGCTACTACAATCATGAAACTAATCAATGATCAGCTGATCGTCTCTCTTGTTTGTTTATCGCCCACTTTGCGCCCGGAAGAGGAAACCAGCGGATGTCGCGCTAAACAACAGCAGCATCTTTAAGCTTGATCAACTGTTGTTAGAATTTATTTAATATTAATTTCTAGTATCAGATGATGTTTGCTGGAGCCACAGCTGTAAAAGCTGCTGGTCAAGATATCGATTTGGTTATCTGGTGAGAGGGAAACATGAAGATGAAACCAGGAGATGTCCTTACTGAATCATCAGAGCTGTGATGGAGAAACAGGTTTACCCTTTAGGTGACATGAATGAGTTGAAGGGAAGTTATGAACTGTTTCTGAGAGACAAATAACACCAGGATCCTTTTCTAAGTAGCTGACAGCTGGTAACTGTGCAGGGGCGGGTCTAGAAAAGTTTTGCCAGGGGGGCAGGTAGGGCATTAACAGGGAGAGGGGGGCACAAAGAAATACTTTTCTTTCTTATTCTCATTTAAAATGTCTCACTTTTATTAAATAATTATCTGAATCTTACAACCAAAGTTTCTATCCGATGGAAAATGTATAGAAATCATACATATACCAACAAGACAGTGTACATCACTGTCACAACAGCGTTTGTTTTCTTTGTTGTGAGGAGACCATAAATAGCATTTGCATTGTCTGTTTTCTGTTGTTTTTTGTTTCGAAATAGCTGATAACTATTCACTGATAGCTGCCAACATCTGCGAACAAATATAATTCTGTCAAGTTGTTCTATATAGTGTGTAACTGTTCATGTAGAGCGTTATTAAATTTATTGCTAATGCAATCATATGGCACATTGACTTCTGAGGAAATTTTAGACGGCACTCGTCATCAAAAAGGTTGCCGACCCCTGGTTTAGATGTTGCTTCTTTTTTAGACGTGCCCTCCACCTTTAACCAGCTGTGCCATTCCTCACGTAGTGACAGTATATCCATAGAATTCTTTACTTCAGTGAGTTATTCTGATCAGTAATCCTGTGGCCAAAAGCAGCTCATAGTTGTGAAGGTCAAAGGTAGAAAAGTGAGAATGCAAAAATACTGCAACCTAGAATTAATTAAAAGATTCAGAGAATAGAAGACATTTCTGTAAGCCGGTATTCAGAGACCCTAATAAGCCAGTACTGGGGCATGATTGTGTTGTGGTAATCGCTGCCTGGGCTCAGGAACATTTCTGAACATCATTGTCAGTTACCAGAGTTTGTTATGCCATGCATGAAATATAAACTAAATGCAACAAAGCATAAATAGAGAAGATCCAGATTTTCTGTCTCCTCTGGCAGACCTGAGGTGATTTAAGATGATCATCCTGGGCTGACGTGAAAAACTGTACCGTGGGCTGAGTAATAAAAATAAATGTTTTTTGGGGGGAAATGATGGACTCTATAAAGATTAAAAGGACAGTTTAGCTTGTTACAGGTGTCAATGCAGAGATAACTGGCACAATTGTGACTGCACCATGAAAGCTGAATGGTTTATACTGGTCTGTAGCATCATGTGTTGTCATCTAGAGAACATCTTTTTCTAGGAAGTATTTGTTTATTTCAGCAAGGCACACAAAATACATTTCACAGCACCACCCACAATGGCTTTAAAGAGTCACAGTGCTAATCAGAACTGCTTGCAGTCAAGACATGTCACCAGCTAAAAATACCAGCCAAATATAAAGCTGTTTGAGAAAAAACAACTGGAACTGGTAAAATATTTTGCTTTCAAAGCTATACCAATTGTTATTGACACAAATTAAGAGGGGATATGCATCCTAGAGTTTACAGAGAATTAACAACGTAACTTTAAGTACATAATTTCACAATATTTCATGTCTCGTGACTTCTTATCCATGCTGTATGTTGTTATAATCTATTGCCATTAAAGTATATTGTATACAAATCATTTCTGATGACACTCCTGTGTAAAGATGAGCTATGAGATTCAGTGAAACATGAAATTGTTGTTTGAGTACAATACTGTAAACAGTTGGTAAAAGAATTTGAAAGCCAGATAAAAGGAGAGTAAAAATGTTTTCTGTCATGCAGATTATGTCAAGTCTTTTTTTCTTTGTTTTGTGTTTTTGTCTGTTGGTTTAAGAAACAAAACAGCAGGTTCTCAGCAGGTGGCCTGTACAGTCACAGTTCCTCAGTGCAGGGTTGGCTTCGGCATTTTAATGCAATCCTGCACGATCACAGTTTGTGAGGTTATTTAGGATTTCAGAAACACTGAGTTATCAGTTCGTGTCTAATCATTTAGCCACCCATAATAACTTATAGAAGAATTAAATGTGATTATTTGGAGAGCACGGTGGCACGGTGGTTAGCACTGTTGCAGCGCAGCAAGAAGGGCCTGAGTTCAATTCCACCATCAAATCTATGTACTTTCCTGTTTTTTGACCATTTCACATACAACATGCATTTTATTATCGATTAAATGAAATCGAAAACGTTTTTGTCATTTTCTCTTGCATGTGCATGCATGTAAGGGTACTTTCACATAAATTTAAACTTCCTTCAGGAGTCACCACAGCAGATCTTCTCCCTCCACACTATCCCTGGCATCTTCTTCTGTCACCAACCCTCTGCATGTCCTCCTTCACTACATCCGTGCCTTTGTCTTAAGCAAATAGTAGCACGATTTCCACCAGCACCCTGCTGGCCAACACCATCAGTGACAGTAATTGTTAACTCAGGCCGCGACAGATTCAGTGGGGAAATCTTATTGATTATCCGCATGTTTGATTTGGGATAGATTTTGTGCCAGCTGCCCTTCCTGACACAACCCTCCCCATTTATCCAGGCTTGGGACTTGCACTAGGAGTACACTGCCTTGGGGCTGTGCCTGTAGCTGTGCTTCTTGGACATAAATTTAAATAATCATGATTATTATTACAAATTATGACCATTAGCTTGTCAGTGTGCCCCTCGAGCACTTGGTGCCCTACATACAGTTTGTGAAGAGTGTGTGTATATAGAAAAGCAGCACTGTTTAGACCTCAACCCTGCTGTGTTCCTCTGGGATGAGCAAAGTGAGGTTTCAGTATGACTGTGCAGGGAATTCTACATTGCAAAATATTCCCCTTTAATGCATCCATCTCCACTTTGTAGATTTAGAGTACCGGTAGTAGCACGGCTTGCAGCTAGTTTCTTAGTGTGAAACCATGTGTGCAGTGGTGTGTTCATGTGAAACTGTGTGTATGAACGAATGTCACCACATGCCACTCACACTGGTTTACCTGTGGAGGTGATTATGACTCAGTGTGGCAGGTCACGCCTAGCAGTCATACAGCTGAGATAGGACTGACCTTTCATCATGCAGTAGAGTGAAAGGCTCATGTCCAGCTGAGGTGTTGATTACAGTGTGTAGCACAGTGTTGTTTATTTAAGCCATGAAAGACCTCCACAGGAAGCAGGACACTGTTTGGGATTTCATAAGTGCATCTAAAGAACCCCAAAGTGAAATTCAACACCAGCAGAGCTCAAAAAAACAGAGAGTCACATTTTGACCAACTGGACTTAAAATGCAAAAAAGGACACGTCTTTTCACTTAATTTATCTTGCACTTGCCCTGACACATTGTAGAGTGAGACAAACACTCTCACACTTATCTAAAACTTGACTGTACAGTAGGGAAGCCTTTTCCGATTGCCGTCTTGAACTGTGGCTCACCATTTGGCAGTTGTAGGAAAGCAGCCTTGTTAATCCAGCGCAGATATGCGCTGTTTGCATTCCTTCCTGTCACCTGGCTTCTGTGTGCCCACATCTGGATCACAGGGACAGCTGTCATTACAGCTTTTACAAGTGACAAAATGTAGTGGCAGTGAAAGGTGGAGGGAACTCACACAGCAGAGAGCTCTGGATGTTATACCAGAGCATGTGCTCGCATGCACTTTTGTTTTGGTGTTTGTAACGTAGTACACACACACGTTTTTTGTGCCCCATGTAAACAAAATCCAGTAACCGTGATATCTGTAGTACTAGTTCTGTTAAAAGCATGGTACCATTTAACACTTTAATTGCCAAATATTACTAGCACTAGCTATATAAATATAATAGCTATAGCTTTTATTATTAAAGGTGCTAGAGAGTTAATGAGATTTTGTTTAAAACAATTTTTTTATCCTCTCTATTTAAACAAATTAGCAAGCATGGCATGCATTTAATTACATCTATGCTTGTGCACACATTTTTGTCACTAATCTTTCTTTATTTCACTTACAAGCAATCAGTTGGATTGATTTCAGATTTCATAGTGGCTGGGGCGTGATTAAAGTTCAGCAAAGAAAGATGATTGCATATACAGTGGGGCAAAAAAGTATTTAGTCAGCCACCGATTGTGCAAGTTCCCCCACTTAAAATGATGACAGAGGTCAGTAATTTGCACCAGAGGTACACTTCAACTGTGAGAGACAGAATGTGAAAGAAAAAAATCCATGAATCCACATGGTAGGATTTGTAAAGAATTTATTCATAAATCAGGGTGGAAAATAAGTATTTGGTCAATAACAAAAATACAACTCAATACTTTGTAACATAACCTTTGTTGGCAATAACAGAGGTCAAACGTTTACTATAGGTCTTTACCAGGTTTGCACACACAGTAGCTGGTATTTTGGCCCATTCCTCCATGCAGATCTTCTGGAGAGCAGTCATGTTTTGGGGCTGTCGCCGAGCAACACGGACTTTCAACTCCCGCCACAGATTTTCTATGGGGTTGAGGTCTGGAGACTGGCTAGGCCACTCCAGGACTTTCAAATGCCTCTTACGGAGCCACTCCTTTGTTGCCCGGGCGGTGTGTTTTGGATCATTGTCATGTTGGAAGACCCAGCCTCGTTTCATCTTCAAAGTTCTGACTGATGGAAGGAGGTTTTGGCTCAAAATCTCACGATACATGGCCCCATTCATTCTGTCCTTAACACGGATCAGTCGTCCTGTCCCCTTGGCAGAAAAACAGCCCCATAGCATGATGTTTCCACCCCCATGCTTCACAGTAGGTATGGTGTTCTTGGGATGCAACTCAGTATTCTTCTTCCTCCAAACACGACGAGTTGAGTTTATACCAAAAAGTTCTACTTTGGTTTCATCTGACCACATGACATTCTCCCAATCCTCTGCTGTATCATCCATGTGCTCTCTGGCAAACTTCAGACGGGCCTGGACATGCACTGGCTTCAGCAGCGGAACACGTCTGGCACTGGGGGATTTGATTCCCTGCCGTTGTAGTGTGTTACTGATGGTGACCTTTGTTACTTTGGTCCCAGCTCTCTGCAGGTCATTCACCAGGTCCCCCCGTGTGGTTCTGGGATCTTTGCTCACCGTTCTCATGATCATTTTGACCCCACGGGATGAGATCTTGCGTGGAGCCCCAGATGGAGGGAGATTATCAGTGGTCTTGTATGTCTTCCATTTTCTGATGATTGCTCCCACAGTTGATTTTTTTCACACCAAGCTGCTTGCCTATTGTAGATTCACTCTTCCCAGTCTGGTGCAGGTCTACAATACTTTTCCTGGTGTCCTTCGAAAGCTCTTTGGTCTTGGCCATGGCGGAGTTTGGAGTCTGACTGTTTGAGGCTGTGGACAGGTGTCTTTTATACAGATGATGAGTTCAAACAGGTGCCATTCATACAGGTAACGAGTGGGGGACAGAAAAGCTTCTTACAGAGGACGTTACAGGTCTGTGAGAGCCAGAGATTTTCCTTGTTTGAGGTGACCAAATACTTATTTTCCACCCTGATTTACGAATAAATTCTTTACAAATCCTACCATGTGGATTCATGGATTTTTTTCTTTCACATTCTGTCTCTCACAGTTGAAGTGTACCTCTGGTGCAAATTACTGACCTCTGTCATCATTTTAAGTGGGGGAACTTGCACAATCGGTGGCTGACTAAATACTTTTTTGCCCCACTGTACACTGGCAAACATGCAGTATATATATATATATATATATATATATATATAAACAGTGAATTTTTCTTATAGTCTCAGACTGGTCGATTCAGTCTGTGTTCTGACCAGAAATAGATTAGTAGTGTGGTATAAGAGAGTGAGGGAATTAAGTGAGGGCGGCCTCAAAGATCAATCAGAGGTCTCACCTTTTCTTTCATTTCT
The DNA here is from genome assembly GCF_964374335.1 of Astatotilapia calliptera. Lineage (NCBI taxonomy): Eukaryota > Metazoa > Chordata > Actinopteri > Cichliformes > Cichlidae > Astatotilapia > Astatotilapia calliptera. The sequence continues at coordinate 60,735,902 of NC_137428.1, read as the reverse complement.
GTCATTGGGGAACAGAAAGCACAGCCAGCACCTGTCTATTGCAGCGACATGATTACAGTATAGGCAGGCACATTGTCAGAGACAAAAGGGTGGATGGAGGTGATAGCTGGGAAATTATTCAGAAGCTTGGAGAACGAAAGACTCGTATAGTAGAGAGAGAATAAAGGGTTTGAGCATGGAAAAAGGAGACAGAGTAAGTCTGTTCTCAGGAGACAGGTGGGGTAAAGTTGTGTTAAGCTGAGATCAGAGAGGGGGATCAGTCCACGCATCCTCTGTGTGCTGAGTGTCATGTTTTTTACAGCAGGGAGTGGGGAGTCAATAAATAGCTGTTCCTTCCTCCTCCACATCGCTTTCGTCTAGTGAGTAAGTGAATGTTGAGCCTGAAAGAAGCAGCTTTTAGAGGGGTTACATGTGTATACAAGTGAAGAGGCAGATTTTTTACAAAAATATGGGATAACCATACCATCATCATAATATTATTATGCAAACTAAGAGCAGCACAGTGGTATTGTGATTAGCACTGTCGCCTCCTGGGTGACAGTGCTAAAAAAACTTGGTTTTGTCTGAATTTGAGAGAAGAAAATTATGGAACACCCAGGCCTTTATATCTTTGAGTCATGCACATAGTTGAACAAATTGCTTTGTCATCCTTCTTCATAGATAGATATAGCTGAGTATCATCTGCGTAGCAGTCAAAATATATACAGTTTTACACTGCCTGAACCCTGTGGAACTCACATGTATAGAAGACTCCCCATTTACATGAACACATTTAATGTAAATGCTCTGAAAGTTTCAAAGATTTCAGAGCATTTCCTTTAATGACTTTTCTAATGCCGGGCTCTAATCTGTGATAGACTGGTGACCTGCCCAGGGTGTACCATGCTTCATGCTCTATCACACACACAGGATAGGCTCCACCACACCTTGGAGCCCAATAGTATTATGAAAACTAATACATTATCTAGTTAACTAAACTTTACCTTTCCCAGAGGAGAAAATAACAACATTCGAGAAAGTCTGCTTTAAAATTAAAACAAAAAGTTTAATTTAACAGGGTTGGTTTAAACATCAAACAGTGTACTGAAGCACAGTTTTCCACTCTGGTCTGCTGCAGCCCATGTGCCTCTGAACATATAGTAAAAAAAAAAATAAACTGGGGGTTGGGGGTCAGTGGGGGATTTCTGTAGATCTAGGCCTAGTAAGTCAAATAAGTCATTGAGAAAATGTGTTTTTTTGTTTGTTTGGGGTTTTTTTGCAAGATACAGAAAGGAATCCTGTGAATGACTGATATTTGAACATTTACTATCATTTCAGTCCAGCTGGCTGCTTCTCAAAGTGCCCCAGGTTACACCACCATGACATGTCCCCATGCCAGAGTGGAATATAGTTGGAGGAAGCAGACTACATCATTTAGCAAACTGTCTGCTGGCTGCAACATCACACTGGCGTATCCTAGCAACCAGTTTAGAAGAAGGGCTCACTCAGGCAAAGCTTCAGTTCCACCTGGTGATCTCTGAGGAGCGTGTGTGCGTGTGTTCGTGTCCGTGTGTGTGTCTGTTGGCTTGCTGGGATAATGGATGAGTGTTGTAGAAATGAGTGTGCTGGCTCAGTCCTGCAGGGAAGATCAATATCAACTATACATTCATCTCTAATTACCACAGCAGAACTTAGAAGGGATCTCTTTCTTTTTCCTTCCCGCCCTCTTGTTCTCTTTCACAACCTCTACTTGGTCCTTTTTTTTTCGCCTTTTATTAACTCCCACTTCTTTTTTATCATTCCTTTCCTCTGTTTTAAAATATCAGTTTGTCCCTCTACTTAGTTACTGGTATGAGGGGGAATGAAAATATGTTGCCCTTGGTGTGGTACATAAGTTACAGACCAGTATTTCTGCTTCCCAATTTCTTCTCTTTGTGTCAGTGGACTTCGTGTCGGTGTGTGTTTGTGAAACAAAGTCTTTCACTCCTGTCCTTTCTTCCCATTCCCTGTGTGCACACTTCATTGTGTAATTTATGAAGAAAGAACACAAAAAAACTAAATACCCAGTTGGTTATGTGGCCCTTTGTCCTTTTTGTTCCCTTTCCCAAGACTCCACAACCTCACAATGATGACAGCTAAGGCTCATTTAATGAAATGTCCCCATACTCTCTCTCTTTGTCAGTGCTCAGCATTGGGGAAGGAGGTTTCTGGGAAGGCACAGTCAAAGGGAGGACAGGATGGTTCCCAGCAGACTGTGTGGAAGAAGTGCAGATGAGACAATACGATCCACGACTAGGTAAGACATCTACATGCACACTGACCCATACATGCATGTGCATAGTGTGCAGTGATGGTGTCAGAGTCTGGCAAGTTATTATAATCTTGCTCTAATGGTCAGAGTCCTGTGTAGCTCTCTTTGTGGAAACAATAGTGTAACATCTGTGTCTCTGTGATGTAATCATCAATTAGTTGGAAATGAAATGAAAAAAGGTGCACTATAAATTAATTGGCAATTACATTTTTTAAATTGACTATAAACTGCTTTCATTCTAATCACTTTCTTGATTTTTTTTATCATTTAAACTTTCAGGCTTATTAATTAAACGCCTGTGCCAACTATAGAAATTCTGTCAAAAAAATATCTCTCCTGTAACCATCGCCTGCTGCCTAAAATTAAATATTGATCTTAATGATAAATTCTGAGAGGATTTAAATAATTTGGGGAATACTGAACAGCAAAAGCCAAAGTAATAATGATATTTTTTATACATGTGTCCACAAAAAGCATCACCCACCTCTGGCAGTGTAAATACAGTGTTAAGGAGCAATAGTTACAGAGAGGATACTTGGGCTGAAATGGGTTAGTCACTGAATCCACTTTGACTTCAGGTTGGCCATATTTTTGCTGCATGTCAGTCCCCTGCTGTCTGTATGTCTACCCTGCACTTTGTGAATAAATGCAAAAATAAAGCCCGTGTTTGTTGAGGCAAGGGTTTTAAGCACCCAGTTGTACTTCAGAATTATACTTCAAAAGTAAAATTTGCAAATAAATAAGTAATAACAAATAGTAAAAAGTTTATTTGTTCCAGATTCCCAACTGTTGCAAATATTTACAGCTGCTTTGACAGTAAAACTGTATCATCAATAAAATATTCTTACAGTAGCAGCTGAGGTAAATCTCTTGAAAATGTCTAGGCTGCCTGGAAAGACGGTTATGCCGATGCCGGAGACAGTATACTGGCAACAGAGTACTTAAATCTAACCTTCCCTTTTCATTAGTTGACATTTGACTGTTGAGTTATCCACCAAAGATTTTCAAGCTTTTAGGGGCACTTGATTAGTGCATAATTAAATGCAGGTGTACTGCAAAGCCTGAATGGTTTAGCCTGCATTAGAACATGTAGTCAGGGTTTGGATCAGAGGAAAATTCTCATGAAATTTAGCAGTCGACTACAAGTTAATGGAAAATACTTCCTGTATATTTTCCTTCTTTTTATAAAAGGTTTGCTTTTAATTTTCAGTCTTAAAAAGTGTAAAAGCATTGTGTAATAGAGCTGTATGTGAATGATGTGTTATCATTTGTGGAAAGCCCACATGAACAAAAACATACATAAGCATTAGTGGTGACAGACCTAGTTTAGTAAATTAGAGTTTAAGTAGTATTTCATGCTTATCTATTAGTTTTGTTAAATAATTAACCAAAACTTTGAAAATTGGTTTTGTATGGGAGTTTTATGGAGGTGAATAATTCAAACACGTGTAGCCAAACATCTTTTAGTCTCTGTAGTGACACTTGTTGTGGCTGAAGGATTCATGTTTTCAGACTGTCAGTTGGTACATCAGTCATATAGGCCAGGATCACACTGAGCTCACAAAACGTGTTTTGCTAACCATGATGAAATTTCACTCAAATGTCTAGTGGGGGAGGATGATAACATAAAGATCTTCTATATCCAAAAGGTCAAAGGTGAAGTCTGCAGAGAAGTAGATTTAAACAGTAAATCGATTGTTTCATAGAGGCTCACAGCCACAAAGGGATAATTCTAGAAAGAAATCACTTTCACTCCAATTACCCCAAAATGCACACAACAGATTAATAGTCAGCATTTAGCTGGTGTTTGTATTGTTTCATTTGTTTGGCTGCCCATTTTTGTACTAGTTTATAAATGTCTTAATTGATACTGAGGTGGCTATTCTCGACATCAGATTGTCAGTGTTGGGAAGGTTTAGTCTGCTTTCTGTTTGCTGAAAGTCTAGTCTGTCTCACAGATGTCAGACACTGTTAACCTGCAGTTCTCTCAAGTAATCTGCTGACGACTGGATCGCTTTGTTTTTAAGAATCCTTTCTTATCATTATTTATTGACCTTTACATAAACTCATTGGTCTTGAGGAATACAAGCAAGTTTTTAAAACCAGTAAAATGTATTGCAGTAGTATGGTAATGGAATGCATTGCTGTTTGGCTGTAACACACGGAAATGATACAGGAACAATAAATAAAAAAGACCACCTAACAGTAAAGCAGCTCCTGCCCTGCAGTAGGTAATAAAATGGTGTAAAACTTCTATATTTTTTGGCATGCCATTTTGTGTGCTTCATAATTGACCTTCACATCCATGTTGCAGCATTTAAAGACAACATTGTAAACTTTTCAAACAACTCAGAGTACTTCAGATTAATGTGAACGCATCTCCATTTAGACTGTCGTTTAATTAGCAGCTGGCACATTTCGTTTAGTGCAGTCCCAGGGGGAACAACATGTGCAGTGGGGTTGCTGGATTCAAATTTTTGTGCAGCATCATAAACAAATATCATGGAAACCATCTGGTCACTGGGTGAAAACGTTTACCTTGGCATAAAAGGCTGCAGCAGGTTCATAGAGTGGAAATAAGGCAAGGGCATTTTTGGTTGTGAATATCATCCCCTTCCTTGTGTGTTAGTCGTGCGTCTCCTGGGGCCTATTTCTGGAGCAGCTGGGGAATTTTCTTTTTTTAAAGGGGTTGTTGAGGGATTGAGGTTACCTCAGAGTAGGTGTGGAGTGATGAGAAAGGGCGGAATCTCTAAATACTCCATTTAAATGCATTGTGAGAAAAAGATAGGGGAAGGTGGGAAAGAAAGGGCCAGATAGCAAGGGAGACGGATGGTGGAGCATACTCTAAAAGACAGCAAAGTGGAGATGGCAGAGCGTGTCTTTCAGAGAGGAGGAAAAGAGGGAGGAGGGGGGGGATCTGAATCTCAGTCCCACTCACTCATAAATCCTAAAAAACTCAGTACCTAGAAGCCCTTTTTAGAGATTTGAAGTGATGTCTACCTTCCCCACCAGTAAATAGTTCTTTTTCTTTTATTTAACCGGATGCTAATAATTATATTTGCCTATAATTATATAAATGAAAATAAATTATGAAGTACAAGACAGGCATTTGATATATCAGTGATTAACATACAATTTCTGAATCTACTGAAGCATTTCAAAACTAATCTCATCCTCATCCCTAGATTCATGTGCAGTACAACAGCAAGACAACACAAGATGACATAGTAACACACACTGGGACACACTACAACACCCACAGTGGGTTGTTTATCTGAAGGCAGCCACTCAGGCATCACTGACAGTAAGGGCAATATGTCTCGGCCTAGTGAAGCAGGAAAGACAGCCCTGTCTACAATTAAGTAACCCAAATACCATTATACACGCTCCCTTTCTCTCTGCTCCACTGTGCCATGAGTCGTGAGGTCTAAACTCGAAAAAAAGCCCCCATCACTTCTCTGTTTCTTCTGAGAGGTTTGAAAGAGCAGTGCAGATGGAGGGAAAAGAAAAAATGATGTTGAATGGAAAAAAAGGAGTAGTTTAAGTCTGGGATGGAGGATGTGAAAACAGAGGGAGAAAGTGTGAATGACCATGTGACAGTTTAAGCCATCACCGACTCTCTGGCTGTTATCTGTCACCACATGGCTCTCTGCTCTCAGCATGGAAGGAGCTACCTGCAGCCAGCAGTTCATCTTCAACCAGTGCTCAAGGGGACAGAGAGAGGGAAGTGAGACAAAGGCTGAGTGTAGAAGTCAAAGAGGGAAACAAAAGCAATAGGAAGACCAAAATATTGATTGGATTGATCTACGGGGCCCCAGTAGTCTCGTGTGTCTGTTTGTCAGTGGGTTGTACTGTGTCAGTGTGTTGTTATTTTTCGGGTTAAAAAACAAAACTTGGAAAAGGAAAGGACTTTGTTTTCCAGCGCTGCTGAGAGCCTTGAATCATTTCAGTAAGCAGTAAGCAACTCCCCCTCCCACATACACACACAGATGCTGCTGGCCTGTATCAGGGGGTTAATAGTAGATGTTTACCCGTGTTAATGGAGGGAATAATGATATGAGTATGAACTGCTTTTCCCTTTCTAATGATGCTAACAAATTACCACGCCACTCATTTTTAGCAGTGGTACTGTTAATCTGTTGGCTACCATCTGTTGGGCTCCTACAACCCACCAGCCTAAAGACCCCACCCACCATCCTGCTATCCCCAAACGAGAAATCAACATGCAATAACCAAAAAGACAAGTTGTCCCTAATGGTAAATGAAACAGAGAGTTGTTTTTGATCAGCCTCATTTTCTATTATATTAGCCTTAATTTTCTTTTTTGCTGCCCTGCAGTGTCAAGTGTCCTTAAGGAATTAGAGGCACACGCGCTCACAGGGGATAAAATGCACATTTTTCTCATTGATGGGATAAGCAAGGGCACATTTTTCAGCGGTTTTATATCTTAACAAGCGTGCAAAGTTTTATTTCTTTTCTTTTAGTGCTCATTCACTCCATTCCCTTGCTCTCCTCACACCGCGGCACAGTTGAATGACTCACAGCCGCATGAATCAGCCCAGTCAGATCCAGCCTGAGCTATTTTTAGCCTGCCCATTAAGAAGTTTTGGAGTGTGTCTGCACTCCCCTAGAATGCTTAAACATCAGTGTTGCTGCGGCAGCTGAGACTGACATGAACAGAGCATCACGGAGGGTAGGGTGGAAGAGAGAGGGGTAAGGAGCGATAGGGAGGTAGTGCAATGGACTGGAGAGGAATCACACAGGAAGTCATCTGGTCACAAGTGTGGAATTTTCAGCGCAATTTCCCCTTTGTAGCTCTGTTCTGCAGGCATATCTGAGGTGCAACGGCAATACTGTAATTATCTGTGTCTGCTTATTGACAGTGTTTGATGATGCAGTATAGTATAATTTTCTTGGCATTTCAGAAGATTCTCAATGCTCGGCTTTGGTGGTGCAATTGTAAATACCGTGCAGCCTACTTTATATTATTGAAAGATCATTATCAGTCAGAGGTATTTATTTTATAGTTTTCATATTAGGCTAGAAAACAATAATAATTGTTATAGCTATATCAGCCATATTCTTTTGGAGGATGAAACAGGAGACAATCCTGTACACTTGGAACAACATGCTACGATTTAAATATAAACCCTCAATGAAAAAAAAGTGATTAATGAATGACGTCAGTTGTGGAAATGATTGCTCTTGAAGCACTGGGACAAAGAGACAGAAAAGGACAGCCCACACATAAGCAGGAAATGTTCTCAAAGTCCTTGAGGACTGCAAGGGGAGCTAAAGAGGATTCAGTGAAAGAAAAGAGAAGGAGACATGTAAATGCCTGTGTTGTGTAGCTTTTCCCTAATAGCTTATGAATGGATATCTGATGGTGTGGCAAGTGAGCCATGGGCGTAGATTTGGCATGGACAGAAGGGACATGTCCCCACCAATATCCAGCAATTATTGAATTGCCCCCACCAATAATTTGATGTCTTCGAGTAAAGAAAAACAAAACCAATAGCAAGAAAAAAATGATCTGTCAACGTCTCATTCACTTAGCGGTGCAGAAAGAGTCAAATTACGCTCTCTGCTGGAGTCCTACCTTAGGTGACAAATATGGCCAATGCGATTGGCTGTGCCTTTCAGGGAGCTCTGTTTAGTTTTAGCAGCGGCAAGCCTGCGCTGCGAGGATCTGCAAGGAGGAGAGGGGGATGGCAGCAAAAAGGAAAAACCTGGATATAAGAAAGTAATTTTCAAAGAAACCTGTATGTGACTTAAAGTCAAGTTCACTCATAAAATGTGTCCGTCATAATAACGTTACAGGCTATGCTAGGCCATACATGCCAACACTCTAGTGATGGGATTGTCGGCTCTTTTTAGAGAACCGGCTCTTTCGGCTTGGCTCAGTAAAAAGAGCCGGCTCTTTCGGCTCCTAACCGGCTCTTCAGGTTGTTTTGTTGCTTTAATTAATTTATTATTAACAATAATATAAAATTATGCACAAAAGGAATTACTAATGTAAAAAAAGTGGTCTTATTTATAAATGTTTATATATAGATATATGCGGTGGCCCCTTGAGACAAAGCACGTACAAACTCCAAAACACATTTCTAGCGTTAACTGAACTTCCGAAACACAGCTACCTAGATCACTTAAATTATACAATTGAAAGCATGAAAGCATATGTGTATTGTTTGTGTATTTATACACAAGCACTCATATATATTCAAATGATTAAAAAAAAAAAAGTTCATTTACCTATTACTACCACACACCAAATACGGTCGTTGGTACTTGCTGGCTTGTGTAGCCACTAGGTAACAAAAGTTCAACACTGCCCCTAGCATTCTGGAGCACTTCTGTTGTGTTTTGTACGTGTTTTGGAGTTTTTACGTGTTTTGGAGTTTGTACATGCTTCAGGGTTTGTACGTGTTTTGGGGTTTATACGTGCTTTGTCTCTAGGGTACCGTAAATATAATTTTATTTATTCACTCCACATAAAATGTAATAAATAAATCATATAATACAAAAACCAACTATTCACATTTCAACTTTTAAATATTTAAATTTTCAGCTTTTTCCTTTTAAACAAATTTAAAGTGAAACAACACAAAACACTGCAAACCACAACACGATTAAATATAAATTAAAATATGAAAACAAAAAGAAGATGCACATTCTCTGTCATATGGGCCTGCATGAATAAACTTTCTGAATCCTTTATCATCCGCAACTGAAAATAGTTGTGGATCATTACTTAGTGTTCCCTTAGTGCTAATGTACAGGGTGGGCCATTTATATGGATACACCGTAATAACATGGGAATGGTTGGTGATATTAAAGTCCTGTTTGTGGCTCATTAGTATATGTGAGGGGGCAAACTCCTCAAGATGGGTGGTGACCATGGTGGCCATTTAGAAGTCGGCCATCTTGGATACAACTTTTGTTTTTTCAATCCGGTTGTTCAGTGATGACGCGACGAATCCTACTTCCGGGTCTAAAGTAGTCTGCGTTTAATATGGCTTTTGTGTTGTTAACATGTTTAATGTTATGTATTTTCTTCTATTTGATCTCAAAAAGCTCCTAAAACAGTCAGTGATCACTGTTGACCTCCCTCGGCTTTTATTACCGCTAATCATTTATTTAAGCTCAGTTTTTAAAACCTTAGGATGTAACTACAGCCCAGCCCATGCAACAGTATATGAATGACTAACCTTGTATTGTGGATGGATTATCTCAGTTGTTCTCCTGGCTGAAGTTTGGTCCTTTTACAGCATCCTGCCATGCGATTACATTTGTTCCTGACCACCGAGAACACTCACGTTAACTTTTATCGAGTGGAAAAAAGTTAGCTTGTTTATATTATGCTAACATAGCTGTGTCGCTAGTGGTCACGTAGCACATCATTATATACCAGCTAGCCCAATTTCAGTAACCCTACAAACGTCACTGCTGTTTAGTTTTCTGTCTTCATTTATGCTGGAAGTGATAGCAGAGCTGTACGTTTTAATTTGTTTCCAAAACCCTGCAGTCAGGACATGCTATATTGTATTTAGATAGAAGCTAGCGAGCTAACTCCCTGCTAACTTCTAACTCCGTTAAATGTCATAAATTCCGTTTTCATGGATGCCTGGATGTTAAACTCAATTGTTACACCTGGTAGAGGAGAAGGCTGATCATTTTATTAAAGATGAAAGACTTTAGACAGTTTTTCAACTCTCAGTAATGCCATAGTGATCGTTTGATATATGGACCTGCAGCGGAGTTTAGACCCAGACACGGCTAGTGACGTCAGACTGAACAACCGGATAGGAAGAGGGCCATGTGACACATCAAACTTATTGGTAATGTCACAAGAAAAACAATGGTGTGCTTGGTTTCAACATAACTTTATTCTTTCATCAGTTATTTACAAGTTTCTGACCACTTATAAAATGTGTTCAATGTGCTGGATTCATTTGTTCACAGTTCATTGTGTTGGATTGTCAATGCAACCCTCTTCTCCCACTCTTCACACACTGATAGCAACACCGCAGGAGAAATGCCAGCACAGGCATCCAGTATCCGTAGTTTCAGGTGCTGCACATCTTGTATCTTCACACCATAGACAATTGCCTTCAGATGACCCCAAAGATAAAAGTCTAAGGGGGTCAGATCGAGAGACCTTGGGGGCCATTCAACTGGCCCACGATGACCAATCCACTTTCCAGGAAACTGTTCATCTAGGACTGCTCGGACCTGGCACCCATAATGTGGTGGTGCACCATCTTGCTGGAAAAACTCAGGGAACGTGCCAGCTTCAGTGCATAAAGAGGGAAACACATCATCATGTAGCAATTTCAAATATCCAGTGGCCTTGAGGTTTCCATTGATGAAGAATGGACCCACTATTGTTGTACCCCATATACCACACCAAACCATCACTTCTATTGTTCCAACAGTCTTGGAGGGATCCATCCATGTGGGTTAGTGTCAGACCAATAGCAGTGGTTTTGTTTGTTAACTTCACCATTCACATAAAAGTTTGCCTCATCACTGAACAAAATCTTCTGCGTGAACTGAGGGTCCTGTTCCAATTTTTGTTTTGCCCATTCTGCAAATTCTGTGCGCCGATCTGGGTCATCCTCATTGAGATGCTGCAGTAGCTGGAGTTTGTAAGGTTGCCATTTGTGAGTAGCTAATATCCGCCGAAGGGATGTTCGACTAATGCCACTCTCCAGTCACATGCGGCGAGTGCTACGCTGTGGGCTCTTGTTGAATGAAGCTAGGACAGCCACTGATGTTTCTTCATTAGTGATAGTTTTCTTGCGTCCACATTTTGGCAAATCCAACACTTGAACCAGTTTCACGAAACTTAGCAAGCAGTTTGCTAACTGTAGCATAGGAGATGGGTGGTCTCGTAGGGTGTCTTGCATTGAAATCTGCTGCAATGACCCGGTTACTGCATTCACCAGATATCAACACAATTTTGATCCGCTCCTCACGTGTTAACCTCTTCGACATGTCAATTGCTGTGAACAAAGAGAAACTTGTAAATAACTGATGAAAGAATAAAGTTACGTTGAAACCAAGCACACCATTGTTTTTCTTGTGACATTACCAATAAGTTTGATGTGTCACATGGCCCTCTTCCTATTGAAAAAACAAAAGTTGTATCCAAGATGGCCGACTTCTAAATGGCCACCATGGTCACCATGGAGTTTGCCCCCTCACATATACTAATGAGCCACTAACAGGACTTTAATATCACCAACCATTCCCATGTTGTATCGATTATTTCCAAGACTGTTTGCGTCTCAACGTTTTCTGGATCCTGCTGATGCCTGTTTGGTGCCTGTGCTCCTCGGCCTCGCTGCCCATGCCCTCCCAGGCTAAACTTCCGCCGTCAACATTATCGGAACCTGAGATTGCTGCGGCGGGTTTCTGGACCTCCTGAACCTTGAGCGCCAACTCCAGCTCCTGCCAGGATTGGTCTGGTGAACGCCAGATCACTTTTAAACAAAACTTTTATTCTTCGGGACTTCTTCAGTTCCCGTGATCTGGATTTTCTGTGTGTGACTGAGACGTGGCTGAGTGTTGGTGAGTCCAGTGCTCTATCTGAACTTTTACCTGTGGATTATTGCTATTTTAACTCGCCACGGAAATCAGGCAGAGGTGGAGGCACAGTGACTTTTTACAAAAAGGATTACAAATGTAAGCAGTGTTTTCTATAGCCTTCATTCTCCAGCTTTGAACTTACCTTGTTTGAGGCGAGTCGTACAAACCCGGTTTTCTGTGCTGTCATCTATCGCCCCCAGAAATACAATAAGAACTTCATAAACAACTTTTTTTTTTTTTAGCTGGGATTATGCCCAACTATGATAGTGTTCTTATTGTTGGAGATTTTAATATACATGTATGTTGTCCTGATAAACCACTGGTAAAGGACTTTTTAAGCCTTATTGACTCTTTTAGCCTGGCCCTAGCCCTACACATGAGCACGGACACGCACTGCACCTTGTCCTGTCATATGGTCTGTCTGTCACTAACCTGGAGATTTGTGACTGTGCACTCTCAGATCATATGCCTGTGTTATTCAACGTTGGTGTGACATATACTGCAGTTAAATCTGGCGCTGCTACTCGGTGCTGTCGTGTTATTAACCCCTCCACTGCCGCGCAGTTTTCTGCTGCTTTTAATCAGCTCGGTGGCCCTTCTGACTTTGTTTCTTCACTGCAAAAACTCAAAATCTTACCAAGTATATTTGTCTTATTTCTAGTCAAAATTATCTCATTACACTTAAAATAAGACACAATCAACTACAGGGCAACATTTCAGTAAGCTAAAGGAACTTGTTTCAAGACAGTGAATCTTGAAACTAGAGAAAAACTAGAGATTTTTCACTTGTTCCACTGGCAGATTTTTTCACTTAATACAAGATATTTTAGCTTAAAATAAGTGAAAAAATCTGCCAGTGGCACTGCACTTAATTGGTTTAGGTCTTATTTGTCAGATAGAACTTTCTCTTTCAGCCTTCTCGGTTCCGAATCATCTTCTGCTTCTCTGTCATGCACACAGGGCTCAATTTTAGGGCCACTGCTCTTTTTACTGTATTTCTTGCCTCTGGGTTCCATCCTTAGAAGGCATGGGATCTCATTTCATTGTTATGCAGATGACTGCCAAATTTATTTGCCACTAAAACACAAGGATGGCATCTCCATAAAACCTCTCTTGACATGTCTAGATGACATTAAAGCTTGGTTGGCTCTAAACTTTTTAAATTTTAATGAAAAGAAAACAGAAGTGTTGGTGTTTGGAACCAGTGGTCCCTGTGAGTCCTCCTCCTCGTTTTAGGATCCCTGGAAGTCTATTTTAAGCCTGTTGTTACTGACCTTGGTTTTAAGTTGGACAGTGATTTTAAATTGGACAACCAAATCAGAGCAGTGGTGAAGTCCAGTTTTTATCATTTAAGGCGACTGGCAAGAGTAAAATCTTTTCTTTCGAGGCAGCACCTTGAAACAGTGATCCATGCTTTTATTTCTTCCCGCCTGGACTATTGTAACTCACTTTATGTGGGGGTCAGTCAGTCATTGCTCTCACGTCTGCAGCTGGTTCAAAATGCGGCTGCACGACTCCCCTAACAGGAACTCGAAAAAGAGAGCATATAACCCCCTTGCTAGCCTCTCTGCGCTGGCTGCCTGTGTCTTTTACAGTTAATTTTAAATTCTCATGTTTGTTTTTAAACTCTTGCCCCACCGTACCTCTCTGAACTTCTTCATCCCCACACACCCTGTCGGTCTCTCAGGTCAGCTGACCAGCTGCTCCTGGAGGTACTGAGATCCAGGAGGAAGCTCAGAGGGGACAGGGCCTTCTCTATCGTGGCTCCAAAATTATGGAATAATTTGCCCTTGCACGTTAGAGAGGCCCCTTCACTTTTAAATCGCGTCTTAAAACCCACTTTTATTCCTTGGCTTTTAACCTCAGTGAGACTTAGTTTCTCTTTTATTTGAAGTACCGTAGTTTTCGGGTCATAAGCCACTACTTTTTTCCCACACTGTGAACACTGCGGCTTATACTGACGTGCGGCTGATGCATATTTTTTTTCATGCGGCCAAAAACATTTTGCCTGGTAACAGTAGACCAATCAAAATGATAAGTAGTATATATACGGTATATATTTTTATAGGTCGTTAAGAGATGTTGTAATGTTGTTTGTGCACTGTTCCGTAAAAAAACCCATAAGCAACGCAATTTGTGTGTTACCGATACGTACGTATACTTAAAGGTAGCCGTGTTACAGGCGCTGTTCGAGGAAAAAAAGCATTTGCAGTATGTAGTTTTGTATGTTGCCATAACGTTTATGTTATTAACGTGGGTGGTTGTAGCTCAGGTGGCAGAGCAGGTCAGCCACTAATCAGAAGGTCGGTGGTTCGATCCCAGGCTGCATCCTGGCTGCATGCCAAATATCCTTGGGCAAGATACTAACCCCGTGTTTGCCTACTGGTGGTGGTCAGAGGGCCCGGTGGCGCCTGTGTCCGGCAGCCTCGCCTCTGTCAGTGCGCCCCAGGGCAGCTGTGGCTACAATGTAGCTTGCTATCGCCAGTGTGTGAATGTGTGTGTGAATGGGTGGATGACTGAATGTAGTGTAAAGCGCTTTGGGGTCCTATGGACTAGAAAAGCGCTATACAAATGCAGGCCATTTATGTTACCATGTTTATGTTAAATTAAACGTTAAAAATCCTCACGTGTAATATTTCTGTGTAAATATCTCATATTACAAGTGAAACGCATACGGTTTTCTTTCTACAATTAGAGCATGTGGCTTTTAATCAGGTGCGCTCTGTAGTCCTGTAGTATTTAATTAATGGTTTCACTCTTCTTTTATTTTGTTTTTATTTATATCTCATGTAATTTTAATTTACAGTTCCAATGTACAGCACTTTGTGTCAGCTGTGGTTGTTTTAAAGTGCTTTATAAATAAAGGTGATGATGATGATGATGATGATGTTATTACGGTGTATCCATATAAATGGCCACCCTGTATAAGAGATGTTGGTGCACTATAAATGAAGTAATGTTGTTAAGTCCTTAAAGTTATATTCTTTTATTGTCTTGACTGTATTTGAAGCTATTTTTATTTTTGTATGATACCTGATTTATATGGAATATGGCTCAAGTAAACTAAAGTCTAAAATACTTAGTCAGTCATTTGTTTAATAGTAATTTAACATTATATAATTCACACATAAAACCATTAATTGTAATTTTAAATGGTTTAAAAGCATGTAGAATAGCATATGTAGGCAAGTATATTTCTCTTTTTTTATCAAGAAGCAAAGCCAAAAATTAAAAAAAAAAAAGAAACGGGGCAGGGTTCGGTGGTTGAATCATCCGTCCCCACCAATGCCAAATCTACGCCCTTGAAGTGAGCGCCACTTATGCCGTATGTATGAAGCCTGTTCTTTCAATGCATCGCTCTGCTTTGAAAATGAACAGTTGGAGCTCAAGGACATCAGCTGCTGATCAGCTTCAGCTTTAGTTTTCATTAGGAAAGATGTACCGGCATCTGTTTTGCTACTGTCAGCTGTTACTTTATTTTATTTCACAGCATTCAGCAATATCCCAAATACACTTAAGCAGATTTTTTTTTTTACATGTTTAAATGGCTTCCTCTTTCTGGAAAAGCCTTTCATCACATTCAAATATAAAATTCATGAATACAGTACATATTGTATCCTCATGAGAGTGTTGTAGGACTATTACAGCTTGTTTCTCCTTCCCTTTCTCTTTCATTCTGTAATCTTACCTTTTCCCTGTATGTTTTTTTTTCCTGTCTTTTCAGTTTTTCTTGTTATCAGCATTTCAAGGACAGGGCCAGTCTTCGCCCTTCACACCTTGAGTGTCACCCTAACACAATAAATATGAATGTTTTTGTGTGTTAACAAGGCCAGTCAGGCTGAAGACATGTTGGTAGCACCTTCTTTCTTATCACACTCTTCCCTCTGCTTGCTGCAGGAGACAAGGAGTCGCTGTCTTCAACCCCCCCACACCTCCCACACCCCACCTTTATTTTATACAGTTTTATAAACCATGTGTGCTCTAGGCTTAAGGAAAGAAAGGAAAGAAAGAGAAGAGCTTAATGGTACCTCATCAGTGGCAGTAAAGCAAAAAACTTTAACAGGTTATTTTTGAGAAAAGGTCTGTCTGCGTTGACCTTGGGTAAGACTGGTGCAACACCATAAAAGCATCAGTGTCACCTCAAAGGGAGGCTACTTAATTGATAAGCTGCATCCCATTTTTCTGAGCCAGCTCAGTCTAATCCTAAATCATGAAAACCACAAAGCTTAAGAATACATAGGATAGCCATTTGAGCATAAATAGTTTGCTCTTATTGGTGTCCTTAAGCACTCTTGGTCACCTTGTCCATGCGTTGTTGTGATTTATTATAGCGGCAATTCTACAACTTTGAGTTAATATTATTACAGTCGGTAATTTCAGTGCGATACTGAGCAAGCTCATAACAGAAAAAGCATTCACCTTTCAATGACAAACCCCTTTCGTTTCCCTCATGGTTCCATAAATTAGTCGGTACAGGCCCAGATTACAAATTACATAGTGAGTTCAGTCAGTAACTCTCTGGTGACAACTTGTAAAATGCAGAGTGAGTATGCAAATGCTGACACGACAGAGCTGTGCGTGTGCATTCAAATGGACAGGCTTTTTTAAACCTTTATGCTTACACACACGCACGCACTTAAGTTATTGTCTCGAGTCAGCAGATAGATTAGCATAGCCAACTAATCCATCTTATTAGCGAGAGAGAAAGAGAGAGAGGGAGAGACAATAAACCACAGGTTGGAAGGCATGTCTTAGGTATTAAAGTTTAGCTGAGTCAGTGTTATAGACTGGCAGTTCAAGAGAAGTCCTACCATTTAACTCTGGAAAAAAAAATTACACTAAGTGTCCAGTGAGTGTGTGCAGGGCTCTTGTGTTTGTTTGTTCGCCACAGAGTGATGGCCACTATCTGTACTTTTCATCAGAAGTCAGTCGAGTGTGTTGAGCCATCTCTCTCTGGAGGACAGATCCATATCAAATCATAATAGATGGCGATGCTATTTGAACAATGAATCAAAGCTGAAGCAGGGCTGACATATTACATCTGACAGGGGCTGCACTGGATGAGAGCGGGTCACAAGCGCAAACTCGCTTGTACACACGCGCATGTCCGCACACAAAAGTAAACATGCACATACACACATCGACGGGTTAAGGCACTCTTCTGAAAGTCTAGTCTATTTCACAGTGTCGTGGCGGCTCTCAGACACTGTTCACCTGTGGTTGTTTAAAGTCATCTGTAGATTGTTGGTTGAGTTGCTTTTTTTCCATGAATCCTTTCACTGCCATGACTTGATACCCACTGGGTGTCATTATTGTGGTGTGCTACAACAGTCTTGCTCCAGCCCTCTTTCTATTTTGCTTTAAAGGAGAAAAACTTTCTTTTAATTTTTCAAAGTGGTTTTAAACAGCAGTTTCACTGGCTTTCTGGAAGTCTTTCAAAGTTTTTCTTTGGACATCAATCTACTGTCCTGTGAAGCCTCATCAGAAACGGTCTCAGTGGAAGGGTGGCTGTTAAAAAGCCATTCTTAAAGAAGGCAAACAGGGAGAAAAAGCTGAGGTATGCCATAAGAACTGTACTAAAAATCAGTGTTGACAGGTCTTATGAAGCAATTGAAGTGACAAATTTTAAATATTTGGTTCAAATCATTATCATTATATCAGTGGAGGTCAGGAGCGAAGTACAACTCAGTATAGTGTCATCTGGAAAACAGCGGAGGCTCTCTCTTGGTTTGGTCCACAAGTGGTGTTGGGGATCTTGTCATATTGGCAAAAATGTCATTAACAATGATCACAATTACACTGCCAGTGCAGTAAAGGTATACTTTATATCATGTATTTCCGTATGTGTTTCTGAATTTCAGGCACTTCCCAGTTTCCTAGTAAGATATTGTAAATGGCCTGTATTTGTATAGCGCTTTTACTAGTCCCTAAGGACCCCAAAGCGCTTTACACAAACAGTCATCCACCCATTCACACACACATTCACACACTGGTGATGGCAAGCTTCATTGTAGTCACAGCCATCCTGGGGCACTGAGGGACACTGGCGCCACCGGGCCCTCTGACCACCACCAGTAGGCAACGGGTGAAGTGTCTTGCCCAAGGACACAACGGCCGAGACTGTCCAAGCCAGGGCTCGAACCGACAACCTTCCAATTACAAGGCGAACTCCCAACTCTTGAGCCACTTTCGCCCAGAAGATATAAAGAAATGAGAGGCGGTTCGATAGAATAATCATCCTTGTTTTCCTCTTTCACCATATTTCACTGTCTTTCTCTTAAGTTTGTGTCACTCGGCATCCCTCTCTCACTCTCCTACGGAGCTACATAATAGAAATTCTGAATCTCTTTTATTATTTACTCCAGCCCAAAGATGTTTCACATTACATTGGTCTTTTGTTTATAAAGTAAGCTGTTCAGCTCCCTTTGGGGATGTTTGTGTGTCTGTATGAGTGATAGCGTCCTGACCTTGACTCAAAAGTGTACTGCGGCGTGCATCACAGCGTTTGAGGGTCTTATACAGTAGTTGCCTGTTGTTGACTGAATTTGATTGAATTATTCAAGGCTTTTGATAGAACTGAGGTATTTATAGGCGTCGGCCTCTGCCTCTGACACTTACGTGGTAACAGCAAGCTCTCTGAAGGCTCTTTAACAAAGCAACCAATTCTGAGGCAGAGGAGGAGGAGAAAGACAGCAGAAAGGCAGAGATATGCTGGAGTTGTTTGCTCGAGGCTAAAACAGAAGAGGACACTGAGGCCACAGACAGTTACACGCAGTTTAGTGCTACTTGTCCAGGAATTCCTGTTTCCTTGTTAAAACGAAGAAAGGAAAATGGTGCTGAGGAAACAGCTGTCACTAGTTTTTCTGCATGAAATGGATTTTTCGGGATTGCTTTTAATCGCCTCAAGGTGAAGACGAGAAGATGAGCGGGAGTTCAGCTTGTCTCAGGGATTCAAATGACAGAGTGGAGAGACAACCTTCTTGTTCAGGTCTTAGCGAGGCTGAAAGGTGGAATTGAAAAATGGACTGTTGTCCAGTCATGGTGTCAGATTTGCCTGTGCTGTGTAGCAGGATAGATGGAGTTGTCACAGTTGTGAAGACAGAGCAAAGCAACTCCTCGTATTATGACCTTTTCTGGGGTAAGTTTCATTGCACTGAGCACCGTTTAGATGTAAACACTCTTTTCAAGACTGAAATAGCCCATTTTTGCAAATGTGAGAAACTTCCAATGTGACTCAGCATACAGAGTAATGTAGTAGAAAAAAGGATGGTGTCTGCTAGCGTACTACTGCTTCCATTTTTAGAAGAGGATGCTCACTACGCTGCACATTTAAATGTGACTTAAAGCTTAATACAGAGCAGGAAAAAAGTTCAATCATCAGGCTATCAAACTATTTGTTAGGTAACAATTTTAAAAATTTACCAAAAATAACTAATTAAAAGTTTTCCAGTTGTCACTCACTGTCATTCTTAAAGAATTGTTATCTTTTTTTAAATTTTCCTTTGTTCTTGCTGTCAGTCTTCTCCTCATTGCAGACCTACTTTCTTCCAAAAGTGGAAAAGCTTTTTTCTATTATCAGATATTTGTTTTGTATTTCTATTTTTAGACTCTGTTGTTGTTTATTATTTATGTCATGATGATCAAATATTCAAACGGCTCGCTCTTCTCATTAAAGTAAGCGACAGAAGATGTGGCATTTTGACTCGCAAGAACTCAACAAAATGGTCAAAAGTTTCACTGGATACTTGATGATGAACTCTTTTCCTATACTGTTGCCATCACTTGATCTCATCTGTCTTTCTCCCTATAATCATTGGTATTTCAATGCCATTGTCGAATTCTTATCAAAGCGCGTTGTTAGACTGTGACTGTCCATGCTAAACAAAGACTGTTGAACTGGTGTTCATAAACAGCCTCTGGCCACACTCTCCAGTTCCATTTTTTTTTTTTACTATTGCACCATTTCAGACACCCATCTAGCATGCCTCAGTTGACCATAGGTGCTATGCAGAGCTTCGTAGGCCCACATCTACATGTTCTAGCATATACTCTACCATGGCGAAGACAGAAATCCTATGTGAAGGTCATATTTGTCATGAACCGGCTGTGTGGAGGCAGATGAGGACCCAAACGCAAAACTCACGGAGGCAGGAACTGAACTCAAAATCACTGCTTTATTGCAGGTTTCACAAAGGAACAGAACTAAACTGGGAATACTAACAGAAACCCGTGGGAACACAGAAAGACACACAGGTTCGGGGAGAAGACATTGACGACGCGACACTGACCTGATGGAGATATGCACATAAATACACAGAGGGTTAACGAGGGAAGTGGGAGCACACGGGGAACACAGCTGACACAGATAATCATAACGAGACAGGGCAGGCGTGAACACAACATGACGCATACTGACGAGAGACTGTCAAAGTAAAACAGGAAGTACACAGAGGTTCAGACAGGAGGAGAGAGAGCACGGGGAGAACACAGACATAACAGGCTGGGGGAAACATGGAATAAAACACAAGGAGAGACGAGAGCTCATAAATACACAGAGGGGCACACAGGAGGTAACCAAATAAGGAACATCTTAACTAAATAACCTAGGAACCAAGGCATAAATAGGGAACAAAATACAAAAACACACAAAAACTAAGAATACTGGGCCAACATGGCCCAGGACCATGACAATATTTGTAGCAAACTGATGCTGAATATTAAAAAAATATCTAATCTGTCAACTGCAGCTAATGTCTGAGGTTATCATCAAGTGTTGATGTTTCACCTCACTCCCTTTCCATGCACAAGTTAAACTCGACCACAGTAAAGTAAGTAAATAAAACTTTATTTATATAACATTCTTTTAAAAAGATTTTAACTGGCTTTTAAAGGAAACGGAAGACTACAGGGAAAAAATCTAAGGAAATGAATCCTGCAATACTGTTGGTGTCTGAAAGGCTCAGGCTTTATATTAGTCAGCTAACATGAAAATGTCATCACTGTAACAAAATTATAACAAAACACAACTTTTTCTTCTGTGTATCCTGTTACGAGTATGAAAAATTGTTCTTCGGGAGCAAAATTGTTGGCATCATAACATTATGCTGGACCCTGGTGTTTGTGTGTTTGGCACCTGCAACTCACATCACTAATAAGAGCACAGCTGTTTTAACACTGTACATCTCATAAAAAGCGACTTGCCTGTCTGTTTATGCTGCACTCAAACAAAACAGCTATATTAAATTCGTGATGGATTAAAATGATGCTTGAGGATCATTCCTGTCCTGATGAAAGTTTTGTTGTTTGTTTTGTTTGTTGGATTTCTCTTTTCTTTTCTTTGGTTGATGACTGGCTGTCAGTGGCACAAACTGGGTTTTCGTGCCAAAACACACTCTTTGCTTTGGTATCTTAGAAATAAAAGCCACCATCTGTTTCACCACTTGAGTGCTTCACATGAAGAAACAGAAATGTAATGTTCAGTTTGAATTAAACTCAAAAAGAGCTGATTTTTGTTCGTAGCGCTTCTGATGGACTATAAAATAATGAAGCTATTAGCTGTAATTTGTCGCTCTCGCAGGGTCAAGTCAACAGTAAACAACATTAAACAGTGAGAGTTGTGTCACTTCTCATTTTGAATACTACCCTGGAGTTCTAACCTTGAGCAGTGTTTGTGTGTATCCCTTATATGTACATAGCAGATAAATATTAAACTGGCACAGCGTCCACTTCCAGCCTCTCTTTTATGCTGTTTTCTTTTCCTTCCTCTTTTTCACACTTCTATATATTAACTGTGACTAATTTCACTCCATGAAGAATAAAAGCGTTCGCCTTTCTTTCAAAACTCTTACTGAAGATAGCACTAAGGAAGAAGAGCGAAAAAGAAAATGAAGACATTGGCCTGTCCACTATACTGAGGACAGTTAGCCTCCCTCCAGCAACTCCCTGTTGGATCTGTGCAGTGACAGACACATTGTGTGACAGCACAAAAGAGAATGAGATTTCCACAAGCTTCTCCTCGCAACTCTTTTTTTAAACATTTTTTTATTTTTATTTTAAACACTGTTTTTCTTCTCCTATACACCAGGTTTAAGAGGTTAAGAAACAAAATTATGAGGAGACAGAAAGAGGAAAGTAGACATGAGTGGGAGAGTGGCAGGGAAGAATTAAAAAGTCAATGGGGCTTAGTTGATAAGTGTGTGTGTTTGTGTGGATGTGTTTGAATGTTTGTGTGCAGCTCTTATCAGTATTAAAACAGCATAGGTTAATTCCCATTCAGCGTGGACACTGTGTTTGTGCGCGTGTGTGTGTGTGTGAGTCCACGTGTATGTGTGATGGGACTCTGGCGTCCTTCAGACAAGGACAGCAAAGGTGTTGCAGTCTGTCCAGAATAGAGAAGTGGGAAAGATGTAGCATGTTAACAGTGTTACAGAAAGCGTGACTTATCGCTTGATGTGTAAAATATGCTTTCATCTCAACAGATGATCACTCATAACACACAAAAAAAAACTTTCAGTCAATACCACCCTTCATATATTTTTGATAGTAAAAACATCTATATTTCTGCTCAAATTATAGGGTAGAAGTGCTATTATCAACTTTTACCCTGATTAGTTACGTTTTTTTGAAAGTGGTTTAATAAATCTTACTTTATTGCATTACTGTACCAAGATGACTTCACTAACAGGATATTTTAACAGAGCATATGTCAGAAGAAGACTTCATCAAACAGTGCAGGCTGTAGGCACTTTGGATTTTACTGTCCTAGAACGTTAGACTATATTAGTCCTGTTAGAGTTGATGGTTCAACTTTACGTTGGTTCCAAGGTACGCATTGAGACAACATTTGATTTCATTCAGTGTGGTTATTATTGTTATTATCGTTGTCATTATTATTATTATTACCATTATCATTTTTATTATTATTATTAAGGTGAAAAGCTTGAAAGCTAAACAGTACTAGTACTACAGTACTTCTCAAACTTTCTGTTTTTGTTTTTCTCCATAAACTTTTTGCAGCAAGTTCAATAAGTCGTTTCAGTTTGTGACAGAGATCAGATGAATCTCTATCCACTGGGCAAATCAAAAGGAACTTTGACTTTAGCCAAATTTTACCATTTAAATTTTGCCCACATTGTTTTATTCAAGAGGCAATCCAGGCAAAATGTGTTTCTGCTACCAGATGTCGAACATTGTTCAAATGAAAATGTCCCTCGCTTTTGATTTCTGTTTTATTAAAAAGCATTCAGAGGTCAAGTTTTTTTTATGTTCTCAAAGGGAAATGACCTTCCTCTATTTCTTTTTCTTTGTTTTTTTAATACTATGACGTTACAGTTTAATTTTGGAACTGGATGTTTCACTTGAATTTCAATGATATCTCCAAAAAGTAGAATTTGGTTTGAAACCAACATTGTTCTACTGAAAATGTCCTTGTCTCTCTATATCTCTGTTATTAAAAAAGCATTCAGAGGTCTCTCTGTTTTAGACCACATTTGTCTTCAGAGAGAGAAAGTAGTGCATTCAATTTTAAATTAACAAAACCAGATGGAGATTATTTGAGCTTTGTGACACAGCCATCAAAAGATGGGTATACTGTAACCATAAAGGGATGGATATGGTCAGCAACAATACTCAGGTAGGCTGTGGAGTGTAATTATTCTCAATCGGTACTAAGGGGCTCAAAGAAAACACCCCGACACCATTATACCACCATTACCACCAACCTGAACTGACGATATAAGGCAGGATGTATCCACGTTTTCATGTTGTTTAACCCAAATTCTGACCTTAACATCTTAATGTTGCCCATCTAATCGAGACTCATTAGACCAGGCGACATTTTTCTAATCGTCCATTTTCCCATTTTAACGAGACAGTGTGAATTGTAGCCTTGGTTTCCTTTTCTCAGCTGACAGGAGTGGCACCTGGTGTGGTCTCCTGTTGCTGCAGCCCATCTGCTTCAAGATTTAATATTTTGTGCATTTAGAGCTGTTCTTCTGCAAACACTGGTTGTAACAAGTGGTTATTTGAGTCACTGTTGCCTTCCTATTAGCTCAAAGCAGTCTGGCCATTTTCGCCCAGAGAACTGTCGCTCACCGGGTATTTTCTCATTTTCAGACCAGTCTTTGTAAACCCTAGCGATAGTTGCGTGGGAAAAATCCCAGTAGCCCATCTGGCACCAATAACCAATCCACATTTAAAATGAACTGAAATCACATTTGCTTTCTATGATGTTTTGTTACAACTAAAGCAGGTTAGAATTGGTTAGAGCAGGTTGTCTTGACCATGTCAGCATCCCTAAATGCACTGAGGTGCGGCTGTTGGATTGGCTTATAAGATATTTGCCTTACCGAGCAATTGAGTCTCTACATATAGATTTAATATTAAAATGAATCTATATGTATAGATTCAATACATAATAAAAATGATAATAGCTTTTTGTTTACAGTGGAGCCCTGTGTCTCATCTTTTGTTTTCTGCTTTTGTGTGTATGGGTCTGTGATAGATGGAAGTATATTGGAGGTTATCTCTGCTATGAGGGCCCTGTCTTTAGATGCTCCTGGGCTGTACATGACAGTTGTGATGAATAAGTTGCATTTCACACTTCTGGACCGTATCACATGGTACACATGGTGCACAAACACACATACACACACAAACTTAGATGCACACACTCTAGTAGAAACAGAAATACAAATGCTGCATCTGTTGCTTTCAAGCACTATTCAAACAAACAAATGCAGTCTTCTTAGCTAAACCATTACTAAACAAACAAGTGCTCAGCAGGAACAGCTTTTGCGTACGACATCGATGACCACTGGATGAAAATAATTTACATTTTCGATCCATTGCAAGTTATTACTAATCTGGCCAAAGTGCAACCTACTTTTTATACACACACACACACACACACACACACACACACACACACACACACACACACACACACACACACACACACACACACAAATAATGTGTGTGTGCAACTCCTAAGGAATTTGTCTCAGGAAGGGCATCTGGCACAAAAATCTACCCAATCAAACATGCAGAGCTACCTGCTGTGTTGAGCCCTTGTGAATAAGTGTGTAGGCAAATCATGTGGTCACTTAATATATAAATACAGAACCTAAGATACATGAAAGTCTGTCATTAGCCATAACTCTTATTCATATTCAACTGGTACGTGTATGTGTGCATGAAAGCTGAGTCTAGCCCTAAAAGAAAGCCTCTGAAGGTGTGGGAGAAGACAAGTCCTGACTCATCTATGACTTTCTCCCCAAATATCACCTCTTTTTTCATTACGACTTACCTTTGACAGGCTGTGCTAACAAAATGCCATGTCTTTCCTCCCCAGACCGGATGTAGAGTAACCTTCTAACCTAAAGAAAATACCAACTCACCCTTCTTTTCCCTTTACTTTAATTGATAGATGTACACTGTACAGTAATTGTATTTTAGTTGGATATTTTGAACTCTATACATTTTAAGTTGACTGGGCTTTTTATTTGGTGTCAGAGAATTCAGAGAATTTATTTAATTACATTTCTCACCTGAGCTGAAAAAGACATTCAGATTAACACTCATTCTAACATACAAAGGATGAAGAAAGCCACGCAGTTGGAATCATGCTGAAACAAATCTGCAAGATTCAGAGTGATTCAGATTCATAGAGCACAGCTTGATTATGAAAAACAGGCATGTTCAGGCAAACAAGATAATTGTGAAAACACAGATATAAAAAATGAAGAGGAAGGTCAGAGAGTAAAAACAGTGGCTAAGAGGTTAAAGTTAACTGCTGCTAAATCCCTTTTCATTTTTTGCCCTTTTGCCGTGTCACCAAGTGTCAGTGGATGCACTTATCAAAGCTTCAAGTTGTTCTCAGCTGACAGTCGGTCACTCACACAGTGAATCAGATTGACAGGATAAAGTGGATCTGGAGATGCCAGCCAGTTCAAGACTGCTCACTCACTTTGACCTCTTTCCATTTTCGTTCTTTGCGAGTCTTCTTTTTCCTTTTCACATATACATCTTCTCTCGTTTGCCTGTATTGGAAAGTAAAGCGACAGGAGGCAAGCATGCGACCAAGTTTGCCAAGCAAAGTCATAGGAACATGCTGTGTGTCTCACATCAACACCACTCTTGCTTTCACAGCCTCGTCCAATTAAGAGCTTGTGTGTGCCGTGCAGTGTTTAGTCAGCCAATCGGCTGTTTAGTGGAGATGTATTGTGCTGTGTATTATTGGGATAGAAAAAGGGCATCAGCACTCCTATAGGATAACATCACATATAGTGACAGAAACCACATGCACACGGTGCATACACACACAGTATTCAATGAGCGTCTAATCAAACACATTTGCCTTTAAAAGAAACACTTTGAGGGCAGAATTAGGCAATTACTTCACTGTTTCAAAAGCAAAAAATTACCATAGAACAATTATACTCTATGATAAATGAAGCATGTTAATGATAATTGCTTCTCTGTGGTAGCTTAATTCCTCTCTGTGCTCATCGAATTAGATTATTACTGACATTTTTATACTAACATGCTAAGAACTGGGGCTGACACAGCCTTGACATTTTTGGAATCTTGTGGATTTGTATAAAGTCATTAGCTGGACTAAATCTGATTTAAAAAAATCAACTGTGTACTTCCTAAAACATATTCAAGTAAAGCATTATTGGGATATTTTTAATTTCAGCTTATTTACGGAGATCTGTATACACTGGCAATGTGGCTTTTAAGACAACACACTTCACTTGAACATCTGTTATTAAATCATAGTAATAATTTAGGCAGTTTGATGATGTAAGTGTTTAATGGTCTATATGACCTTGTAGGTAGATCAGTTACCTCCAATATATGTTTTTATAGCATCAAAAAGTATATCACTCAACCAATCCTTTAAATCTATTTTACAGAGACACGGGAGGACCGCACTAAGAGACTGTTCAGACACTACACTGTGGGATCTTACGACAACTTCACCTCATACAGGTACAACCTCTAACTCTGAGCTAGCATCCTACAGCATTGTCTAGTAGTGTATATTGTACTGCTCATTGCACTGTACTGCTGGTCATATCACACACGGTTTCCTTGTCTTAACAGGGTCAGTGAAGTTCATTTGTGCTGTAGAGGTGCTGCCATCTAAAGGCATGATCCTGCTAGTGCACACAGTTCTGATTCTAAAATGCACACAAATGATATTACATAACTCTCTTATACTGTCTGTATGTAAGGGTGTTCACTATGCATGCATAGCACATACTCTCCATTTATGTCTGTCTTCACATTCATCAATTTTGATTCACTTGAATTTCTTCATAATCTAATCTTTTATTCTTTTTTAAGTTTTGTTATCCTGTCCAAATCTCGAGATGACATTTATTATGTACAGAGTGTGAGTGATCCCTCTCTTCCAAATTAGATGTACTAGCTGAGCATTTTGTTGTCATGCAAATTCTCACTCTAATGCCACAGTTTATCGGTTAGAGACACAGAGCTGGTCTGCACGAGCATTGTTTCGACCTGCTTCCTTTGCCTTTCATAAAATGTCATCTCCTTGCAATCTAGGTTTTAGTCAAAGTAAGTGTTGCTTCTGTTTCCACAGCCACAGACTTTTTGAGTTACCATTACTAAAGCTGTGAACCTGTGATAGTCTGCATATACGTTTTTGTTTTAGAATGGGTGCTAACTATAACTAAACATAGTTCTGTTTCTGTTCAGAGGCTCTGAAGTACAAATTAAAGTTCCTTGAAGTCAGTAAAGTACCAGTTGCACACGAAGGACACACACTTGAGTTATACTTGAGTTTCTTCATCCGAGCTATTGTCTGCAGAATATTAGAATTGCAAATGTCAAAGGACAGGTCTATTTTGAGGAAACATTTACCGTTGATATGTGAAAAGTGAGTATTTTTTCTTTATCGAGTTATGTAGGCGGGTAGATGTTCTGAACAAGGACAGCGAGCACATTGCATTAATGCAGTATTTCGTGTCATAGAGCAGAGATGGAAGCATACCAGATAAAAGGGTTTGGACTGAAGCAAAGTATCTTAGTGGTGCTTAACCAACTCATTTTCCTGTGCATAATAATTAGTGCATAAGTGGTTTCATATCTCTTTATGAAACCAAATCTTTGACCTCCTTCCTGCAGAAAGGTTTGTTATGGTTCTCCTGGCTCCAGCAGCAGGAGCTCTGGGTAAGTCTGAGAAAGTGGAGTGTAACTAAGCTAATGACTCTGCAGCCACCCACTGAGTTGCAACCTGAACCACAGCCCTTTCTAGATCTGCATCTTCTGTCAGGAAAGATGAATGATACTGCTGAAACTTTCAAAATTCTGTAAAGCTAATAGATTTTGTAAAGGCGTTCAGGGTGTAAAGTGTGAGCAGTCCCCCTCAGTCTGTGCTGTTAAAAGAATGGAACATTTATTAGATTTATTAGATTTGAGTTAAGGAATATTGCATTATTCAGGCCACCTTTCTTCAATTTTCCTTTCTATTAAAAATTTTATGTTACCGTTTATCATAAGGCATGATTAAAATATCTTTTAGTTAACTCCCTTCCTTCATTTCACATCTTTGGGCATCAGAAATTTTGATTTAATCCTCACACAACAATCCATACTGCAGATATTTGCTTTGCTGCTTTACTAACTCTACTTTCTGCTCACAGGCTTTAAAAACATATGCATGAGCACCTCAGCTTAACACCGCCTACCTGCCTTCACCACTGAACTCTCAGAAAAATCAGACAGTTATGAACTGCTCACTTACTGTTTCCACTGCCATTAGTCAAGCCACAGTATTACATCTGAGCCAGCTCTGTCAGTTTCTTTCACAAAGTCCCTCAACACACTCCACAGCTGCAGTCTCATCTGAAGGATCAGCTAGAAGATTGATTCACTCTTAGGTTTTATCCCATAGATACTTCAATCATGAGGACTTTCTCTCACCTGCTCATTCTCTAGCGCACTTTTTCATGTTCTGTCTTTCTACTTGTGAGTGTGTTTGTGTGTGTGTGTCTTGCTTTCTTTCTTAAAATGCTAGTGCGGCACCTGGGAAACCTGAGCTGTGGTGTCTTGCTTGGCTTTTAACTTGATTGAGAGAGGAAGTACATGTACACGTGTGTGCGCGTGCGGTTTTGTGTGCGCATATGTGTGTGTGTGTGTTTGTGTGTGCGCGCCTCACCTCCACCTCCTCCCTCTTCTCAACTCCCACCGACCGACCCGCTTTACTCCCCTGCC
Organism: Astatotilapia calliptera; assembly: GCF_964374335.1. Classification (NCBI taxonomy): domain Eukaryota; kingdom Metazoa; phylum Chordata; class Actinopteri; order Cichliformes; family Cichlidae; genus Astatotilapia; species Astatotilapia calliptera. The sequence continues at coordinate 60,706,774 of NC_137428.1, read as the reverse complement.
CTTTCTCTCGCCCCTCTCTCTTTGTGTCCGTGTGAGGAGGATGTTGGATTCATACCTGCTATCCCCCTGCTCCTCTCTTCACAGTGACTATATCATAGAGGAGAAGAATGCTGTTTTACAGAAGAAAGAAAATGAGGGGTTTGGCTTTGTCCTGCGGGGAGCCAAAGGTGAGCGATGCACATACAGATACACGCCAGTGCCATTCACAAGGTTTTCAAGGTGTGCGAGTGTTTTGGTCTGAGAAGTAGCTTGTTGATCTGAGTCACTGACTACGGCTCAGTCAGTATTGTTACCGTGTGAGTCAACAACACAACCAGCTTTGGTCAACACTCAGTTTGTGTACTCAGTTGCACTCAGGTTTCTGGGTATGTGTTTGTGCGAATGCATGTGGCCCCTTTGGTGGTGTCATCCTTGGCTGAGCTGTCATCTAGCTGTCCCATCTGTTCCCTGCACATGGCGTTGAGTTTTAGTAGAGAAACACTCTACACTCTCTCTCTCCTCCTCTCTCCTCTTTGTCTCTTCTTGTTTTTGTTCCTCTTCGCTCTCCTCCACCTCCTTCACATCCTTCCTGTTCATTATCCTCTCAAAATATTATCATACCTTCTGCACTTTAACCGAAATCGGCTCTCTACTCATCTCCATCACCGCAAATTCGTTTTACTCACGCACGTGCCAGCTCCCTCCCTGCTCGGCATGGTTACCATGGTAACCCCTTTCAGACACCTTGCCGGGAGTCTTAGTGTGCTTTACTGCTCCATCACTCACCACCGTGGGTCTTGGCTCGCCCGTCTCTCTCTTTCAGTCGGTCTTTTACTCCTCACTACCCTTAAACACACACACTGCAGTTCACTTAGTGGTCCTCTGAGAGCTCTCATATGTCAGTGATTTAGCTGGATTCACTCCAACATTAAATGGAGTACATGAAAGCCCGCTCACTTTACGAAATATTCTTAAGTATTGCATGTCTGCTTTTTAGTCATGCTATAATAATTATGTTTGTATGGAACTATAAGCTTCAGTAACACTGTTTAGATGCAGCAGAAATAAACTCAGTGCTAATGTGTTCATTAAATAAATTGGTTAAGAGAAATTTTAATTATTGTTGCGATTATTGCTTGAGAGGAAAATAAAGGAGCATTTGGAGCATGTGATACATGATCTGTTCTAACTTTCCAGTGAAGCAAAAGGAAGCTATAAATACTTCTTTATTTGACGACGTGGGTTTAAAACTTTTTAAAAACTATTTCTTCCCAGCTGAGACGCCCATTGAGGAGTTCACTCCCACCCCGGCGTTCCCTGCCCTTCAGTATCTGGAGTCTGTTGACGTGGAAGGAGTGGCCTGGAGGGCCGGTCTAAGGACAGGGGACTTCCTCATTGAGGTGATAAAAATTGCCTCATTATTCATCTTGATTTGTATACATTTCACTCCTGAAAGAAGTGTAAATGTCCATAGATCCAGATGAAAATGCAAAGTAAATGTGTGGTTTAATCGTGTAAATTTCCCTCTGTAGCTGAATATAGTGCTTTAACTATGCTTTTATCAGCATAAAAGCAAAAAATTTAAATAAAACAGGAACTAAGTTGTATGTTTCTTGCTTCCTGTTCTGTCTTTGTTGGTGCATTTTCTCTCAGGTAAATGGGGTGAATGTTGTGAAGGTGGGTCATAAGCAGGTGGTATCCTTGATCCGCCAAGGGGGCAACAGACTGCTGATGAAGGTGGTTTCAGTCACTCGCAAACCAGAGACTGAGGAAGTTGTTCGCAAGAAAGGTACATACTTATTTGTACTCAGCAAAATCATAACACAGTAGTAGGCATTTTATAAACATTACTAGTAAATTAATCAGTTGTGCTGGAATGTGTGAGAAAACATGACCTTACGCATTCTCAGGAACTGTTTTGGTCACTTGAAACAATTCTGTTAAGTCTTGGGTATGTATCAAGGACAAACGCTTTCATCTGTTCCTTTCAGTTGGAGAATAAAGTGGACAACTAAAAAATTTTGCTCTTATTGTTTTGGGATCAAGAGTTGAGAGCGTGGGGGAGTTGTAGCTTTCTACACTGAATATGCAAAATGTATTCACACGTTGGCTCAGATATATCTAGGCCATTAATGCAACAATGGACGGATTTTTAAGCTTATTCATAAATTTACAACATATTCTACATGGCTTGATTACATTAGATTGCCCTTCGAGATATTTTATGTGGTACGTGAAGCTCCTGTTGCGATGTTTGTTATTTGTAAATTAATTTTATCAGGTAATGGAGACATATATGTTGATTTTTGTGTACAGAGGGAGATACGTGTGTATTGTCTGGGTAATTTCTACCACGTTTCCCTGCTGTAAATTCATGTAGTTTCCATGTCAACCACAGCTCAGATTACTCAGCTCCCACACAGTCCTGGCACAATGACCTCAGAATTGTGTACACTGCAGCGTGTCCGTCTGTGTGTGTGCTTTTATGCATGGTAGAGTGGTGTGTGCACGTCCTTTGTGATTTTTGAGATACAGACAGTGATAAATGAGTTTGACCTAGTTTCACTAGGACAGTACTGTATCAACTTAATTCTGCTACTCAGGGCTTAATGGTCTCTTAATCTCTCTTTCTTCCTCTTTCTGTCTTTCTTGCCTTAATATCATTTCTCATGCTTGTCGCTTTTAAATAAACCCAGTCTCTTAGTATCATTCATTCATGTAGAAGTCAAATTAGCATGTTTTGACCCCAGAAAGGTCCACTTATTAGCTTTTTTTTTAACCTTTCAACTTCCCATCATGGTGCCATTTTGCCAATTGACTACACCAATCGTAATTTAATTAAAGTAAAAGTTGAAGGTTTTGGAAATCTTTTGTACTTCCTGGTGTCAGTTGATTAAAAAAGACACTACCTCTCTTATTCTTGTCTCTAATGAGAGGCTACAGTCTTTGCACGTAATTCAACACAAAGATAAAGTCTGCCTCTAAAATCTCACTATTTAACATGCCGATGACAAAAACACAATCCATGCAAAAACTGAAATGTAAAAATAGCAGTTTTTCTTTTTTGTAGGTTTTGTGAGCATCCTCTTTGACTCTGAAGAAAATACTGGGGCAGTGCCATTTACACCTACAATTTCAATTCAGTTTTATTTATATAGTGCCCATTCAAAACAACACTTTGTATTGTAGGATAAAAACACAACAGTATTAGAGAGAAAACCCCAACAGTTAGACTACCTGCTGTGAACAAGCACTGGGCAACAGTGGGAAGAAAAAACTCCCTTTTAACAAGAAGAAAACTCAGGCAGAACCAGGATGATTGTGTTGGAAGCTTAGGGGGAAGAGAACAGAGCAGAGGGAGAGAGGATAAAAAACACACTATAGGAGAGAGCCAGAGTTGAATAATTACTAATTCTGCTTTAAATGTCTGAATAAATTAGTGGTGCATAAACACATGGTGAGTGAAAAGAGCTGAGTGAACAAGAAAGTCAGACAGGTATGAAAAGGTTTTATACTTGGGCTACACTCGGGCTTTTGCTGATAGCACTAACTATGCTAAGCTAGGCTAATTTGCTGGTGCACAAATGTAAATATAATATTGATCATTTAATTTTACTCTTAGACTCAAGTGAAAAGGATTTTCTCGAGATGGTGTTAATTTTTTTTAATGTAACTTGTTATTTGCTTTGTTTTGGGGTTGTTTTTGTTTTTGGCATCCCCATCATGCGTTTGGCACTTTGTTAATATTTTATAAATATTTAATTAATGAAATTGTTAAGTGAGACCGCATGACTGCAAGGATTTGGGATTAATGTGGGTTGCAGAGGGGCTTGCACACCAATTTTTCCAAAGCTGCTTTACTGTAGCCAACGTTAAAGCTTTCTTACCTCTGCTTATGTCAAAGCTTCTAAGGCCAGATATTTAGTAGGTGAAAGAGAAAGTAGACAGTAAAGATAATCACTGGTAAGATTCCTTTATTGTCAACTGAAGAAAAAATGTGGAGACAGATTGAAATGATGAGACAGACAGTGCAAACAGCTATAGAGTAGATGGGGTGTATCTGGCGTTTCATGGGTGGGAATGAAATTCTTCATTCCTTTTTCAAACTTTTCTTAAATGCCTTTTTTTTGCACCCTAATCAATATTGAACACCCCCTCCTGCTGCTCATATCCTCCAGTGGGACTTGGTGTGCTGCACCTTTACACAAACGCACAGAAACATGCAGACACACACGGACCCGCGAGCGAACACACATTCTCTGCACCATGCGTGGCCTCACTACTGCCACCGTTGCCATGGTGACTACACTGCATGTTTGAATTAAGCATTACATTACAGCAAAAGCAACTCTCTCTCCCTCTGAGTCTGTCTCTGTTCCTCTCTCTTTCGCCTTCCTCCTCCATCTCCTCTGCTCCCTGCTCCTGTACCAGAATGTGCAGGCTTGTGAGGAAATGAAGATGTTTGATAAGGACAGTACCCAGGATGGCGTATGTACACTAGATCTGCGGCTGCTGGCGGCAGCAATGATAGTTATGCTCTAGTAAGGCATTGAGGCAACTGTGGGATTTGGAGATCTATCGCGCTACAGTGGTGCATTGAGTGGAGTGTTGGCTGGTCTATCTCAGATAGCGTGAGCTCATCTAGTTCTGTCGTGTGGTATTGTTGGGAAACTTGGTTATAGCATGTAGAGAATGCAGCTATATGTGGTTTCACTGTCAGACTGCATGGCATTGGTGTTGTTACTGCAGGTTTAACATGATTTTAAAATCAGTTGCTGCGTTGTTTTTTACATTACGTTCATTTCAGTGCTTAGTCTAACCTATTTTTAGTCCCATAACTCTATAGTTTGTTTTTGAAGCTAAGATTTGGTAGATATGATTTACTGCTTTGACTGGGACGATTGCCCTGTGTGTATAGTAGGATTGGGAGGCTCCCACAAGCTGTGGGATATAAAGTCTGCAGTGCATCGTTTTCCTTAGCTGTTGAATTTACTATCATCTCTTCATCTGTCAGCCCACATGTCATTATGTGCACCCTCAAGGAATTTTCTCTGGGGGAGGATATGCATGTTTGTATAAGCTGGTTCATTAATGTGTGCCTCTGTCTGATACACATCTGCTAAATTCTAGGCAGGCAGCATATTAAAAGTAAGATGGACGACTTTCTCCCTCTCCTTTCCACACATTTCTTACTTTTTCTGCCTATTGTGGCGGACAAACTCTATTGTTCTTTGTTTACTGGGAGGACTGACCTGTACATTTCCACCCAATGGGCTCCTCAACAGAGAGGAATTCTTGCAGCACAGAGACTAAAAAACTAAAAGTCTTGAAGACAGACTGATACATTTATAAGTCATCTGACAAACAGATAGCAAAATATGAAGAAGCTGGGCTCCAACCGTAGCGTGAACAAGGTCCTGACTAAGTGTGAAGCATCCAGTTCAACCGAATTTGACCAAATCAAATCAGTGAGGACAGGATGGGCTGGCCGTCTCGGGGATGCCAGGAGGGCACTGAGCCGCAAAGCCAAAGGATTTTCATCCCCCTCAAGTTCATCCTCAACTCCATGCCTTTTCTCCACAGCGCCGCCACCACCCAAGAGAGCTCCCAGCACCACCCTGACACTGCGCTCTAAGTCCATGACCGCTGAGCTGGAGGAACTAGGTGAGTGCCAAATAAGTGGTATGCAAACTCGACACTCTTTTTTTCCCCTCCTTTTCTGTCATATTTCTGCTTTGGCTTTGTCATTAAAACTTGGTGTGTCTCCTAACTTTTAGAATAGTCACTTCTGTTGGCTTGTTCTTGTCATTTTCCCTCCTCTGCTGACGCTATCTTTTTCCCACCAAGCTTCTGCTCGGAGGAGAAGAGGAGGTGAGTCTGAGACAAGAAATTGACATCTCTTTGGACGTCACAAAGATGATTTATCAATGATGTGTCAATTTAAGAACCGCTTATTAGAGCAGATGAGCAGAGCAGAAGAACACATGAGCCATGTGGACAGTCTACACTTTTCTGTCACTTATCGCTTCTTTCTTTCGTTCTTTTTTTTCTTTTTCCTGTATTTTATTGAGACAGGGTAGTGATTTTGTACAGTACCACAGAGCATGACCCCACACATATAGCTACATCTTAGAGGTGCCTTTGTATTCTTTATGGCGATATCAACATTTGGAATAGATGCCACAGCGTTTTTATGTCTCAGTATTTAGTTCTGGCCAATTTTCTTCTTAACAGAAAGACTAGATGAGATGTTGGCATCACAGGAGTCTATGTTGCGTTCTCAGCCCTCTGAGGCAGATTACAGAGCAGCCACTGTCAAACAACGGCCCACCAGCAGGAGAATAACCCCAGCAGAGATCAGTGTGAGTGCACCTACACACAGCACATTGGCAGACAGCATATGCTGCTCTGCTGGCATACATACAAACTCAGCGCACATACAAAAATACCTGGCCAACACGACATGCACTGCTGCGCACATTTATGCATATTCTTTGAATTAACCTATAGGAGTCATGGTGTGCTTTCAAGATTTTAAGATACTTTTCTTGTTTTTTTTTTTTCATGCAGTCACTGTTTGAGAGACAAGGGATGACTCTACATGGAGGTCTCCATCCAGGGATTGAGAGAGGTCACATACAACTACCAAAGGGCATGTCCAGGACCAAATCTTTTGGTAAAGCAATCACCCATCCTGTACATATTCAAATAAGGTGAATGATAGTGTAATTGTACCTAAAGTAGAGACTAGAATTTGAGGAAGCTTCATTGTGTTTTCATAATTTGTTTCAGGAGAACGACTAGGCAATACTGAGACTGAAGCTCGTTGTTAAGTCGTAATGTGCCATGTCAAAACTTGACTGATTAACAAATGTTGTCAGTTGACAGTGTGGGATATATAATTACTTGGCATTGACTGTTGAAAATTTGTAAATATGAATACTGGATACTGGAACAGATTTAGAAAGCAGTTGTTCAAGTAGCACAAAGCTTGTTTCAAAGTAGCTTAACATATATATTATTAATACGCAACTTTATTATTAAACATTATGCTTTTTGTAAGTATACTCATTAAATGAATCCTATGTGAGTCAAAAATAGAACTGTATGTTTTATTAAACTACTTTAATAATCGTGTTTTTTGACACCTGATACATATTATCTATGTAAGTAAACAAATTTACAGATGGATGCAGTACATTTTTTTATGTGGACCAGCTTGGCACTTTTTCAAGAGCTTGTTTATCACCAGATGATCTGTGCTCTTTGCTCTCTTTACCGTCATCAGGTGCCACTGAGGAGGATCGGCTGTCTGCTCTTGTAGGCGAGCACCGATTTCCCCGCAGTTCCTCTATGACAGACAGCCTCCGAGACCACTCACAACCCCACCCTATCCCTCCCCCTCCACAAACGGCACCTCCTCCTCCTCCTTACTATCTAGACACTGGTCCTCCCCCAGCTTTCTGCCCCCCTCCACCTCCATCGAGAACACAGAGTCAGGGCCATGAGCCTGCAGGACGTTCGAGCTTCAAGCCGTCCTCCTTGGACCTGCCTTACGAGGCCGCTCAGCGGCAGGCCACACACATTGAGAGACAGAAGAAAGCACGCTCCATGATCATTCTGCAGGATTCTTCTCATTTACCTGTTGAACCTACAGAAATTCCACGTCCTTCTGCTGCTACTCCACCTGAGCGAATCAAAAGGAAAGGTCGGGTTATTGACAACCCTTACGCAAACGTGGGTCAGTTTAGCATTGGACTGTACACACCTACCAAGCCCCAAAGAAAGAAGAGTCCTCTGGTGAAACAGCTACAGGTAGGTGGAATGTTATCGATGCTATCTGATTTTGTTGCTTTCATTTGAATGTAAAAAAAAAAAGAAGGAACCTGATTTTTTTGGTCTCTACACTGCAGGTGGAAGATGCACAAGAAAAAGCTAGTTTGGCCTTAGCTGCTGCCCACTCGCGAGAGAGCTCACCCTCAGGACGACACCCACTTACCTACGGGCACACACACACCAGCCGTGCAGACTACTACCAGCAGCAGCTGATGGCTGAGCGAGAGCGTATGCGTGTTCAAGGAGAGATGATGTTTCAGGGCAAGGGCCCCTTTGCCGCTGCAATTGCTGGAGCTGTAAAGGATCGTGAGCGTCGCCTAGAAGAACGGAGGAAATCCACTGTCTTCCTTTCTGTTGGGACCATGGAGGGGGCATCTACCACCAGCTCTGATTCCCCCTCTCTGACTCAGTCTCACTCCATCGATGAACGGATGCTGACACGAGAGCTGGGACAGCTGCCTCCCCCTGCCTTGGCTCTGAGCCCCTCACCTAGTGGGACCACCTTTATCCATCCACTTACAGGAAAGCCTCTGGACCCCAATTCACCACTGGCTCTTGCGCTGGCCGCAAGGGAGAGGGCACTGACCTCCCAGAGCCAGTCCCCTACTAGCAGCCCAGAGCCTCGGACTAAACAAGAGCAATTAGGCCAGGGTGTAATATTCATTGACACTCAGACCAAAGAGTCTCCACATGGGGAAGGGGCAGCTACATCTCCCCCTTTTTCACCTAAAAGCGCCAAGGTAGCGGGTTTCGGGGTTGGATCCTCCGCAGCATCAATTTTATCCCCGCAGCCCACCAAGCCACAGTGGGCTGCATCTTCGTCACCTGTATCATTCCGGCAGGAGATGGAGGCCAGGATAGAGGAAAGGAAGGAAGAGAAGAGGTTAGAGGATAAAAAGAGTATGTTGATCAGTATTATGGATACATCACAGCAGAAGACAGCAGGGCTAATCATGGTCCATGCCACCAGTAATGGGCAGGCTGTTGGAGTGGATTCAGAACAAGAGCAGACACCTGCCCCAGCCTCCATGGAGCCCAGCAAATCACCAAGTCCACGCGCTAAATCCCCCAGTCCCAGTGTCGCCCAGCCCCAGACCCAGCTCCAAGCTCAGAGTTCTGCCAGTCCAGTCCAAGAGAAGGGTCTGGCTCAGGGAAGCTCAGAGGAGGATGTGGATCCGTACACAGTAACCCTTCCCCCTGCCATGTTATCCTCCAGCGATGAGGAAACACGAGAGGAGCTACGTAAGATTGGAGTTGTTCCGCCACCAGATGAGTTTGCTAATGGGCTACTGGCACAGGCACAAGGGGCGCCAGTGTCTCCAGCTAAGCCTGCTGTGTCTCCCGCCACCCCTGCAACACCAACGCCACAAACGCCCTCAACCCTAGCAACGCCAGCTGTGACCCCCACTCAGCCTGCTCAACCCCTGCCTCCACCCAGTGCAGCAGCTGTCTCAGGGAAGCCCTCTGACCCTCTGGAGCCCCCACCGGTGGGTGAGTCTGGCTCTGCGGCTGACTCAGGCGTGGAGGAAGCTGACACGCGCAGCTCCAGCGAGAGAGAGCGAGACCACCATCTCGAGACCACCAGCACCGTCTCCACGGTTTCCAGCATGTCCACATTGTCCTCAGAAAGCGGCGAGCCTGCCGACACACACACCACGCACACCTCCTATGCCGACGGGCAGACATTTGTGCTCGACAAGCCGCCAGTGCCTCCTAAGCCCCGACTAAAATCCCAGATAGGAGGCAGTAAAGGCCCCGTCACTTTCAGGGACCCTCTGCTGAAGCAGAGCTCTGACAGCGAGCTGCTATCACAGCAGCAGGCTGCTGCCCTGGCTGCTGCTGCAGCTGGAGGAGCTGGACTCCCCCCAGGTGGTTCAGCCTCAGTTACTGGTCTAGCCCCCACCAAGCCACGCTACCTCTTCCAGAGGAGGTCCAAGCTATGGGGAGACCCAGTGGAGCCCCGTGGCCCAGGAGTGGGGCTAGGTATTGGGAGTTTGGGAAATCTTGGTGGGCTGGGACTGGGGCTGGGTGCAGATGAGGGAGCAAAACCATCTGTTATGGGAGAGCTCAGTTCACGACTACAGCAGCTAAATAAAGACACCAGATCACTAGGAGAGGAACCTCTGGGAGCATCACTTGATCCAGGAAGGAAGTCACCTGTGGCAGGTGCCAGGTAAGACACGATCTTATAAAGTAAGAGAACAAAGGGTTTTAATAAAAAAAAACAAATCCTTTTAAGTTTCATTCTTATCCTTTCTTTATGTAGTGGTAGAGTAAAAAAAAAAATCAAGCATTGTGTGTTTTTGATTTATTTAAATTACTTCTTGACACTGAGTTAATTATTTTCTCTAGTTTATCAGCATTTTTATTATATCACTTTATTTGCACCAGTGTCTGTTGTTATCTTCCATTGTGCATTCTTTTTATAAGCTAGTACATTTCTGTTTAAGTTGTGATGGTAAATAGTAATGATATCAGAGGTCACTACCATTGTTGGTGCTAGTTTCCCTGACAATATTAGTGGAACAGCATAGTTAATATATCCTATAACATTAGCAGGTCATGTTTTGGTCTTTAACATCCGTAAGAAGAAGACTTCTCACATAGCAGCAGCTGTCTCAGGGTTAACTGAAGCACACTGGTGTTTTTGTCTGATATCTGTGGGTTTCTTTTTTCACACCTTACCTGAAAGTACAATGAAATCCTTTATATTTCTGCAGATGTGAGGACACCGAAGAGAGTAAACCTTAAGGTTATAGACTCTAGGGTAAACCAAAGCTTTTTTTAAAATATATTTTACATAACGAGTCTATCAGCCCATTGAAGGAGAACAGTACTTATATACATCTTTTTTTTCATTAATATTCTTTGTACTGTTATTTGTTACCTTGTTTGCATCAGCTGATTCCCTCACTGACACTTGTACAGTCCCTCAAGAATCATTAAAAAAGACAATTGAAGTATTACTACACCACAATGTTTTTCAAGAAATGATTGTTTTTAGAGATACAGTACAGTAGTACTACAGTTGATGGCTCCTTGTTTCCATAGTTACAGCTGTACTCCTTTGCTTCCTGTTAAGTGTTCTGTGTTGGTAAGAGTAGACGGTAGCAGTTGATAAGCTAGTGGTGTGTGTGTGTGTGTGTGTATATGTGTGTGAGTGTGTGTAGTAGATTATCCGTTGGTGCAAACAAGGTAACGGGGCTTGGAGGCACGTACTTCCTGAAAGCTTCTCCTCATCTCTTGCACAGTCTCACTTCTGGGTTCTAACCTATGACCCTGCTAGTAGCTCCCCTTCCAGTGTTTCCCAAAGCCTTTGTTCAAATAGTGCATAATACATCCTCATATACACTGCTCTTTGCGGTCATCGCTGATAATAATTGATAAGACAAGAGACTTTATCATCAGTGATAACCTCAAAGGTTCAAGGATGTATTTTAACAAGTATTTGAACCTGTCTGAACTATAATGGTGTGTGCCATGTTGAAATCCATCCACTCACAATCTCAGCATTAACAAGGCTGTTAATGCCGAGATTACCAGACAAAGTCTGACCCCGTCAAAAGTCTTCAAGAGTCATGTTGTCATAAGTGGTGGGATCTTCTCTTTTGATTTCCTCCAGTATAAAGCAACCGGCTTCAGACTGGTTGTATTTTTGTGGCTTGACAGGCTGGTAGTTAACATCTGAGGTTAGAAGGACAGATGGTATCTTTTATTGGCTGCCCACTGAAGTGCTACTCATTTAATACAATTGACAGGACGGGATGTTAAATGCATTGTCATGGAGTCGTGGATCTGTCTCAGCCTTACAAAGAGCTCTGTGGTTTGTGATCACTTTTTTAGATGCAGTTGAGTTGGATTTTCTTTCACAGCCTTCTTTCAGCTTCTCTGATTTTTTTTTCTTGTATCATATTCTCTCTATGTGAATATTGGGAATGGAAGAAGTTGCTTCCACCATACTTCACTGCTGCTAAGAGGAGCTGAAAGATATGAACAGACGATATTACATTGACAAGATGTCAAAACATACTTTTCATAGTCTTCTCATCATGGTGACATCAGCGAAAGGACATGATCAACTTCACACACCAAAGCTTGTGCATCGCATTTTCATGTTTCCATCCACGAGTCAGTGGAATCAGTTACAGCGCTGACTGGGAAAGAACAATGAGAAAGTCTTTGTAGAACTAATCACCATAGAGCTACAAGTTAATGTCCATTCACAGAATTTAATCCTTACTGTTGCTCTAGACAAGTATAGTTTGATGTTCCAACCCCTTAATGCCTAGTATATCATATTTGATACATACAGTTTTTGAGACTTCTACACAATCTGTGTTTTTTTTCCCTCAGAAAAACAAAATAAATTGTGCAATACATTTAAAAGAAATAGTTTTCAAAAAAAGGCCAGAGGTACGGTGGCCCTAAGAGGCCAAACGGACTGCAACTTAAGAAAACACCAGCAAAAAGAAAAATGCTGCAAAAGCACACAAAAGACAACGGAAATAGGAAAAAAGAAAACAGAAATAGGAAAAAACAGATCCAAAAGCACAAGGGAAGTGTTTCTGGGGAGACAATAGCCCGACGGACCAGTTGCAGGAACCAAAACATGCTAGGTAAGTGTGTTTTAATCTCATGATTCATATAATCGTGATGACGGATTTTTGGGCTAATAGTTAGGCTAACACACTTACCTCTCATCTTTTCTTTCCTCACAAAACCGATAGATCCTCTACTTCTTTTAAGTGTCTCCCAGCACAATTCTCAGCATATTTTGGTTCCTGCAACTGGTCCGCCGGGTTATTGTCTCCCCAGAAACACTTCCCTTGTGCTTTTGGAAATCTGCTTTTTCCTATTTCCATTTTCGTTTTTCCTATTTTCGTTTTTCCTATTTCCGTTGTGTGTGCTTTTGCGTTTTTCTTAATGCTGGTGTTTTCTTAAGTTGCATTCCGTTTGGTCTCTCAGGGCCTCCGTACACATGTAGCAAATATGATACAAAACTACACAACTAAAATATGCAAATTAATATTGATTTTGTTAAAAATAATTTTAAAAAATGTGACTTTCGGGCAATTATTTAATGGTTCAGGGTTAAAGCAATGTGTCTTTACAGAGGAATTCATTACTGCTATTAGAAACAGAAATGTGCTGTCCTAATACTTTGGTGTCCTAAATCCCTGTTTGTACAAGACACTGGACTTTTGGATGACCATAAATTAAATATGAAGCTCGAATTATATCAAATACAACATATCAAGTAAGACCGGTTCAGACTGGATTCACACCTTCCTAATGTTATCCAAATGAAGAGATCACCACTATCTACATGCTGACAGTTGATTGCCCTTGGCTGTAAAAAAGATGACTGCGCACACCATTATTTCTCTCTCTCTCCCTCTCTGCCTCTGTGTCTCTTCACCTGCTGTAGCATTTCACGTAGAGCATCAGCATCTCCGCACTCTTAATTGTCACGTTCGTCGATCACTTACCCCATCCCCTCTGTGCCCCATTTAAACCCCTTCAAAAACTACACTGCTGAATTTTGTCTCCACCTTGTTCATGTGCTGTGTATCAGAGCTTTGGGTCACGTACAAAAGTGTGTTTCTCATTTCTGTTGTGCTTTTTGGTTTTCTTTCCTTTGTTTTTTTATTTTATTTCTTTTTTAATGAAAGTTGCATAACTTTGTTTTGATTTTCAGTGTTTGTGTTGAGGATGGCCATGATCCTTGACTGTCTTGTATTTTAAACCATGATAAAACAGAATATGCTCCACCAAAACACACGTGCATTCACCGCTTATATACTGTGCTCTACATACAAATCCATGTTAAAAAAAAGATTATTTTCTTATATAAATGTATGTGAAACGAAGTACAAAAGCAGCTTTAAAAGTCAAGAGACATGTGCTGTCCTGTTGTGTTTCTTTATTTGTTCGTTTTTCTTTGTGCAGTGTTTGATATGTGAACAGTGTGCTCATTTCTCTCTCATGTAGCCCACTGGTCAGACCTTCAGGTGCTGAAACCCACTCTGCTGTCTTTGTCATGCTGACATGTAGAGCAACCCAAGCACAAAAATGCATTCATGCCCATCTACTGATGAACAGTCATACACTCACACAGTCACATACACCTATACATGTAGATGACGCACAGCAAAGACAGCGGAGCGGGCTGAGGCAGATTATAAGTCTGGTTGGCAGGCTGCGTCTCATTGAGTGATGCTAACATTCTCTCCCATTGCTCTCTCTCTGCTCACCTTGCATGCTCCGCCCTGCTGCTCTGATCTGATTGGTCTAGAACTGACTGTGCGCCCAGGAGGGCAGGACGACTGTGTAAGTGCGCATGGAGCTCATCTCATATCTGTCGGCTCCCCGTAGTCTGAACATTTTTCCAGCCCGAGTGCTGCTTAGCTACCGGTCTTTCATTACACTCTTTTACTCCAAATCTCACCCAATAAAAAAGTTTCAAAAACATGCAGGAGATGGAAAACGTGTGCTACACCTTCAGACATGTTAACGTGCATGAAAAAGACACCACTGTAGTAACTCAGTAGTTTAGTTTCTCCTATCAGTTTTTCCTTGCTTGCACAATGATAGCTAAAATTTCCTTAATTGTTTCCATCCCTCTTTCTTACTGTTCTTGTTCTTATACTAACGTTCAGTCTCTAAGACTGTCACAAATTTATGCTTCTAATAACTTTCAAAAAAAGAGTGATATATATATATATATGTTAAAAAAGGTGACTAAACTATTTAAACTATTATCCCATATCAGGTCACTATAAAAAAATAATAGTTATACCTCAGTGTTTACGTGAGTACGATCCTTCTTTCTCAGAGTTCCTAAATGCTAAACGTATTGCACTGAATTAAGTGTTAGCCAAGCTTCCAAGATCATTTACTCCTTTGATTAACAAGTAAATAATGCTAATTAGTGTTTAACAACAATTCCCACCTGTTTCTTCAAACAATGTAATTCGTGGTCATGAAATTGAATATTTACTGTATCCGTTTTTTTGAGTGAGTCAAAATGTAACTAATGTGCAAGAGAGCTGAAAATCAAATTTAATATTCTACTTTTAGATCTGCCTTCTGCATCTAAATTTGGATGTGTGTGTGTGTGTGTGCGTTTGTTTCTACAGAATTTGTCACACATTAGAAAATGAATTCTGCTTTCAGGTTAGTGATATCAGCAGTTTCAGTGTAACACAATACATCTGTTTAAACACTGTATTTGTAATCTAATGTTGGTCACACTAACCTATTCAAGGATGCTTATAGTAGGACTCAACAGCTTTAATTGAATTAATCATAGCAAAAACACGCTCATTAATGTCACAGGGACTAGGGGTTTTTATGGGTGTGAGTAAAAATTAGGGCTAGGGCTCTTATTTTGGAGAACTACCCTGTAGTCACTTGCATAGCTAGATGTTCTTAGTCTGACTAGTTTGATCTTTCTAACAGCCATTAACCTCTCTTCTGCACTAACCTACTTTAAAATGAATGACTGCTGTTTATATACATGCTGTGAAAGAGTATTTGCCCTCTTTCTGATTTCTTTTTTTTTTTTGACATATTTCTCGTACTTACATTTGTCAGATCATCAAACAAATTTTAATATTAGATAAACATAACTCAAATAAATACAAAAATGCAGTTTTAATATAATGATGTTATCGATTAAGGGAAAAAAGCTATCCAAAACTACCTGGCCCAATGAGGAAATACAATTGCCCACCTTGTTAAATCACAAATTCATTGTGACTAAATGTTTAGTTTCACTGGACATCCAAGCATGATTACTGCCACACCCTTGAATCAAGAAATCACTTAAATAGAACCTGTCTGGCAATATGAAGTAGGCTTTGAATGGCTAAAAACAAATAAAAAATGAATTTTGTAGTGGCCTAGTCAAAGCTTCAATCCTACCAAGGTGCCTTAGCATGACCTTAAACAGGCTGTTCATGTTCAAAAACCCTCCAGTGTGGCTGAATTAAAATAGTTCTGCAAAGATGAGAGGATCAGGATTCCTCCACAGTGTAAAGACTCATTGCTCATGCTTGATTGCAATTGAGTGGCATAACTAGTTATTAGGTTTAGGTGGCAACATTTCACGTTTGGATAAATTTTTTCCCTTAATAAATGTAATCATAATTTAAAAATGGCATTTTTTATTAACTCTGGTTTTCTTTGTCTAACATTAAAATGATCTGAAAAATGCAAGTGTGAGAAATATGCAAGAAAAACAATGACTAAGAAATCAGGAATGGGGCAAATATTTTTTTACTGCACTCTATAACCCAAAGTGTCATTTTTTCTTCTTTATTTTATTTTCGTTAACAGTCTTCCTTATTCTTAAAGCCTTGTGCCTCTGTCTGTTTCCACCAGACTTTTCAGCAGCCTAGGTGAGCTCCACACCATCTCTCAAAGAAGTTATGGAACCACATACACCATCCGCCCTGGCAGTCGCTACCCCATCACCCGACGCACCCCTAGTCCAGGCTCACCTGATCGGGGCGACCCTCTTGGACGATTCTCAGGCTACGGCCTACCAACCTCACCAACCACACCGCCACAAACTATCCTCAAATCCTCGAGCCTCAGCCTACCCCAGGAGCCAAAGGAGGTCCGCTTTGTAATGAGGAGCTCCAGCGCCCGTTCCCGCTCTCGCTCTCCGTCCCCGTCACCTTCCCATTCACCTGGGTTAGGTTCACCACTTTTAGCTCTACGACCCTTTCACCAAAAACCCCTCCACCTCTGGAACAAGTATGATGTTGGAGACTGGTTGGAGAGCATCAACCTGGGGGAGCACAGAGCAGGGTTTCAGGAACATGAGATCGAAGGTTCTCACCTCCCTGCTCTAACCAAGGATGACTTTGCAGAGCTGGGAGTGACACGAGTCGGACACCGCATGAACATTGAGCGAGCACTGAAACAGCTGCTGGAGAGCTGACCCCTGCCCTGAGACACAGCCACAGATGGAGATCGGTGAAGACAGACAGAAGATTCGGGGGTTAAGGAAAATAAGCGATGCGATAGGGGCCGCTCCTCTTTTACTCCGGCTGCTTTTATGTTCGGCATCACAAATGTTGACCTGCAGCTCTTAGGCACACTCTGTTTCCATTCTGCATTAACACCCTGCACTTGGCAATGCACTGAAGAGGAGGAGTCGATACATTCATTTTTCTTCTTGCCCACCACCCTGCTTTTGTGGCCAATTAAATCAGGCCCAAAATGATATTTGGCGTTTTTATTTAATAATTTTTTGCTAAGACGAGCCAGACGAGCTCCAATTAGAACATTTGATTTGTGAAAGGTTCACTTGTTTCCTTAGTAACATCCCCACTTTCTCGCTCCCTCCTCTCCTTTCTACCTCCCCTCCCAAATAACCCCCCAGGTCCCTCTATTAGGCTGCTGAAAGCCTTCTTGCAGTTCGAGTAAAGGAGGAGGAGGAGGAGGCAGAATTTTTTGTTCCACACAGAAAGCTCAGTTGCCTTTCAAAATATTTATACAGAGATCAACAGCAATGAACACAGTGCTACGGACACACAGCCCTGAAAAAGGTGTGTCTTCTGTATACGTGCTGTTTTTAAACCGAAGACTTTAGAGCCCAGAGTCGGAGCTCCACAAAGTAAACCGTGGGAGAAAACCCCCTCTGCCTTGGTACCCAGACTGTGCTATCTATTATATTTGGAGAATGTTTAACCAACACTCGTGGCTTTTTTTCATAATCAGTTTCTTTTTTTGGTTTTCCAAAGGGAATAATATATATAGGTATTATATAATATATACATATATATATATATGTATGTATTTAAATATAGCTTTCAGGAGAAAAGACAATGTTGCAAAGAGGAAATATAATAAATTAATCTGCACCTGTTTTTTTGGTTTTTAGTATAGAAGGCAGAGAGAAATCTTTAAATCTATTCCACTAATAGTTTACTCATTTCTACCAATTATATACATACTTATATATATACGTACATATATATAAGTATTCTATATATATATATATATATTTGAAAGGAAAAAGTATATAAATATGGAAATGAAGTTTTTGTCATAGGTATCCAACTTTCCTTATGGTCACTCCTTTTTTGAACCGTAGCATGACGAGTTGCTTCATGTTTTTGACAAAGAGTTTGTTGTTTGTTTTTATTTTCTTACGGTCTTCCTTCATACTAAAGGGCATCCCGTAATGTGAGGCTGAGACCCCAGTTGACACCCATCCCTACTGCTTCAGCAACAGATCCCGCTGCCTGTGTATCCACAATAACACATCAAGGGCACCGGCCACCTATGTGCAAGCTGACTGGCTTTAAAGGGGCTCTTCATCTTATGCCTGTTTATCACTCAGGGATGGAAGTTTGGGGCACCAGCATGAAGAGGTTGCTTGCTGTTTTACTACTAGAAATTGAATTTTTCTTACACTTCAACAGTTAAACACCACCATAGTCTGTTAGAGAGCTAGTAAAGATTCCATCCCTGTCCCCGATAGTGTTACTTAGACCAGTTTGCACAAGGTCTGGTATCAATTTCCAAGCATGGAAACCTGGAGAAACAAGCTTTAACTGTTCAAATAATTTTTTTTAAAAAGCTAATAATTGTGTTCCTTTACCTGTATAACCAATAAAAACTTGCCATACAAGCTTAAATGAGCTTGATGTGTATGCCCTTCTGAAATGCCACTGCAGGGAATGTCTGTAGTTTCTCAGGCTGTGGGGATGGGAAAGCCTCTGCAAGGTCTTAAAGAAAATTCAGTATTTTACAACCTGACATTATTGCTGCTTTCCTCGATCTTTACCATTTTCTAAGTGAGTAAAATATCATAAACAG
The DNA here is from genome assembly GCF_964374335.1 of Astatotilapia calliptera. NCBI lineage: Eukaryota > Metazoa > Chordata > Actinopteri > Cichliformes > Cichlidae > Astatotilapia > Astatotilapia calliptera. Next base: position 60,688,123 of record NC_137428.1, on the reverse strand, counting down.
AGGGACAGCTACAACTCAAAACAATAAGGCGCAGGTTGTTTAAAAAAAAACACTGAATTTTCCTTTAACAATACAAATCTACAATTGTACTCATGAGTAGCTTCTGCTGGCAGTGAGAAACAGTGAGTTTTATTCACACAACGAAATGCATTTTATAGCTTTTCTCTGACGGGAAGCCAGTAAATGTCTATTACCAGTAAAAAAAGTAAAACCTCTGTGCATCAGCAGAATCCAATCAGTATGCCAAGGCACTTACACCTGGCGAAAAAGTGCACGCATGTTTAGTTTCTTTTTCTCACAGTTTGTAAAAGCAGGTGGGGAATTTAACGGTGTATGTGGGTTGTAGGAATAGCACTCACTGCCTCGCTGTGACCTCACTGATTATTCTTTTGTTTTTGACGTAGATGTCACGTCCTCAGACTCATTTGAACACTTCTTTTTTTAAATTGTTCTTATCAGTTCTTCTTTTGTCGTTTGATTTGTTACCCTCGGACACTGTGGGTAGATTTTGTAGCGTGTGGATCATGACTCATCTGAATTTTAGAGTGACTGAAAAAGAGCAGAAAAAAAATCTCCTGTCCATTCTAAACATACTTACACTTGTAAAAAATAAACAAACTACAAATATTTGCTTTTTTTAATCACAAGCAATGTATATATAATAGATTTCATATAAATTTTTGAAAAACAAAAAGTATATAGATCTATATATGAATGTTTGGCATATATGCATAGTTAACCACCTGTGAAAAAAAGGTGAGCAGATTTTATTCTTTCTATGAACTCTTGAACTTTTGAACTCTGAACTATGAACTAGGGGATGATTTGCACAAAACAAGGTGACAAGGTGCTAACATAAAAGCCACCCATCGTCCAAGAGCATGCGTGCATCTGGATTCCCTGAATCTCTCTGTGTGGTCGTTCTTCTTCACTGTGTGTATGGCAGTGTGTATGTGTGCAATCGCTTATTTGTTTCCATTTTTGTGCGTTTGTTTGGGATTGAAACAATGAGAATGCGTGTGACAGTGCAAGAGCGTCAGTGTGTGTGTGTGTGGTTAATTGTTAGGGTTTACATCACTGGAGTTGGTCCACTATAGCCTTACTGTATTACCATCAGATGGTGGCTGTGTCACACAAACACACGTGCTCACAAAACGCACACACACACACACACAAACATAAAAATGCACACATGCATTAATCTTCATTTCAAAACTCAACATCATCGTCCGGCATTCTTGTTTTGTACTAAGTGACGTCTTCATAAAGTGGACTGCTCGGCTCAAGAGCAACAAGACAGACTGAGATTACCACATTATTGATGAACACGGTCACATTTTATATTGCAAGACAACCACAGCTCACCTTGTAACTGTGTAGGCACGGCTTATGCAGTATCACTGTTTTGTAAACCCATTCCCAGATGGCATTTGTGCTCTTTACCCTCCACTCTGTCTGGCAGCACTCCTCTTTCCTTTTTCAGACCTTCAGTTTCTGAGTTTTGGATATGCTATATGAAGTGATCCAGTGAGGAACAAACAACACAAAGGAAAAATGTGCCAAAAAGTAAATAAACTTTTCACTGTATATTTGTCTTTGCTTTAGGACTATCTTAGTTACAGCACTCTAAAGCTGTTAGATAACATGATAACATGGTGCCATCTCCTGGAAATCTTGAGAACAGATGTTTGTTAGATCCTTCTGTATTTTCCTGCAGCTGGAAGTACAGTCATTACTTTTATTTTTTGAAGAAGTAGTACATATATATATATATATATTCTCATATTAATTAATATCTGTATTATTAAATTATTGATTTAAATGAAATTTGGAGACAACTGCTTGATTTACTGTGATAAAGGGTGAACATATGCAGTCTGAAGTTTGACACAGCCTGGCCTGGTTAGGAGAATAAGTGCTGTACTAAATAACTGCTTGGACCGGTGGCTAAGATTACCACAGATACAGACTCAAAATGAGCAAAGTGTAACAGAAGTACACATCATTTGGTCAAATAATTTCCTTTGTCTTATTTTGTAATCAACAAAGCACAATCTACATAGTATAGGGGCAGCAGCGTGACCTTTTTTAAAAACCCACTGGAGTCCAGTGACCAAATGGAACCAGTGATCTTATCATCAAAAGGGTTTTTTTTCTTTCATTGTCAGTTTTCTCCTTGTTTGCACTGTGAAGTTTAGATTGGTGGATGTATCACTGCAACACCTCAGCCTTGTCTCACGGGTTAAGCTTCCCCTTATCGGCATCAAATGACCAGAAAACTCATCTGCAATTATTCTCCCTTTGCACACTTAAAAATATTCATATAAAAGTCCCTCTGTATTTTAATACACAAAATCCCGTGTACAAATATGAGTTAACCAGAAGCTACCTAGTATTCCTCATGCAGAGTAAGGGAGATAGTAAAGGTTGAGGCAAGATCTGAGATGTTGCCCAGGATATCTCCACCACAGAGATATATGTTTGTTATATTATGTAATAAATTTATAATTAAAACATGAAAGAGTTTGTCTACTTGTTTTGACTTCAGTCTCTTCAGTGGTTTATTGAACGGAAATACGACACAAAGGGTAAACATGCCAACATATCTACAGGATTTTGGACAATACTACTTTTACTTGTTTTGCACATCACCACAGTGGATCTTAAACAGCAAAACTATATAATATAGCCCCCCATTTTTTAGACACTCAAAAGTAAGATGATTTCCTACGATTGAGAGTCAGTTTGATGCCAGATGAGGCTGTTCAGTATCAGGTCCAAGGATCATCAAAGCAATTGAAGGAACCCATAATTAGGCTGAAAAATGCAAAACAATAGCATAAGACAAAGAGCACAAACTTAAGGAAGGGTCGGTCAAATCACCAACTTAATGGTACATTCTTAAAGGGAATAAATGTCTATTCAGTGACACTAAAAAGGCCCAAAAGATCACAGAAGACAACTAAAGTGGATGATTTCAGAATTCTTTCCTTGGTGGGGAAACCCTTAACATCTAAGGCATAAATATTCATGAGGAAGTAGGCGTGCCGTCCATTAATCAGGAGATTTATATTATAGTTTATGAATGGAACTATAATGAGGTGCAATCCACTCGGTACACTCAAGGAAAAGAAGGCTATATTAGACTTTGTCATGAAACATCTAAGTATCCTGCACAGCTGTGGGGAAAAAAATCTGGTTGAACAGATAAAACTTTATGTCTATAGCATAAAGTGTGCTATAGAGAGCTCATCCGAACCATCATCATGCTCTCAGGAGGTAGATCTGGCTTCTTGCATCTGCATGACCTTGGGCAAGATACTCAACCCCAAGCTGTTTTCTGGTGCATCCAATGGAGTATGAGAGCACTTAGAAAAAAGTTATTATGTGAATGAGGCATACTGTATAAAGCGCTTTGAGTGCTCCAGTTGTGTAGAGAAGCGCTATATAAGAATCAGTCCATCTACCGTCAGACAATGCTGTCTCATGGGCTTATATGGATACAGTGCAGCTGATGTGACCGGTGATAGAAGTGTACGGGGCTTTACTCTCTGCCCGGAATCAGCACGTCACATTCCAAATGGATAATGACCCAAAGCATACTGCAAAAGCAACCCAAGAGCTTCTCAGGGATATTTTTTAATTGCTAAGCCATAACTCTCGACACTCTTTTCATGAACTGAATACAGAATGGCCCACAAACAAGCAGAAACTGGAGGCATCTGCAGTGAAGGCCTAGTAGAGCAGCTCAAGTGAGCTGGGCTCTAGACTTAAGCACTGAGTGCAAAAGAAGTCTTACATCCAGTCTTTGTATTTAAAATGAGTGAAGTTTTCCAGACCTCTGAAAATGGGTGACCATGTATGAAAATGGCAATTATTCATAGACGCTAATGAAAAATTTCAATACACCTCTTGCATTAAAGTCTGCACATCTTGACTGATTTAAAATCCACTGTGGTGGCAAAAATACAAAATTGTGTAACTGCATAAATACATTTGTACCTAACTTTGAATATTAATTAATATCTCTGTTATTATCTACTCATATCACAGGCAGCTTGTTGTCATTTTCTTTTATAAAATGGTGATGAGTTGATTATTTAGTGCTCTGCTCCTATTGCTGCATTACAGCAAGATGGAAAGAGGCATGATAAAGATTTGGTTACATGGTACATTAAGTTCTCATTTATTGAAAAGATAAAAAACACAAAATTTAAATCATAAAATTAATGCAGTCGACAGATGCAGCTCCCCTGCTGGCACGGCACACAACACTACACACAAACACTGAGAACAGCAGCAAGTACAGTTCATAATCACATCTTCTCTTTGCTGTGCGAGTTACTTTTCAATGCTTCACATAGTAATTTTTTCACACTTACGCAAACATTCATTTTCTACCTTAAGAATAGTAGATATTGTTCAAAGTATGAATGACAGCAGCTAAATGAGCTCTGTAAACAACAGAAATCCTATTCATTCCACCACATTTATTATTCCCGCTACCGTCACTAGACAGAATAGAGGGCAGTAATTTAAAACATCTATAGATTACCGTGCGCCATCCTCCAATCAATTAAAAAGCAGACCACCAAAATTACAATTAGCATTCCTGCTGATGGTGTCGGTCACGGAGATTAAGATGTCTTGACACCGGACAGAAGCAGCAGAAATGATCCTTCAGGTGTCATCAGAAATGTTTTAAACTAACTCTGGACTCTCTGCCTTCAATCCGTCCTCTTCTGCCTCTGAATTATCTTTCTTCTCGAGGTCAAAATTCTGTAAGAAAGCAGTGAATGGAGGATATCAGCACTATCACCAACAGTTATTAGTAAATTTTCTCATAACTACACTTTTTTTTGCCAAAAACAAATGCTGTTTGTACATTTTGTACATTTCTTTATATCATAAATTTGTAGTGATTTTGTTACAGCTTAAAAATCGGAACCACTTTAAATGACACAAGTGTAAAGAGGCAGTTGTAGTCTGCAGATGTTAACTAGGTTTCACTTATTTTGAATGCACTAATCTGACAAATGATATTGATTTTTTTATGCTTTTAAATGTATTAAGAATTCTGATCTTTCAGTTTTGCCCATTGAAACTCGATTTCTTAACACTATTAGCAACGGGGGTTAAAGTGGGCTGGAATGATCCGGAACGGTGTTCCGGCACCTTCATTAAATGCGTAATTAAATCTGATAGGAAGAATAATAGCCACATAATACTGTTGAGAGATTTAATTTTTCATGTGCTGCAGCCTGGAGGTGCTTCCAGCTGACAGCATGTAGTAATAAGAAAATAATGACATCCCACAGTCTCACTTACACCCTAAACACACACCTCTTCACTTTGTATCCCTGTGGTGCGTTCACGGTGCAGATGTAAATAAAGTTGTGGTTCTGAAATTTGTAGGAAGTGATTTCAAATGCTGCTTTCACACAGCTCAACAAACATCACCAAATTCAAACAGCTTTTCTGCAGATTGTACCATAGTGTGTTTTGTTACCTAAATCTACAGTTGCTGTATTTCCCAGGGAGAGATAAAGACTGGATGGGAGAGGAAGATGAATCATTTTCAAAGGTAAGAACTGCTCAGCAAGCAACATTTTATAAAGCTGAAATTTAAAACTTACTTGTAAAGTCCTAATTCATTTCAGAAACAGGGATTGGATATAAAGATGATGTGTTACTGAAGTTATGTATTTTTCATAATGCGAAATGTCTTGCTAAACAAATTAAAGTACAATATTTTTTGTTATTCAAAGTTTGCATGAAAACAGGTTAGTTTGCAATACTGTGGTAAAGTAGACAGTGATGCACTAAGTTGAATGGGTTGCAGTGCAGACTGTGGTGTAAATGTAAGCTCTTGATGCTACATTAGACATTAGATTAAATTCACTCACTAAATTCAAACTTTCCTACTAATTTTATATAGTCTATGAGTTGGAAATCAGATATAACTTAAGCAACATCTGCTTATATCTTGTTGAATTCAGTCAGCTAAATCCAAGATCAGTGAGTCTCAGCAGCAATACAAACTGTGACTAGTTTCTAAGTAACTTTTCCCCATGCTGCACACCTAATCTTAGGATTCCACCTCTTTTCACCTCTCCATCTTTGATATCCAGTATATATATATAGTTCGTCACTAGTCCTAACTCTATGATTGTTGATTTTGAGTAGAGAGGATCTCCAGTAATCATATTAAAACAACAAAGGACAATAATGAACTCATTATATTTCCTACTTTAAGTACCGCACAATCAAATATTTAATTCTTTGAAGTTAAAATTCTACAGTTGCTTAAGGACAAGCACATTAGAAATCAGAGAAGCTAGTGTACCTCTAATTCTTGCATCACTTCATCCATGAAGTCACTGGGGTTTTGCTTGTACTCCACTGCTCTTTTGATCATGTCTCTGAACATCTGACGAAAGAGGTACAGTCAGAGCTATCAGACGGCAGTAGAAGTTCAGGTGGTGTGAACATGTTATAATGACTACACTGACTGAAGTTGATAATTGGCTTATAAAATGAACACTTTCACTCCAGTCATATTATGTAAAACAGCAGGAGAAGAAAGAAACCTGCTCAGACCTTAACTACATTGGTTCCATCAGCTGCTGACACAAAGTAAAACGGGAGTCCTTGCTTCTTCCCGAAATTGAAGCTTCTTTGAGTGACCTTCATGTCGGCTGCAGATGTGGAAAAACAATCACAATCACAAAGTCCAGTTTGCTGGACAAAACAGTTAAAAAAAAATACTGCAACCTAAAGAAATCATGTCACACATCGAACTCTAACATTACCATTGCATACAGTCATTACAAGAACTCCACACCAACTTTAATGTGCAGACTCACCATCAATTTTGTTGGCAACAACACAGCAGGGTATCTCTGGTCTGTACTCTCTTAGTTCCTTATACCAGTTGACTAAATTCTTATATGTGAGCTTCCTTTGAACATCAAAAACCTTAAAAAAAGAAAAAAAAAGATGAAAGATTTAGCAAAAGTTCACCTTGGTTGCTGACAACATAGTTACATTTTTCAGACTATTTTTAATCCTCACTTCTTCATGCACACTTGAATGTGTTCTTACCATAATGCATGCATGTGCTTTGTGGTAGTATGAAGGATGCATGTTTTGAAACCTCTCCTGACCAGCAGTGTCCCAGAAATCTTTGGATCAAAATAATAAAAAAAGAATTTGGTAATTTAAGATTTGCAGATTATTATTTTAAACTGGTTTCAAATATTTTATGTTGTCACAGCAAGTGCATGGTACTTACCAACTGCTATGGTCTTGTCTCCTACAGTGGCTGCGTGTTTGTAGAGAGTCAAGGCATAGGTTGACAACTGCTGGGGACGACTGCACGAGGAGTTAAGGATCTTAACAATATGCAACTTGTTTCTTCAAAGCATCTTAAGGCTAAGAGAATCTTTTTCCAAGTCTTTGTTCCTAGCCCACCTGCTTGAATTTAAAATTAAGTACTCAATTTATAAATTGCTTCTTCGTCTTCTTCTTTTGACTGCTCCCTTTAGGGGTTACAACAGTGCAGCCATCTCACTTCAAAACTAGTGTCTTTGTTTCTTTTATTGTTGAAATTTTACTATGTTTGTCTAAAACAGGTCTCTCTTGTGTAATAGACATTGGCTGAGATTCCCTATATAAATAAAAGTTAAATAAAATCTTCCTCTGTCACAGCAACCATCCACAGGGCCTCCTTCACTACATCCATAAACCTCCATTGAGGTGTCTCTCTTTTCCACCTGTCTGGGAACTCCACATTCAACATCCTTTGTCCAGTGTATCCACTATCCCTCCTCATCACATGTCCAAATGCTCTCAGGCATGCCTCTCTCACTATGTCTCCAAATTGCTTAACCTGCGTTGTCGCCCTAACTGCATTGTCCTCTAATGAAGTCATTTCTAATTCTGTCCATTCTCATCCCTCCCAATGAAAATCTTAGCATTTATCTTTCCAACCTTCCTTCATATCTACCTCCTGTCTTTCTATTAATGCCACTGTCTCCAATCCATACGCCATAACAGGTCTCACTACCATCTTGTAAACCTTCCAGTTGACTCTTGCTGCTACCCTGACATGTGTCTTCACCCATTCCACCACACCAGCACTCTCTTCTGCAACTCTCTTGTGCGCTGTTTGTTGCTTGGGATGGTTGACCACCAAAGGTATTTAAACACATCTACCTTCACTACCCTTACTGTTACTCCTGTTTACCTCTCATTCGCAAACATGTATTCTGTCTTGCCTCTATTGACTTCAATTCCATTTCTCTCCGGTGCATACCTCCAACCCCTCTTCCACCTGGTCATCTGTCACTCCTACACCTACCTCACCACTGTCTCGCTGTCCTCATATATGTCCTGCATCAGCCTCACAACACTTCTCTACCACTCTCGTTCTTCACGCAGTACCACAGTTCCTCTCTTGGCACCCTGTCACCTGCTTTTTCTAGATCCACAAAGAACTGTATAAACTGCTAAAGGATACTATTCGTCCATGAGAAACCTCTCCATTAGCCTGCGAAAGAAGGAGAAAAGTGCCAACCCCACAATGTTAGGAAAGCTCAAATGTTGTTGATCGCTGCTTCCAGCTAATACTCACTTAGATTTACCAACTGCGCTGTCTCCCAAGCAGATGATCTTCACCTGTTCGTCCGCATCGTATTTCTTTTGGTCCAGTTCAGGGATGCTGCCAGCGTCAACAGCCATATCTCCCTTTTTGATTGCTGCTATAAATACCTGAAAGAAATTCCGTTATGCTCCCACAGGAGCTCCGATAGACGGATAATACCCAGGGAGTATTAGCTAGCTTGCCATTAGTTACTTGAGGTTCGCCTTTACTTCACTTATTCCTGGTTCGTCACGGTTCACGTCAGTAAAAACAGATGCTCACAGAAACTGACAACAAAACTGAGCCCGTCACTGATTACATTCTCTTTCTGAAGTGCTGAAGTGTACCTTTCACAGCGCACTCAGGAGGGAACGATTGTTAATCGCAAGTAAGCTAACAGAACTAGCGTTGGCTGCAGTTGTTAAGCCCGGTTAAACGTCGCTTGTTATCGCGTGAATATCATTCTTTCCCGATATGAAAAGGTGAACGATTTCCTTCATTTATCAGGGTTAACAGGTAGCTCAAGTTTGTAAATGTGCGACGTCCCCGACAATTTTCGTTTCTATGCAACGGGGACGCCCGCAGGACCACTTCGCACTGTATCCGGCTGTCTTTACAGGTGCCTGTCTAAAATCCTCAGTCATTCGCCTCTTCTTCTTCTTCTTCTAAGGAGTTTTTGGAGGTTCACAAACAACGATGTGGTGCATTACCGCCACCAACTGGTTTGGAGTGTGGACCAGAATCCGCTCATACCAAATAATGAAAATGAATAAATTTCTTCCTGATATTTTTTGACAATGCAACAGAAAATGTTGAATGGTTTCACTTATTCCACAGCGACTAAATTTCCCCATTTCATGTTTCCCTATAATGAATAGTGAACTGTTTAATCCAGTGTGTCCAAATCTGATTCGAGATATTATTGTCTCTTCTCTTCTGGTTTTCCTTTGAATAGAATAAAACTATCTCCCCGTCCTCTCCTCCTCACACCACTTTTGCCATCTTTCCCTCATTTTCTGTTTTATCGTGCTCCTCATTTCAGTTTTGCTAATACTGCTATGTAAACCGACTTGATCTCCTTTAGCAGCCTGCGTTGCAATTTTATCTGCCACCTCATTGACAATAAAATAATGTGCTGGTATCCAGACAAATTTAGCAATCACTCCCATCCAATGACTGTAGAAAACAGCAGTTTGTCTGGTCAGGCTTCTGAAGGACTGTTATCCAAGCAGGCCAATGATGAACTAGAGTCTGAAAGTAGTGGTGCTACTGGTAATGGGACTACTGGGCTTATATTAATTTGATCTTTTTGAATTTCTATTGCTTTCTGGGTTGCTGTCCACCCAAAACTCTTTGACTTCTTTACCTCTTTCTCCTAACAAGGAGCCCTGTTCAATTCTGTTTGTGTAAATTATATATTTAGTAAATCATTAGTATCTCCCTCTTGTCTTAATAATTATCCATTCTCTGCCAATGTCTGTCCTTTTCTTCTTTTCCTTTCCATCGATTTTGTCTGAACTATGAATTTTAGCAAATGATTTTGCCATGATATTAGCCTTCTCTTCGTTTCTAATTGCTGTTATATCTCCATCACTCAGGATTGGATACCTATAATCTCTTTTAATCCCAATCATTTCCCTTATCATTGACCATTCCTGATTTATTTTAGTCTGTCTTCCTGCTGAATTACAGAAATTCCTCCACAAATCTCTCTTTGCATTTTTTACAACTCTTCTCAAATTACCCTGTAACCTTTTATACTCAATAAGGTTCTGAGCGTTACAATTTCTTTTCAACATTTTGAAAGCTTTATTTCAAGCCTTAATTGCTTCATCACATTTCTTTGTCCACCACGGTAGTCTTCTTCTTGGTCTTACCTCCTTTCTCCTTTATAAATCAATTTGCTGCTGATTTATAAAATGGCACAACACACAGATAAATTAAAATCATCAACACCAACACTTAAATCAACTTTTTGTAACTCCTGTTCACTTATGAGCCTAAACGATTCCCAATCAGTGCTACTGAAACACATCTCTACTGCTCCCATTCCATACTCTTCCACATTCAAACTTATTTCTGTCATTATAGGATCGTGATCACTACCTATTGTGTTATCTCTAATTACTTTCCATCTACTAATGCCTGCTAGTGACTCTGAAACCAAAGTGAGATCAATTACTTCTTCTGTACCCGCTCTTGCATTCACTCTTGTTCCACTTCAATCATTCAAACATACATACTTTTTGTTTTCCGTGAGTTCCTCAGTTACATTTCCATTCTCATTATTATACAGGGAGTGCAGAATTATTAGGCAAGTTGTATTTTTGAGGAATAATTTTATTATTGAACAACAACCATGTTCTCAATGAACCCAAAAAACTCATTAATATCAAAGCTGAATGTTTTTGGAAGTAGTTTGTAGTTTGTTTTTAGTTGTAGCTATTTTAGGGGGATATCTGTGCGTGCAGGTGACTATTACTGTGCATAATTATTAGGCAACTTAACAAAAAACAAATATATACCCATTTCAATTATTTATTTTTACCAGTGAAACCAATATAACATCTCCACATTCACAAATATACATTTCTGACATTCAAAAACAAAACAAAAACAAATCAGCGACCAATATAGCCACCTTTCTTTGCAAGGACACTCAAAAGCCTGCCATCCATGGATTCTGTCAGTGTTTTGATCTGTTCACCATCAACATTGCGTGCAGCAGCAACCACAGCCTCCCAGACACTGTTCAGAGAGGTGTACTGTTTTCCCTCCTTGTAAATCTCACATTTGATGATGGACCACAGGTTCTCAATGGGGTTCAGATCAGGTGAACAAGGTGGCCATGTCATTAGTTTTTCTTCTTTTATACCCTTTCTTGCCAGCCACGCTGTGGAGTACTTGGACGCGTGTGATGGAGCATTGTCCTGCATGAAAATCATGTTTTTCTTGAAGGATGCAGACTTCTTCCTGTACCACTGCTTGAAGAAGGTGTCTTCCAGGAACTGGCAGTAGGACTGGGAGTTGAGCTTGACTCCATCCTCAACCCGAAAAGGCCCCACAAGCTCATCTTTGATGATACCAGCCCAAACCAGTACTCCACCTCCACCTTGCTGGCGTCTGAGTCGGACTGGAGCTCTCTGCCCTTTACCAATCCAGCCACGGGCCCATCCATCTGGCCCATCAAGACTCACTCTCATTTCATCAGTCCATAAAACCTTAGAAAAACCAGTCTTGAGATATTTCTTGGCCCAGTCTTGATGTTTCAGCTTGTGTGTCTTGTTCAGTGGTGGTCGTCTTTCAGCCTTTCTTACCTTGGCCATGTCTCTGAGTATTGCACACCTTGTGCTTTTGGGCATTCCAGTGATGTTGCAGCTCTGAAATATGGCCAAACTGGTGGCAAGTGGCATCTTGGCAGCTGCACGCTTGACTTTTCTCAGTTCATGGGCAGTTATTTTGCGCCTTGGTTTTTCCACACGCTTCTTGCGACCCTGTTGACTATTTTGAATGAAACGCTTGATTGTTCGATGATCACGCTTCAGAAGCTTTGCAATTTTGAGACTGCTGCATCCCTCTGCAAGATATCTCACTATTTTTGACTTTTCTGTGCCTGTCAAGTCCTTCTTTTGACCCATTTTGCCAAAGGAAAGGACGTTGCCTAATAATTATGCACACCTGATATAGGGTGTTGATGTCATTAGACCACACCCCTTCTCATTACAGAGATGCACATCACCTAATATGCTTAATTGGTAGTAGGCTTTCGAGCCTATACAGCTTGGAGTAAGACAACATGCATGAAGAGGATGATGTGGACAAAATACTCATTTGCCTAATAATTCTGCACTCCCTGTAATTACCTCATGCTGTGCCGTGAGCATTAAAGTCTCCACACCATTCCACTTTTCCTTCTATGTACGTATCCATTTCTTCCATAAAATATAATGACAGCCTTTTATATGGATTGCAAAAATTAACAACTTTAATACTTCCTTTCTTTGTCCATGTTTCAATTACAATATATTTCAACTGCATACCTATTGCTAGAACTCTATACTGAATACCTTGTTCTACAAAAATTACACATCCTCCTCCTTTACTTTCTTTCCTATCTCTACCTACACTGCTATATCCTTTGATTACAAAATCTAAATTTGGTGTGAGCCATGTTTCCTGGATGCAAATGATATCAGGTGTCTTATTAAAAAGAATTTTATGAATCCTTTAAACTCTTGTCCATTTTCTAATAAACTTCTGGAATTCTATTGCAACATAATCGTATTATCTTCTCTTGTGATGTTCCTGGCTTCCCATCTTCCCTGGTCTTTTGTGTATATGTTCCCATGAAATCCCTCTCATAAATGATTGTGCTCCCCTCACAACCATTTAGATTTTTTCTGTCTTGTATTTTACTTGATCAGCACAGTTGACTACATATGCAATGAATATCTTTTCCACTGCTTTCAGTATCTGTTCTGTCTAATTGAGTCAAACCTGGTGATGACATCTGTTGAAGTCTTCCTATCTCCGTTTTTCCTTTCTGTTTTTGCACCTTTTAACAGCCTCGGCATAGCTTATGTTGTTACCCGCTTTAACCTGCACAACCTCAGTGGTCTTCTTCCTAGCTTCACATTCCTCATATATCACCATGTGCTTTCCTCCAACACTAAAAAATGTATCTGGCCCAATATTTCTCATACCTATGTTTATCCACACACCTAGTACACCTTTACTGTCCTCTGTAGAGTGCTGCTATATGCCAATATCGCTGACAGTTGTAGCATGTAAGAGGGGGAGAAATATATGACCAAACTATGAAACACATGAATTCTATTTTGACTTTTTCTGGAAGCATAGGTTCTTAAAAGGTTTTACATACATATTAAAAAAAATGGCTACTTTTTTTTTTTTTTTACCAGGTCCTAGTACTGGGTCCATTTGTTTATAGAAGGAAAGGTCAAATGCAGAAGCAGTGTGTGAAACAATAAGCACACTAAAAATCATTAAATTACATCTAAAATACAGGGTGGGCCATTTATATGGATACACCGTAATAACAAGGTTATGGTTGGTGATATTAAAGTCCTGTTTGTGGCACATTAGTATATGTGAGGGGGCAAACTCCTCAAGGACCATGTGACCATGGTGGCCATTTAGAAGTCGGCCATCTTGGATACAACTTTTGTTTTTTCAATAGGAAGAGGGCCATGTGACACATCAAACTTATTGGTGATGTCACAAGAAAAACAATGGTGTGCTTGGTTTCAACGTAACTTTATTCTTTCATGAGCTTGAGGACTTTAATATCACCAACCATTCCCATGTCATTACGGTGTATCCATATAAATGGCCCACCCTGTAGTAGGGGTTATTAGCCATTTTGTTGGGCATGTTTCACAGTGGGTACTCTATCTTGTCATATTTGGAATGAAAAAACAGTGTAACTACAGTACTGATTTGGTTGCCTCTAACCAGCTTTAGCAGCAATAATTTGAAGTAATCAGTGACCCAGTTTTGGCCATGCTTAATTCATAGGACAGATGGCATCACATTTGATTCTACAAAACTTTGCTATACAACAAAACCTAGGAAAGATGCCCAAGATGCAAAGTCCCCAAGTCCTGTGGCTCCAAAACCAGCCAACATCATCACTCCTCCACCACTGTGTTTGACTGTTGGTATGAGGTGTTTGTACTGATATGCTCTCTTTAGTTTTCTTTAAATGTGGTGCTGTGAACTTTGGTCTTCTCTGTCCAAAGAAGATATTTCCAGGAGTCTTGTGGTTCGTTGAGATGCAAAACTAAGCTTTGCTGCAGTGCTCTTTTGAGAGAAAAGGGGGCTTCAGTGAAGCCATGCTTGTTCAGCCTTTTTTGGATTGTGGTGCCATAAACTTTAAACATGATATAACTCAGGCCTGTAGAGTCTGAGATGTAGTGCTTGGATTTCTTTGCAGTTTGTCTGAGCATTGCAATGTCTAACTTTGGGTTGATTTTGCTGGGAAATACATTCCTACAAAGACAAATATCTGGCAACTGCCTTGAATAGTTTTTCTCACTGTAGAATTAAATTGTTTGGAAATGTCCTTATAACCCATCACAGAGTGTACTAGTGTAAGCGTGTACTTAGGTTTTCACAGGATTGCATGGAGTTCTCTGAAAACCCTTTTCACAGCTCTATTAGGCAGTTTCACACACTTTTTTTCTTTTCACATAAAGCCAACAATCTGTTTCATAAGCTGCTAGTATTTGGCCAAATATAAAAGCAAAATAACATTATTCTTGCACATAGGCTATGTCTACAGGTATTAAATCTTCTGTATCGGCTGACTTTAACAATTTAGTGGCTCTGTGGATAATATAAATAGCAAAAGCAAAATATCACTGATCATGTAGTTTGTATGTATCATACAGCCTGGTATGAAAGTTGGATGCACATTAAAGTGGCACTTTGCAAAATACCAAATGACTAACTCAGGAATTGGGATTGCAGAGGTTCTGCTATAAACTCTGTGCAAAAGGCTAAACCGTAACCTGGAAATTCCACAAAGTTGAGACATAAGACAGAAACAGTAAATTTATCTTATTCTGTAAAAAGACGAGCAATTTCTTAAAGTATTTTTTCCTTAACTGACCTCAAATATGACAAATGGAGAAATCTGGCCTAAATTCTTTGGCATCAAAATACAATCTCACTGTTGCGCTGAGCAGTTTGTATTTTATGCTTTATTGAAAAACTTCTGTGGTCATTTCCAGTTAAATTAAGAGATGACAGAGGACACTATTCCATAACATTCCCAGGAGCTGGTAGGATGTACTCAGAATGACGCAATCCAAAGGTAAAGCTCGGGGCTTTGGTTTTTGTGAGGTTTACCTAGGAAGGAAAAATCTTGATGAATAAAAAATGTTCATATTTGTGGAGCATTTAGGATAATAAGAACACGACATGATCAGGTTTCTTACTTGCTCAGGGTTGTATGCTCCTGGTCCTGGTTTCGCTGTGGTTTCACCGGGAGTGAAGTTGCGGCCTGTCATGCTGAATTGAGGAGGCTTCTGCCCATAAATACTGGGGTCCACAACTTTATAGGCAGCAGGGCCAGGAGTCTGCGGCCAAGAGAAACAAAAGTATAGACAACAACAGTAAACCACAGTTGCTAGGGTTTTTTTTGTTTTGGTTTGGTTTCAGCTTTTTAGGGTTTGCTTGAGTAACTTTTATACCTGTATGTAACCAGTCTGGCCTCACACTGTCCTGCTACAGTCTGTGTTGTGGTTATGGTTTTGTTTCATATACATAGGGAATAGAGCCTGATGGAGGATTTTTAAGATACCAATATTTGGCAATTTATTTTTTTTCTGTCAGACACATGGAACATAAACAGATTTTCCTAGCATTTGTTGCGTATCATCACTTATGAGTCCTTACTTAGATAATATGACAGTGCAGTTTAAAAATAAACTTGTTCTCTGCTCCAACAAGCTGTAGGTTACTCATTTACAATCTGCCTATAGCTGCTTGGATCAGCTGGTTGTTGTATTTGTGGATTTGCAAACACCTGTTGCCAACAGGTAAGTTACAAAGTGCCCTCTAGTTGACAAACTACACAATATCAACAACCACAAGATGGTTGAAGGGTGTTTCTCCCTTCTCATCTTAACTTGTCTTAGCAAATTTCACTTATGAGCCATTTCAAAAGTAGATCAGTAAATGAGATAAAATAGAAAATTTGTTAATATATAATCATGATGCAATGCAATTTCTGTGCAGGTTTTTATATGTGCTTTGTATATATTTTTGGAATTTGAGTAATGAAATTTAATGTGATGGCACACACCTTATCAGTCAGCTAGTGGTCCTGTTGGGGGAGAGGTGTAATAGCTATATATAATAGCTACAATGATTTAGATAAATTTTAATGGAAGTGAAATTTGCAATGAAATGCATTATATAACCATGTATCACCATTACAACTGTTAAACACTGTTTTTACTAGTCACATGAAAAAGTTTTTCACAGGCCAGTCTGAGCACCTCTACAAAAACAGACATTTCAGGCCTCAGTTAGCAGGTTAAATGAAAAAGTTCATGACAGTAGAATTAGAGAACAAAGGAATAAGCACAGCTTGTTTGGAAGTGTTGCCAAAAGAAATAGTCTTCTCTATTAAAAAAAAACGTGGCAGCATGGTTTTCATGTGTAATTTTGCATTGGATCAAACCACAAGACTTCCAGAACAATTCTTAACAGACAACAAAGACCAGTGTTGGAGATGTTCGTCCATACCGCACAGCACCACATTTGGAGAAAACAAAACAGCGTATCAGCACAAATGCCTTAAAGGGGCTTTAAAAGAGCTGTGCATAAAGGAATGCCTGCAGACTTCTATGAACTGAAGCAATATTGTAAAGAAGACTGAGATAAAATACCTCCACAATCATGTCAGAGAAACGTTATACAGGGAGAGATTACTCCATGTTGCTTCACGTTATTGCTGATGAAGGCTCTACAAGCTATCGAACCATGGGGCTTACTTAGTTTTTTAGAGGACTACATAGAGTGATGTGTAAACTCTATTTTTAATGATTATATTAACACCAAATCCTCATAACTACCACCAATATTAACCTGTATTAATTCAATAAATATTACTTAGAAGACATAAAAATTGTTTACAGCAAACTAATACAAACTCAGCCAAAAACAAACACTTTACACTAAAAAGACAAGATGTAAAGTTTATACACAGGTTTAATCTGTAAACAGGAGTACAGTGGGAAACTACTGGAACTGATGTCCATGAGAAGTCAAAGGTCACACAAAGAAACTAAAACCTCCCAATAATATAAATTCATTAAAAAATGACAAAATTTTTCAGGGAAATATAACTCTTAAAAGACATGTTACATATATAACTCTGCACCTTGCTTTGGTCATCATAGAAGGTTCCGATTTTGTTGCGGCCACGTAATGAGAAGCAGGGAGCAGAAGATGCAACCGCAGTGTTCCCTATCATGGGAGGCAGGGAATAGGTTGCAGGACCTGCAGTAGGAGCAAGAGATAAAGCTTACAGATTTTGTACTATGAAACTTTTTTATTCATAGTACAAATACAAAACAACAAATACATATTTTACCTGGTGTTTTGTTGCCACCTAATTCCTTGTGCCTGGCTAACAGTGAATAAGCAGGCGCAGCGCGGTAGATCCACTTTGCTGAGTGCTCTGGGGAATATTGACCTGACAGCAACAAAGAAATTTGTATAAAGACACTGAGACCAGGAGTAAAGCATCTTCATATGCGTTTAATGTGTTAGGAGTTCTGCTGACCTGGTCCAGGAGGCTCGAAGAACTTGGGCTCCTTTGGACGGCCGTGGAGTGAAAATGAAGGCATGCTGCTCAGGCCCTCTCTGGTCATGTTGGTGGGAATCAGGTATCTTGGCCCAGGGGAAACGTTATTATTGACCTCCTTACGACGCATCCCAAAGCTGAACATTGGGGCTTTGCATTTGGTAGGGTCGTGCTGAGACACACCTTTATCATAGAATCAGAACACACCCTTATTGAATACTACTGCTACTACTACTAATAATAATTGTGCTGATAACAAAAAAAAAATTCTCTAACACTACCTGTGAGTCCAGGCAGTGCATACTTGGGCCCCGGGCTACCATAGAGGGCAGCTATAGGACCTCTTGGCTTGTGGGGCCTCCAGGTGCCAACCCAGGGATCAGCCTTCATCATTACCTTGACAGAGAAAGTCATGGAAAAAAAATAAAATGACTAAGGGGGGTTTGCACATTAAAAAAGAAAGAAAAAAAAAAGATAAAATCACTCATCCTTCTGTGGTATATATATATATTCAGCTGATCCCTTATTAACCACAGCAGGTAGGTCCACATGTTTGATTTAGCAGATTTGCCATGTCATGAAAGTGCATTACTATCGATGAAGGCTCTTTAAGCGTTTGCCAACTCAAAGTTCTTTCAAATCCTGCACCTTTCTGAGTGGCTCAGTAGTAACACGAGTGTGGCTTCACCTGGAACAGCAACACCACGGTGCTAATCATGGCAACAGATTTGGAACAATAATAACAATGACAACCATAACTCATTTCATATGTCATATGAATAACAACACTAACGCCAGAAAGAAACGTTAGTCATTTGCTAACTCGCACTGATTGAGCATAAGTGATCAATAATTATAAAACAGCTTTGCGCTCACCTGTGAAAACAAGCGCTAGCCATGTTAATGAGTTATATAAAGCATCGAGCTAAGTTCATGAATCATACATGGCTTTACTTACGCTTGACTTTTGTTTGACGGAGGCCTGGTTGATTATGTTTTTAACAGAAAAAGCTGTAAATCTTTCACCAAAAAAATAAATAAAGAAAAACTGTTTCTACCGTTTGCGTTCCAAACTAACGAATCACTGACTGCTTTCAGTTTTATTCAGTTGGTGAAATAAAGTAAACAGATTCGTGATTTTTACCTCACAAAATCCCGATCCTGCTTAGAGTCCGTGACAGGCTTTTTCCACAGAAATGAGCATGTGCGCTGAACCCAAACACAGATTGTTTAATGGTTGTCAACTTCACTATGACAACGTTTCCATGGCAATGACTCTCTGACATTTATTCTTAATATGTGTTGGATATAATGTTCTTTAACCAGTTTGACCGATAAAAAAATACTACTAATAATAACAATGAAAAAAAGGGAAAGGTTTCTAGTCAGCTCTGTTGGGGTGTCTTGGCTCCCTGGTATAATATCTGACTCACTCACATTTAACCAGAGACATGCAAGAAGTATATACATGCAATACATTATGCAGATGTTGTAAATGATTTATTAGGTATGAAATGCTGTTCTGCTACAGGGTCACACTGTGGGCACACTGCTTGGATTTAACCTCTTAGAACTAATGACAGGACCTGATATACTATTCAGTGCTAAACTCATTAAATGTTTGTTTTTTTAATTCTAACTTTATTTCAAGTTTAACCACTTTTCTAGCACTCTATGCAGGACTGGTCCATGGCACAGATGTAGTTTATACTCTTTGCCTGGTAACTGTTTCAAATACTTCAAATCATCTTAATCCACGGAAACAAACAAATATATGACTTAATCTTAATGCCCTCTACTGGAAATATCTTAGGCTTAATTTATAGACATTGGCACATTTTCATTGTCCCCTGTGAAGTGTGTAACAGTGTAAGCAGGACACATCATAAACAAAATATTTTAGTGCCAGAGGGGACAGTTACAATTGAAGCACATTAACACGGCTTAGACTGAAAGAGTAGAGCAGGTAATAGTTCTCGTTAGATTGTGTAGGTGATACTTTATTTCTTACATCTAAATCAGTATAGGTTATTAGCAATTTTGTTAGGCCCACATTTATTGTGAAATAGGGATATTTTAAAAAAGGGAAGATAAATATGAGACATGAAGGGGGAGGTTGGTCTTTATATATCAAATTCTGCTTTAAATGCACTCCAAAAACCAAACTGTAAAGGGCATTTTTCACAGTGGGTGCTCTATTTTGTCATATTTGGAATTAGGGAAAAAAGTGGCATCTCAGTGTGATGGCAAACACTTACAGGATCCTACAACTAAAGTAATTAGACAGAATTAAGCAATCATTTATTTAAGTGCTTGCACCTCAATTTTTTTTCCTCTGATTTGTCAAAATGTCTCTGTGGGGGGGAAAAACCCCAACAACAACAATATGCAGTATCAGTTTTTGTTTCTGTATAAACTCTTGTCTTCAAAGTGTAGCATTGGTGCTGCAGGCTCTAGTGAAGTATCTGTAGTTGTGGAAGGTTTCTCTCAAAGTGGCCTTCATGACTTTCATTAGAGGTGCAAGGCTTTCCATTTCCTCTTGGGAGCGCTGTAAGATACATGTATATATGTGTGTTTATTTAAAAAAAAGGAAAATTATAACACTTGAAAAAAAGTTTTCATATTTAGAACAAATGCAACATGATTTACTCATTGAACTTCCACTCTGTCTTACCCTTGTAAGTGCCCGTATCAGGCGGTGAAGCACTGCCTCCTCTCTGTGTGGACAAAGGCTGGTGACTGTGCTCACGCAGCTCAGCAGACAGTAAATGGTGTGTCTCTGTGGCTGTAACAATGTAATATCCCAAATAACATCTTGCATCTAAGGAGATCTACGTATAAATGTATAAATGCTTAGTAAGAAAGCCCAGGAGATTGTTTGCTTACTTTCTTGAGCACACTGAGAGGATTCCTGTTGCTTGCTCTAATACTCAGTCTTTCTATGTCCTCGGCACTGAGGACAGGGTCCTGAATGAGATTGGAGAAAACCAATAAAAGTGAGAGACAAATGTTTACTGCAGTACAGGGTGCTTAATCAGAAATCCCTTGTGTGATGCCACTAACCCTCAGCTTCTCCAGCCAGGTCCACAAGAGACAGCAGAGAACATGAGGATCTGATTCAGTGACCAGCAGAGCCCAGCCACACTCACTACTATTCAGTTCCTCCTATAGAAAAAGTGAGTGGTAGTATTAATTCACTGATATGTTCTGATTCATAACAATGATTACTTGTTTGTTCGTTTTACCTGCAGCAGAGCCGACCTTTGCAGAACTGTTTCTCCTGGAGGACCCTGCTCTGACATTGCTTTAGCTACAGGACGAGCCGTCGAGGTCGGGCCTAGGTTATGTGGATTTCTGCACAGCTGCATGTGACATTGGTTAGAACACATCCACAGCAAAGCTTTCTTTACTGTTACCATTTTTATAAATAAATGTAAGGTTACCTCCACATTGGAACTGTATTTGGGTAGAGCCTTTTTAGCCTTGCACTTTGACTGCTTAGCACAGCTGCTGTTTGTTCTCATGCTGGACACTGGAATATTGAGTATATGAGTTTCCTTTTTGGTGGTTTGGTAGCCTGATGAAAGCCCACCAAAAACTGGACTAACTGGTCTGAGATCAGTTCGCATACGTTCCGGCAAACACCACTGGTTCTCATCTCCAAGAGCTGTGGTGCAGTATGGATTCAGCTCCGATCCCTTCAGTACAAAACGCAACAAAGGGGGACAAATCCTTTATAACCAGACCCATTTTACATTATTATTCAAGAATTTGAATAATTCTGTGTGCACAATTTTAAAATTTGACCTCATTTACCTTGATCTTGCTGAGATCAGAGTCACTGTAGCTGCGTTTGTCCATCAGTACCTCCCTCTTCCTCTCCAAGAATCCTAACGGGTCATCCCATGAGGACATTGACCCCGAACCTGCCCACGAGCTTCTATGACCTTCTCTCAGCAAGGGCAAGTACTGCTTGGACACCAGAGTCTCTCTCACAGTGCTGCTCAGGACCCTAAGTGCGGACCTCTTGTCCAGTTCAGTATAGACCTCTGGAGGTGAAGGAAGACCCAGAGCCAAGCAGGAGAGACGCACACACAGGAGGTACACCACCTAATCAAGTGGAAGTCAGAAAAGAGGAGAAGGTTAATTGCTCTACCAGGCATTTCATGACACAGGATTAATGTATTATGATGACAAAATCCAGACCTTTGGTGTTTGTCTGAGATTGCGAGCCTCCTTGCCGTGCAGTAGGAGTGCTTGTCGGTTTAGATAGTGCTGCAGGGTGAAAGGGGCTCCGTGTCTCAGGCTAAGGTCTGGGTATTGAACCAGCTGTGTGCTAAGCAGGCGAGCAAAATCAAACACCTTGCTTATCTGTGCCCGGGTTTGGATAGAGCGAGGTCGTTTAATCCGCACAAAGTGGACGGCCTCACTCGGGCTGATGCGCAAGGTGTAGATTAAGTAGCAAGCTATCAGGACACCTGGCGATCAGGAACACAGCAAGAGCATTATATGTGGCCAATCTGCAACATGCAATACTTACTTACATGGAATATATTTTTAACCCTACCTGTCCTCCCCAGGCCTGCATGACAGTGCACGGCCACTCTTCCTTCCCTCACCGCAAAGGCAATAACCTTCACTGCGTCAATTAACCCAACAAGAGATGACACTCCAAAATCTGGCATCCCAAAGTTGTAAAAGTAAACTGCACATAAACATATGTACATAAGAATAGTGAGCTGAAGGAAAGAGCATTAAAGCCATCAGCATAATGTTTGCACACAAAATAAACTGTTTTCTGTATTGAAAATAAATATGCTTTGCTTTCAGTGTTTTAAGATCTCACTGTCATTGTCCATGAAGATCTGAGGAGAGTAGGTGAAACCACTTTCAGGGTCCAGAGGAGGTCCACAGTGAGCATGCTCGCCTGGGAGCTGCATGTTAACGATCGACCTGATGTTTAACCTGCAAATAAAGTCAAAAACTGGAGGAAACCTGCAGACACTTGGTGTTCATCTCAAAGGTTTTTTGTTTGTTACTTGCTATGTGTCCACAGTTCCAGAAGTTTTAAAACTACTACGATCGTCAAGTGTCGTTGTAAAAAAGTGATACAAGATGCTTTATGTCCTTCCTTTTTTGCAGTAATTACTGTAAGGTTGCAGGCGTCATGCATCAATTTACTACACAGACAATACTGACCAGTGATTACCTTTGAAACTGATCTATGATGTTGTACTTCTCAATTAGATAACTTGATGGTCTTGCCATGGCAACTATGTCATCTGTTACCCTGAGACAAGTAGAAGTTCACAGTCAGCATGGACTCCTTACCGTTTTGCGAAAACACGCGCAACACAAAATTATGTGTGAGATTGCCAAACACTCTCACCAGGAGGAGAAAATGCCTCGAATAACTTGCTGGTTCAGCTTCCAGCACTCTGGTCCCTCGTAGCGACAATCTTTACCTCCACAGGCCAGTAGACAGAGGAGCTTGGGTGGGATAGCTTTCACCAGATTCTCCCTGGCCTGGGAATAGGTGGGCTGTGGTACCGGTATGTGAGGGGTCAACGTCGGCATCATCCTGCACATGTAAAACCTGCAAATCAGCTTTTGCTAACGTATTATATCTGTGAAGGATGCCTCACCTGGAAGAAATAGCAGCTTCCTTCGTCCTTCAACTCTGACAAACATGCAGCTTGCAGTCTGACAGTATTTGTATTACTTTTAGCTGTCATTTTACT
This sequence comes from Astatotilapia calliptera, assembly GCF_964374335.1. NCBI lineage: Eukaryota > Metazoa > Chordata > Actinopteri > Cichliformes > Cichlidae > Astatotilapia > Astatotilapia calliptera. Next base: position 60,664,398 of record NC_137428.1, on the reverse strand, counting down.
TACTGTGCAAGGATCTCATGTCTGAAAGTGTTCTGCTTTAAGAACAGTCCAACTATATTGTTTTTATATAGCTTCATATGTAATAAACAGCAATTAAATGTAATGCTTACCTTTCTGTTTATGTTAAGAAGTGATGGTTTAAATCCCATTTAATGTATTTCTATGAGGCTTTAAGAAATATGAAGAAAAAAACTGATCAACAAAGCAGAGTACACATGGGCTCATCTGTCTTGATGCACACCGCTTGCACTCACTCACAAAACTGTGTGATGACCCAGCTCCACTAAGCCTGATTAGCTGTCATAAATACATTAGAACAGACACTCATGCATCGTAGCAAGCCAATTATATCCTTACACCTTCACCTATAAACACTGTGTATGTCCTAATTACTTAGCACCTGGCGTCATACATGATTTTACTCCACTTGATATGCTGAGAAACTGTAACAAGCACCAAAAGAGAGACTGTGTAAATGTTGTGCTTATACGGTGATCTCAGATCATCTCACACCAGATCAGTCTGACGACTATGGTAACTGATTTATTGAAAATTGATTGACTATAAAGTCTTCATGGCAGAAAATTGCCACACATTTTAATCTTATTGCACACTAAACTGCTGTGAATTGGAGATAAACGACGATATGTGCCCCTGGTTCTCTGTCTGTATATGACCACCTCCTGCACTACAAGCTGTTTGTGCAATAAATTCACTTCTCATTAGTACACTGGGATCTGCCCAGCCCGGGAGCCGCCACCAGTCCTCTCTGAGGCCTTTCCTAAACCGCAGCCTTACTTCATGCTCAAGCCATCTGCCAACATCTACTAGAAACACTGTCAAACTTAAATGAGGATTTGGTCGCAGCTACTGACTCCCCTTTGACATTATCGCCCCCTGCAGTGCTGCAACAGTAACTACATGGTAATGATGAAAAGATGATAATACAACTTTTTTCTATCCCAATTAGGGCTCATCTCCCATTTAAAAAATGATTACTATATGCTGGATAAATTTCACACATCTGCTCCTGCTCAGCACAGGACATGCTGGGGGAACAGAGCTACATTACAAAGCTTTTATTTGAAAGCAATTTTATATTCTAGTCATTTAACATTTCATGTCCACTTTTTACCCTTCCTCTTTACTTGACAGTGGTATTAATTTAAGCAGATGCTGTGAGTGAGCTGCTCTCCCTTTATGCCCTTTCCAGTGCACCATCTGTCATTATACTTCTCTATTATTCAGTCCTTTCAACTTGAATCCCTGCATCTGACAGCCTGGCACTTAGCTTTGACATTTTCCATCCAAACTGCTACAAAAGACCAGACACTCTTATTCAGGAAATTGCCATTTACTAACATTTAGAAGAAATCCACATAACTAATCCTGCTTTTCTCTCCAAGTCACCATCTTATACCACTAGCAGTCAAAATGAAGGGAAACTGCATCAAGGTCACGTAGGCTGAATGTTTTACTCAAAGCATTGATAGCTATTTTCCTCCAGCTCAGTTTGTTAGTTTACAGTCAAATCGCTTCCTCACCTTTAACTCTTTAGTTACATTAGTAAACAAAATTAATTAATTAAAAGAAAATCTTGCCTGCCTGAGGGCCATTTTCAACATGCAGAAGCCGTACAGTTCGCTGTACAGATGACCTTAGGTCATACCCAAACACCAAGGAAGACGTGCTAGGAAATGTGGTGGCTTGAAAGCAAGTAATATATAAGCAAAGACAGGCAGAAGGTGAGATCCGTTTGCAAGGTCTGTCCAAGTTACAGCGCAAAACATACTGGTACTTCCGCTCAGCCTGGTTCCTGATAAAAAGATGTTGACTGATGATGAAACAAACCTGAAAGCCAAGAAAGACCTGGCCTGAAAAAACACTGACAAATTACACCGAATGTCGTCAACAATGAGCAGAGTCGGAAAAATATCTTTAAACACTAACTTTATTTGGAAAATATTGTTAGAGAATATTTTTGACAAGTGTCAACATCTTAAAGCACAAGTTGGAATGTACCCAGATAAATTGATGGGTAGGTATGGGATATGTAACACAGTATTTGTAAAACAGTACAACAGCTGAGAAACAGACAAAAGCAACAAAGAAAAAAAACAAAAAAAAACACACATGCTGCTTTACTGTGTTGCAATGACACTGGTGGTGTGTCAACACTGAAAAGATGCTTCCTTCCTCCTTTTAGTAAAAAGATTTTTTGTCGGGAGGATAGAAGATCACAAGATAAAAGAACTTAAGTTCCCTCTTTTTCCATTGTGGTTCATAAAAACAAAGTGAAAAAAGGCAAATGAGCCAAATTCGCAGATGTTCAAACAGGATAAGTTGCAGAAAGAAATCTGTCCTCACTTTGGTTTTGCTGCACCCCAGCATGCAATCCACCACATCTTATTGCATAATTTTATAAGCATAGAGAGACAAAAGCATATTAGGAGGGAGCATGACCTAACAATGTGATAAAGAAAGGATTACTCAGATTTAGACAAAGAGGGACCAGAAGGCACGATGCTCCTTTGTGGATACATGTGATTCCACACTAGTAACAAAATCACTGCAATCCTCCTGCACCTCAGACTAAAAGGCACAAGCCTTTTCAAAAATGAGTTGCCATTAGATTAAGGACACAGAGGTGAACCACAGGGCTGGGTCTAACATTCACAGTTTGTGGCCTATAAATTGTCTTTAAATAAAGTTTTTTATTTTGTCATATCCCTCCTAGTAAATGGTTGAGGAAGATAAAGTCTAAGTACAAGGAAATGATTACTGCAGATGCTGCCTAGACAGGAGCCAAGGCATTAAATGGAAATGATAAGTGGTGATAAGTAGGAACAAAAAGAGAATAGACACTAGGTCAAGAGATAATGTAACTGATAACACAATCAAAAAGAGGAGTTATTAATTTTTTCCACCAGCCTTATCCCTTGTGTGATCACTAATGCTTGAAAGTTTCTTGACTGAATGTCTGTGCCTTCAGTCCTATTTTGTGGCGTTTAGTCTCTTTCTTCTATCCAAACAGTCCTTCCTCAGTTCTTGGACAACTCTTGGGATAGCCAGTCAAGTCCTTCATATAGCCCAGTTCCCTGGGTAGCGCAGGTAGACTCAATGTGCCACTGTGGGGGTGAGATAATGTGAGATTGTAAAAAGAGCGCCAAACGTGCTTGTTTTTTGTTTTTGTGTTTTTTTTTTTCTTTCTGGTGTAAAGACTGTTTTCTACTCAAATTACTTACAGTTTTGCTGCGAAGGGCATGAAGGCCAAGTTTGTCCGTCAGCTCGCTGACCGATAAGGCGTTGGGAAGATCTTGTTTGTTTGCAAATACCAGCAAAACGGCATCTTTCAACTCGTCTTCTTGCAGCTGCAGAAACCAGATTAAAGATTTCATGTTATAGCAAAATAAACGGGGTGAAACTACTGAGTTTAGATCTTTGTGTGGCACCAATGATTCGACTTTACTGTCGTTTCAAGTCCTGATAAACTTGACTGTTATTTTTCTCTTTGACTACGGGGACCTATCGAGGCAGCAAAGTCATCTTAAATCATGATGCCACCACCTCCGTGCTTCAATTTTGGGACCACGGGTTCATGGCTCTACACCGTAAATATTGTTGCATGCTCATCTCAAACAGTACAACTCTATTTGTCCACAAACTCTATGATTATTTTGTAAAACTTTACAGTTTTACATACCTCAATCCATTTTCAATATGTAAATGGGGACAGGCTTTGGGACAGGCTTATGCACACATATACTCACATCTTTCATTTTCATGGGCTATGCCAGTAACAGTGAGGCAACACTAGAAAGTAGACACTACTTGCTTCTGGATGGCTCAGAAGAAGTAAAAATATGATGAGAAATCCATGTTTCTCCAAGGCACGGCCAAATCAATCAGCACTTCAAACTACAAACAGACTCCTACAGTAAGGAGGACAGTCATCTAACAGTAAAAAACAAACAAAAAAAACAAAAAAGGGGACAAATATTTAAGGATCAAGTACATCCTGTAAAGACTAGGTTTATGTTTTGAGTCCCTGTAAAGCATGATGGGAACAGAATTACACAGAATGAAACTGTTTTTCTTATTTAGCCAAGAACTCACCATCTTAGACAGCTCTTCTGCTGATTCAGCCACTCTTTCTCTGTCATTGCTGTCCACTACAAAGATGAGGCCCTGCACAACAAGAGAGGTTTTTGAAGTGATTACATTAGAATTTAATGTTGGTCATTTAATGAAAAGCAAATATGGTCAGTGTACTGGTATGTAGATTTTAAGATCAACTCAAACATGCCACAAGATAACAACTAAAGACATGTTCATACAGCTTTGGTGAAACTGCAATGACTTAAACTACAAGAAATATAAGACATAAAATAAAACCAGTCATTATGTATTTTGACAAATACTTTAAATGCTTTAAACATTATGGCTGCGTTGCCATCATTTAGTTTTTTTTGTTTCTTTTGCATTTCTTAGCTGCCAACTGCTACTATTGCTCAATGACACATTGTTATGCCAAACATGTGATTATGTAATCATCAGAAACATTGTATCCAACCAGATGATTACTTTGAATCCCATTAACCTGGCCTCCAGGGACACTGCGAGGAATCTCGGGAGTTGTTTGTGATCAGGACGTGTCCTTCAATGTGCCCATTAAACAAATATCTAGGACTGCTTTCTTTCACCTATGTAACGGCACTAAAATTAGAAACACCCCATCTCAGAGCAATGCTAAAAACTAGTTCGTGCTTTTATTATTTATAAATTAAACTGCTGTAATTTATTATTATCTGGTTTTTCTAAATGTTCCCTGAAAAGTCTCAAACTAATACAAAATGCTTTAACAGAAGTATTAACAGGGACAAGAACGAGAGCTCATATTTCCCACATATCGGCTTCATTGGCTCCCTATTAAGGAATTAAAGTAAAGTGGGAGGCGGAGCCTTCAGCTATTTAGCTCCTCTCCTGTGGAACCAGCTCCCAGTTTGGATTTTAGACACAGAAACCCTCTCTACTACTGAAATTAGATTTAAAACTGTCCTTTTTGATAAAGCTTACAGATAGTACTGATCAAATGACCCTAGGGCAGCGGTCCCCAACCCCCGGGCCTCGGACTGGTACCGGTCCCTGAGTCGTTTGGTACCGGGCCGCGAGAGTTGAGGCTCAGGTGTGAAATGTATGGTTTTCAGGGTTTTTATTGGTTTTCAGCATTATTTTGTTATCATTTTTATTGTTAACTCGGTTTTCCTTGGTCTTTTCACGTGTGTTATGAATAAATCTTAAAGGCCGGTCCGGCCTTTAAGGTGTCGCGGATAAATACAACAAAATAAAACTAGTACCAGTACCGAAAAAAAGAAGATTTATTCATAACACAAGTGAAAAGACCCAGGAAAACCGAGTTAACGATAAAAACGATAACAAAATAACCCTGAAAACCGATAAAAACCCTGAAAACCATACATTTCACACCTGAGCCTCAACTTTCGCGGCCCGGTACCAAACGACTCACGGGCCGGTACCGGTCCGAGGCCCGGGGGTTGGGGACCGCTGCCCTAGGGCATCCATTAATTGCGCTGCTATAGGCTCAGGCTGCTGGGAGACTGCCTCCGGTACTGCCCGTCTCACTTACACACTTCTTTTTACTTTCTCTTTCACTCCACCTCCAACTGGATGGCTTCCTTGACCAAGTGTATTTCTGACTGAGTTTTTTCTTCCTGCTGTTACCTAGCGCCTCCTCTTGAGGCTTACCTGACTGTAGGAGTTTTCTCTCTAACACTGTGTGAGCTTTACCTTCCACTATAAAGCACTTTAAAGCAACTGTTATTGAGATTTGATAAGCTTGAACTGAGCTAAATTACCTTTAGGCTATTATTCCAAAGTTGTCACAAAACTGCATGACGGTCATATTACATACCTGTGTGTTCTGGAAGTAATGCCTCCAGAGAGGCCTGATCTTGTCCTGGCCACCCACGTCCCACACGGTGAAACTGATATTTTTAAATTCTACCGTCTCCACATTAAAACCTTTACAGAAGAAGAAGAAGCTCTTAACACTGCTAAACACTGGAGGGAACCATCAAAGAACCATAACTGAACTTCAAGTTGTAAAAGGAAAACTAAAGGAAAGTCTCTCACCGATGGTTGGGATGGTAGTTACAATTTCACCCAGCTTCAGTTTGTACAAGATGGTCGTTTTTCCCGCAGCATCCAATCCAACTGCAGGGAAACAACGTGGTTTAAATACAAGTCAACATTCATATTAAAAGTGAATACAAGTCAGTGCTGAACATTGAACTGATTGCGTAACAGCGTCTTCCTCCAGTCCAGTCACTCACCAGAAGTCGACTAATATCGTGCCCTGTCACGCCATTTGCGCAAATAAACGTCATCAGGAGATAATTGCTTAATTACTCGAGTTAAACAACGTGAAAACGCCGTAACGAGTTACCGTCAAACAACGTATGTTAGCATTTTTAGTTAAAACATTTACAGCTTTAATCGTCGCACTGTTATTCTTTCAAGTGCCCATTTGCCAATGACAATAACATTTCAATAAGATTTTTCTTTTAGTATTTTAACGTAATTTCTTTTAAAATGATGCTTTTTAACAGACTTTACTACGGAACTTCTTTTAAACCACACACATAAAAAATTAAAACCCACGACGACAAAAAAATTGTTACTTTTCTCAAACAACAAAATATTAAGAACAACAATAGTTATTATAATATAATTGTCTCTTCTTTGTGCTTTTCCTCCTCTTTCTCCCCCCAAATTTTAGAAGTCTGGGAAGTGCTCTCCCACGAACGCTCATCAACAACTAGCTAACAGCGCTATCTAAAGCTAGCACTCACCCATCAAAATCCTCATCTGTTTTTTGCCAAAAAGCCGACCGAAGATGGACGAGATGGTGAGCCCCATAACTGTCCGTGGATGTTTAACTTTGTGGGAGTAGAAGTGACACAAGCCGCAGCAGGAACACACACGTAGACTGTGTTGCTTTATCTCTGATCCGCTTTTTCACCGTGATTTCCACACAGGAGCACTGCCGACTGCCACGTCCGGGCCAACGTGGAACACGCACACGTCACAAGTTTGAATCAACTTTATCAACTCAATCTCTGTAAACACCACAACTCTTTTGTACGGTGCTGCGCTTGAGGTCTGTTTGTACGGTATAAAGAGCGGTATTACACGGGATATGAGAGAGTCTTTAACCATTCAAGAAAGTTTATTTAATATAATTTAAATAATTTTTTCCTGCTCTCATATGAACAAAATGCAGAGCCCAATTCTTACCACTAGATGTCCCTGTAACACAGACGTTCAATTACTGTAATCTAATACACCGACCAGTCCTCATCCTGTGAGTGTGTGTGCATCTATAGAATATACGAATGGCAAAAACGGTTTAGGGCCCTTCTATGATCAGCATACATCCCAAAAAGCCCTTGTTGGTTTAGCACAGGGGTAACACGTTTCTTGTAGTTGGTCACCAGGTTTGCACACATCTAAAGTGGGATTTTGACTAACTCTAAATCCTTGAGGTTTGGAGACTGGTAAGCCCACTCCATTACCTTAATATGATTCCTCTTCAGCCTTTCTTGCCTTGGCAGTGTGTGTTGGACCCATCTTCAGTGTTCTCATTGAGGGAAGGTGATTCTCAGCCAAGATTTCACGATGCATGCAATGAAGTTGCCCTGTACCCTAATCAGAAAAACAGCCCCAAAGCATAATGATTCCATCTCCATGCTTGACTGTGGGGATGGTGTTCTTTGGGTCATACTCTGTATTTCTCTTCCTCCAAACACAGCAGGTTGAATTGATGCCACATAGCTTGTTTTAGGTTTCAGCTGACCACAGCAGTTTTTCCCAAGCCTTCTCTTAATCATTTAGATCAGGGGTGTCATACACAAGACACAGGGGCCAGAACTGGCCCGCCACAGACTCTAATCTGGCCCACAGACAGCAGGAGGGCATATATTTGGCACTTTTCATACTTTTTTTTTTTTTTACACCTTTTTGCACTGATAAAGACCTCCCTTATTGTCATTTGTTCTATGCCATTCATACTACATAAACAGAAATTTTGCTAGTCCAACCCACTCAAGATTTCTTGTCGACTGTGGTCCCAGCTGTCTCCAGATGATTAACAGTCTCCTTCTGTGTAATTTTGGACTGATCCACCACTTTCTGTCATGATCATCTTGACCCAATGAAGATCTTGTATGATGCTCAAGACCAAGGCTGAATGAAGGTAATTTTAAATTTCTTCCATTTCCAAATGATTGCACCAATGGTTGTCACCTTCTCACCAAGCTTCTTGGTGATGGTCTTGTTCCTCATTCCAGCCTTGTGTAGGTCTACAAATAATGTCCCTGATGTCCTGTCACAGCTCTTTGGCCTTGCTCATGGTGATGGAGATGTTGGAGTGGAAGAAACGGATTCTGTGAACAGGTGCGCTTTGCACACATAATGAGTTGCGGTCATAAGTATCTGTAACTGATTGATTGAAATCTGCATGCAACATGGGCACACAGCGAAACTGTGGGTGTCAGAACTCTGGCTACATTGTCTCAAACACTCATTTTATGTAATTTTTATGTAATTGTTTTTCTTGATTTTTACTTGATATTCTACCTCTCTCCTTTTAAAATGACACTACAATAAAAATTAGATAGTGTTCATTTCTTTAGAAATGAGCAAACCCAGAATTTCAAAAATAGATCAAATAATTATTTACCCAACTGTACTTGACAAAAGCGGTAAACAAATTAAGCACTGTGTTGACAAAATAAAAATTGAGTACAATTTTTTTTTAACTTTTAGAGAAAAAAAACTAGTGACTTTCCTGTTCTCCCAGAACTAAAAGTAAAGCAAGTCTTTACAATTTACTATAAATATACTGTGTTAGATAACAAAGTGTGAGAACAAACTGTGTTATTAAACCATGTGATACTTAAACAGGGTAGGATGTACATATTCAGGCTATGGCTTCCAGAAAAAAGAAGCAAGACACACTGATTAGTCAGCACTGCATCTTACAGAAAGTCAGTAACCCAGAATACAAGTGAAAGAAAAACGAAATAGTTAGAATATTTTTTTATTATCAGTATTCATTTTTTTTTTATTGCACATGTGTTTTCAGCTGTGGACTAAGTCAATAAGATTAGGATTTAGGTTTCCATGAAAACCTTAAAAATATTTGATCTGCTGTATGCTTTCATTTTATACTAGACTAAGACATGACACCTTTACTGAAGAATGTTAGGGATGCAAAACTTTTCTCAGACTTTCTCTATTATTTTCTTAGTTTGCAATAATCAGAAGAGGGCAAAACCTCAAACAGTACAGAGAAACTCCAGTTTCATTGTCTTACTATATCTTCTAAATGGGTCATTATCTTGGAAGGCATCAAGTAAGGCGCAAACTAATTCCACTCTACCTGGGGATTACCAAGTATTGTCACAAACACACACACGCACTGAGTCAAGCAGGCGGAGTCACAACATGTGACAAGGTGCACCTTTTTATAGATGCACTCTATACACAAAGAAGTCACATTTTCATTGGCCTGTAATGAGAGCAGGTTATGGAGCTGTGCACATGCCGAATGTGACTTTTTACTTCTCAGGATGGAGCTAAATACTTTGCTGAGTGGAGCTCAGGTAGGCACTACATTCATTGTTTTTAATGGGCTTTAATCAAATTTTTTTTTTGAAAAAAAAACAACTGTATAATAAAATCTTTTATCCTTGAAATGACTCAGGCATTTCCAAATTTTGCTTTCAGATCGATGTCCTCTCTACAGTGTACATAGTTGTACTCACTCCCAGGTACTCCTATGCACTTCCTCATATTATTATCATCATAAATATGATCATAGCAAACACAAGAAACTTTATTTTGCATGTTATTACCTTTATGACAGTTCTAATTTTTTTTAAAAATCAACTGAGACCAGCAGGGCACCATGCAGAGATTTCAGGGACTTTCTCTTTGAATTCTCTCAGTTATCTTACATAATCCATCGTCACTGTCTGATATGTTTGAGTTTTAGGTTATTTAGTGTAGATGATACCTGTAATTTAAACACTTCCTTAAAGATCAATGATACTCCTAACCCTTTGTTGAAGAGTTTTTGTGTTTCTTTTTGTTTCTTGACAAAAGCAAAGCAAGAATAAGGGAGAGAGGAACTTTTTTAATGAATTACATAGTTTGTAATTGTTGTTGTTGACATGGTGCCATATGTCTAAGACATGTGGCAACATGTCTGTTTAACCCCCCCCCCCCCCCCCCCCCAAAAAAAAAAAAGCCATCATGCTTTGTGATGTTAACCTGGATGTAGGCAAATTTAGTCTATCACTATCACTAAACTGAGATATCGTACTTTAGTCTTTTCTTGCCACTTTCTATTTCTACTCCACCTCTCAAAAGGCAAATATTGAACTTTTTTATTTATCTGCATTTATCAGCTTTAGTTACTTTATAAAATCATAAGTTCACCCATTTGCTGCAGAAAATTTAATGGGAATCATTTTGCTGATATTTTGAGTTATCTTTCATATAAAAAACAAACAACAACAAAAGATGTTGGCATTACAATTGTGACAGCTGCTGCTTTTCCTTTTCATAATTTTAACAAGTTTTAATAAATTTAAAAATCTAAGCATTACCTATATTTACCCAGAGTAGTTAAGATTAGCTATACTTTAAGTTAATACAGCAAGAAAATCCTGATCTTGCATGAGTACTAATAATAATTATATGCATTAATGCAACAGTGTCACTTTTCAGGGCTGTTGACGTCTTTTAATACTAATACTAATACTAATAGTGAGTACATTGTTACAATACTTCTTAGCTAAGTAACATTTTCATTGTAAGACTTCTGCTTGCCACAGAATGCTTGAATAATAGTGGTATTACCTGAATAAAGGGTACGAAAAGTTAATGTAACCTGAGCAGTATTCGGGTGAACTGTGGTTTGGCACAATGTTAGTTGTTCATTTCTTTTAAACTTTTCCTTCAAATGACCTGCGGTCATTTAATAGTTTACATATTTCTTATTAACGTCAGTGTGATTGGGAGTTTCTCCGTCCTGGTGGTTTCCATAGCAAGATGGCAGCATCTAAAAGAGCAGGTGAGTCTAGGTGTATGCATTACTAATGGATTATTTAATGAAATTAATTATTACTGTGCATAAGGAACTATGTAGTTTGTCAACACTGCACAAGCCTTCATGCGTACTGTTTTGCAGGTACACCTCCTGGTGCAGCTTGCTCTCGCCGACCTCCTAGCTGCTCTGATCTTGATGTCCACGAGTGTCATGAACAAAATACCGTTTGACAACAGTATAGTCATCTGCCAATACGGCCTGCCGCTGTCACTGGTGAGAAATAGTTTATTTCATTGTTTGATCAGGCTTTTACCACCGCAAATAAATCATTAACGTTTTGGTGGGGGAGTAGTTTAATCTTAAACAGGTTGGCAACGTTTAGGTGGTTTCACATTCCTTTTGGTACTTCCTGCTATAACAATCAACATTTACAGAGTAAAAAATCAGATTATTGTCAAATAATATAACGTTTTCTAAAGGCACCGAGGACATATCACGTAGTTCAAGCAGTAAAGTAAATCAAAAACACATGTTCCTTATATTGCCTCTATAAAATGACATAGTGAGCAGTTTTGCTGTGTCACGTTCCCTGTTATGCAAACATGTTCACATTCATCCCTCAGGCTGAGAGGAGGAGCTCCACATGCTTTTCATAACAGTTGTTCTCAGCATAAATTTCTAACTGGCAATGTCCATTGTGAACTCGGTTGACTAAAGTCTTTTGAGTTCTCGTTAGAATTTAGATTGATAAGCATTAAGGACAGTAGATATTGATTGTACATAAAAGCAACAGAAAAAGGAAAGAAAAGAAAAGAATGTTTTGTAGGACCAAACTCTCAAATTCCTCTAGCTCAGATTGTGGAATTCTTTCAAAATGCAGATATGGAAAATATTTAACCTTTTTAAGAGTTCAATATAAAAAAAGAAAGAAAAAAAATGAACTGAACCGGTTCCTAACTTAAGGTTACCTTATTTTGGGGTTCAGAGTCTTTATGCACTTCAACAGACTCATTAAATTCCAAATTTAGTTTACATGCTATAATATATAGACAGGGGTCCCCAACTCCAGGCCTCGAGGGCCGGGGTCCTGCAGTTTTTAGATTATCCGTGAGCCAACACAGCTGATTCAAATGGCTAAATTACCTCCTAAACATGTCTTGCAGTTGTCCAGAGCCTGGTAATGAACTAATCATTTGATTCAGGTGTGTAGACCCAGGGTGAGATCTAAACCTGCAGGACACTGGCCCTCGAGGCCTGGAGTTGGGGACCCCTGCTATAAGATAACAAACATCCACTGCAAATCCTAAAGGAGCATGGTATTAAATCATTTTTATATGGCCCTACATTTTAAAATTCAGCTAATGTAGCATCTCATTTTTATGTCTGCAGGTATGTCAGCAGAGGTTTACTGTACCTTACATTTACATTTAAATAAATAGCTGTATTTATACTTCATATCCTTCTTATACAAAGAAGCATGTTTAAAAAAAGAAAAAAATATCTCATTTCATTTTACAAGCAGCAGATGTAAAATCAAATAATAAAATGTCCTCACGTTGCTTCATAAAGATCGTCCTCGTAAAGATAAAGGTCCTCTTGCACGTTTGTCGGACACTGGTCCTAAGAATCAGCATAACCAACTGAGAAATCTTCAAGTATAAAGTTGTTCTCTGAGAACCAGAGCTCATCAGTATTCACATAAATTATATTTAACTGACATTTACTCTAAAGTAAATATTAATGCTTGGTCTAAAACTACTTTATTGGTAAAACTGTCACATTTTGCGTTGTTCTTTGTGTTTTGTTCCAGACATTTTATTTCATTTCATTCCTGCTGGTGGTCGTTTACGCCTGGAAGTCAAAGAATGCAATCCAAGGATGGAGAGAAAGACCAGCGGATGATGATCTGGTGAGGCATTCGCTGCATCTGGTGATCATAATTTGTCCAGAAGCCAGATTCACTGACATTTTCTTGTTTTGCAGAATACATGTCGAAGACCAGAAATAGTCATACCTGTGTATGCCATTGTGTGGTAAGTTTTAACCACTTTTTCAAAAAATAAATGAATTAATAAATGCTTTAGTTTTTACCTAACCCACCATATGGTATCCCATGTGTGCACAATTTAATTCTTCTTCTCTATCTTCTGCCCAATATAACAGGTTGATCCCACTTGCACTTTACTTAGCATATGTGCTCACTCCTTTCATGAAAGCTACTTTGCTGATTCCAGCTACCAGCAGCTTGCCAAATCGGGTCTCCAGTAACGATAGCACGTATTGCACCAGGTGAGCATAAAACCCAGAGATTCAGCCTCCTTCAAAATCTTTCAAAGACGTCACAGCAGTGAAATGGGTCTGTTCCCTTGTGTTTCTCACCTTTTTTGATTTTCTCTTTTTCACAGTTGTATTTTGTTCTTGCACGTCTGGAGGGAATCCTGCTCAGATGTTGTGAGTGTACAGCTGTCTTATGAAACCCTTTAACACACTTTCTTTTATCGAGGCCTCTGTTGTAGTGTGTGTGCGTATAGTCTCTGTTTAACAGAATAATAATGCTCTTTAGCATTGTTACATTTTGTATAAGCATATTTTTGATACATAATTCTCTTTTGCCCACAGGAGATAATCCATGACGTTTTCATCAGAGCTTTTCTTTTCATTGTGGTGATACCGGTGCTGGTGTCTTGCTCTGTGAGTTACTAACAATCACATTGCTGTAACATAACAAGCAAGTTTAAATACCAGTGTAATCTGATGAAACAAATGTTTTTTTCCTGTTTTGGTTCAGATTATTTACTATAAGGTTGGTAAGTGGTATGAAAGACGAGATCCGGAGGGGCTTTTTCCAGTGGAGGGAGATGGGCGTTCAAGAAGAAGAATGAAAAGAGCAATTTCTACCTCAAGGAATATGGTGACAGTCATCCTAATCTGCTGGGCACCAGGTACACAAATGCACGCACAAAGCTAGTGTAAATATCAACTTTAAGACAAAATTAAACTGATGTTTCTTCTTCTTGTAGCGCTTTTCCTCATCCTGCTATCTACCTTGTTGATGAGAACAAACGTTGAACAATACAGTTTATTTGGTGTTTATATGCTACAGGTATGTTTTAGTTACAGCTTTTCAGTGAGTAGGTTAAAATGTCCTCAGATGGCAGATTTGCAGGCTAAAATATTGCTTTTGTTTACTGCAGGCTGCCAGCGTGTCTCTACAAGGTTTCCTGAACAGCATGGTGTACGCCTGGAGAAGGCCCAACTTCACAGAGGCTGTTCTTGGAGAGAGCACACCCTTGGTGGCCTATAATCACATGCCCTTTTTTGAAGAGTCATTGAGGACCTCGTTTTAATGCTTTGGACTATAAACACATGGATGGACCATGTCGTGCTGCAATACATCATTCTGGCCTTAGGAGCCCGGTCTGCCTGCACACTTTGGACTGAAAGGAGTTTTTTTGTGGACTGAAGATGAAAAAACACCGAACAAAGTGATGAAGGAAACTCAAAGACTTTAAACAAGCTGTTGCTATATTTTCATTTACAGCTGCTGATGCTGACGTGTACTAAGTCATAGTGCAGCAGCACGTTTTCTTATCAATGAGGCCAAAAAACTGCTTGTATAGTTTTATTAAAGACTTATAAAGATGTTATTTTACAATTACAGACCTATTTGTGTTTAATTTCTATGTTATTATGTTTTACCACATTTATTTATTTTGATCAATGAAGTGCTTTTTATTCTTGACTCCTCAGCATCGTCTGTAGTACAAGGCAAAAACTGTGCTAAACATTAGACGTCATTCTTTCCAATCATAGTTACAGTAAACAGTTTTTATAAACATTTCCCAAGCCTTCTTGTCTGCCTCTGGATACTCTGAATGGTAGAAAAACTGCATGCCAACCTGCTGCTCTAATGTAAGTTATCACCTGACTTACTGTACTGCAATCTAAAAGTAAACTTGAGGTTCAGTTCTGGTCAAGCATTGTTGTTTTTTCCCCATCCCAGACATTCACCTGCAGGTGATAGATGGATATCATGAAGCATAAGCAAAAGTATTTGTAGAATATTACAGTTTTAATTTGAAAGGAATCAGCCTAACCAACTGTGACAAAGTAAAAATGTTTTTATAAATGAATTAAAAGTAGTAAAAAAACAACAACAAACAAATGATTATGGCTTTCAAACTATTTGTGGTGACTATAAGCACACAGGGCTTGTAACAATCTAAAAAAAATCAGACAAAAAAACCCAACTTAAACTTCTTTAGCTCCTTAGTGCAGATATTTTCCCAGCGTTGATCAAACTGAGAAAAGAATGAGACACACCTTTGAAGACAGGCTTAACTATTGTCACACAGAGAGTTATTATATAGCAATAATCCTACATCTCCTGTACCTTTTGACCTATTTCTCTGGAGTCATTTATTACCTGAGGTGTTCCAGATATCGTGCCTATTCATGGATGTTGAGATAAAAAAAAGATAAAAAAAAAGACTGTGTACTGGAGCTGATAATGCATATTCCCTACAAACAAGGTCAACTTATGGAAGCATATAAAACAGAGTACATTATCATGACTGACCCATTTACGTTATCTATCACTTGTTTGATCATAGCTTTTATTGTGTACAAAGTAGCCAGTGCATAGAAACTTAACTGGAAGCCTTTAATCGTGAGTTTATAAGTCTATCCTTAGAGGTCAAATGAGAATTGTATAACACTGTGTTACCAGCACACACACTAGCACTGAGAATGCACTGTCAGGCTTTTGTCTATGTCTATGCAGACAAACTATGTTGCCCCATTAATTATTGGTCCAGTGAATTTTTTTGAGGATGACAAATAAACTGCAGAGGTATGCTGACTACACCGCAAGGCTTTCCAAATGAGGTTTGTGCCAGCTACAAGGTTATGTAAGAGGTTCTGTGGGAATTTCAGAGACACTGTGTTTAAGATCACAACACATGAAAACATTGGAATACAGCATTTTAGATCCACTGTGAAACCAGGCGAACCATGTCTAACTTTCTCCATTCAAACACTTTCTTTGAGGTCAGTACTCACATGGTTTCATTTCTTATTAAATGGTTTAATTCCTAAATACCCTCCTTGCTAATTAACAGGACTATGTTGGCTTCTCCCCCACTGTGTTAAGATCTGGTAACCCATTTGTTTTTAAAGATTGTAAAAAGAAACCTAGTTTTCCGGTTTTCATAAGGTCAGGTGTGTCACTGAAGAGTGACATAATTGTAAAATTTCCAACCTGTGTACTTGTGCAACATGCCCAAAAGGGGATTGCAGAACAACCAGACTTTCCTTCAGTAAAACTAAAACCGACTTTAACTAGGAGCTGACTTTTCCTAAGTCAGAGGTGTGGAAATTACCTTTTTGTTTTTAACCAATGTAGTTTTTTCACTAATACTCAAAATGTAATCACACTTCTTCTACACACTGACTCAAAACATACTTCCACAACATCTATTCGCGTTACAGTTAAATGTATTCAACAAAATACATCAAGACAAGAACACTATACAGCTTTTTCTTTTAGTTTCACTTTTACACCAGTGTCAGAGACTTGATAACAGCTCTCTGTTTGCTGTTTCAGTATATAAGCAGATTTGGCAGTGCCTGAGGATCTTCTTGTTGCTCCTTAACAGAGCCTATGTTTTCCAGCCTTACTGAGAAGAAGGAAAGTGTACTTGCACAAGCCACTGGTTTTCTTTCTTTTTCCTTTTTCCTGTAAATTTGAAAAGCTCCTCCCTAAAGTTGAGGCAGTGTTTACCTACCCTAACGCAGATCTTGTGTTTTCTCCTCAAAAGTCCATGGACAGGGATCTTTGCTGGGCTATTTCATAGCCTCTTCGGCTTCCGCCTCTCCGCACATACACATCATACCTTCCGTCCTCCTCCTCTTCTTCCTCTTCCATTACTCTGTCCTGCCGCCCCAGAGCTCTCTCTCCCATACCATGATGGCCCTGCATTCGGCCTGATTTCATACTGGGCCAGCTCTTCTTCCTCAGACTGCTGTTGAAATCTCTTAGGGGAGGCAAGGAGTTTTGGAAGTCTACTCTGAAAGGTGGAAGCTCCATGGATCCCCTTCCCAGGCCTTGCGCCCCTAGGCTGCCTTTAATGGAGTTGATAGAGGCCAGAGAGCCACAATGGTGTTCGTGTATGCAGCGCGATCCTGACGAGGACCTCCTGAGCGCTTGTAGGGACTGGAGCTCCTCTGACAACTCCCCAAGGTCTCTTGAAGAAATCTTGTGTGAAGGACAACGTTAATAAATTAGTAGTTTTAAAACGATATAAACATGTACCAATAATATAATGTGTAAAAGCAATAAAACTGACCTTGTCTCTGAGATTAAAGAGTTCATAGTGAGGAGGGTCAAACACCTCCTGGAAGTCAGCACGAGGAAACAAGTTGTTCTTACGAACCAACACCTTTAAAATATGACAGGGAATCACTATTTTATTTGTAGTTTCTATGAGAAAAATTTAGTGGGATGATGTTAGAAGAATTCGACAACAAATTTTCTTAAATACCTTCTTACGTGGCTGCTTGACTTGCACCAGAATGGAGACAATTAGGAGTAACAGCACCACCCCCGTAGACACACAGATTATTGTCCCGTGAGTCTTTGTGATCTGGTGAAAAAGACCTTTGTTCTTTTTCTCTGGAGGATTGAAATGACGACATAAAGAGTTAAAAATATCAGAGGCTTTCAAAGGCACCGAGAGTGCATTAGTCATTTACTTGTTCCCTCCTGTGTCAACACAATTCGTATCTCTGGATGCCAGGAACAATTCAAAGCAGTTACTAAAAGCTAAGGCACTGATAAACACCCATCCCAGCACTAGAAATGCTTAAGATCCACTTATTAGCCAAAAAGCCTTGAAGGCCTTTCAGTTGGAAACGCGTCAAAACTATGAGATTGTGCTTTTCCTGCCAAGTGGAAACACATCGATATTAACTGTTCTGTAGTTGCTGCAGCCGGTGTGTGTGTTTCATAATGATCCTCAAGGAGACTCAATGTGACACAACAAAGGCAGACATGACATCCATCATTTCACAAAGCATGACAGAATTACACAGCATAACACATCACAGCAGACCAAAGAAAGCATTTCTGCCAAAAGGCTTCAGCAGAATCGAGGTACCTTTGCAGTTGCTTTCGTCCCAAGGAAAGACACAGTTTTGTATGCCGTTGCACACCAGAGAAGTGTTGATGCACATGTTAGTGTGGCAAAAGAACGCACCGCTCATACAGGGTGCTAAAACACAAACACAAGTGTATATGAAGTATGTGTACAACCTGACAAAGCATCGAAAGCTACAAGCAGAAAGAATGTGGCAT
Source organism: Astatotilapia calliptera (assembly GCF_964374335.1). Taxonomy (NCBI): domain Eukaryota; kingdom Metazoa; phylum Chordata; class Actinopteri; order Cichliformes; family Cichlidae; genus Astatotilapia; species Astatotilapia calliptera. The sequence goes on along the minus strand of NC_137428.1, from coordinate 60,645,907 downwards.
GTCCTTATCAGAGATCCAACTATAAAATGCTTATCAGAACTATTATTATTTCCTATTGCTAAGACGTACTATATAAGGTGCAGTGATTAAAAGTAACCACCAAAATATGCACCGTATCTTTAATACATGTACTTTCCCATCGCAGCTGAAAAAGCAAAATGCTGGGCAGGGGGGAAAGAATAATCTGAAGGAGACACTCACGGTCAGCAAAAGATGTGAACAGCATCCGGAAGCGGCTGAGACGGCTTGTCTCATCAGCCCACATCCTCACTACTCCCACACCAGTGTCCAGCATGATGTCATTAGCTACTGTACTACAAAACTTGGCCTGCAAGAAACCACACACCACTTTCTTTTATGGATGTTGATGTGCGGACTCAATGAGGCCAAGGTCTGTAGAACAGTTGCTACATATTTGTGATTTAAATATGGCATTAAAAAGGAGCATGTATGGCAAAGAAAGAAAGATAAATCCTGTAGCAGAAGAAGAACCTCAGACCTGAAAGCATAGTGCAATGTAATGCGCAACAAACTTAGTGCGTCAGGCAGAGACAGAGTAATATTTATGATGTTATGCAAAGAATTACCTTTAGATCCTCAATGGCATTACTGCCATCATAAACAGCCACAAAGTTCTTCTTACATTCATTGGAGTTTTCCATCTGGTATTCCAAAAATCGCAGGTAAATCTGGAATGAGTAATGGAGAGGGAAACAGTGTACACTTTTCATTTTTCACACACAACCTGATTCCAAAAAAGTCGGGATGCTGTATAAAAAAGGAATCCAATGATTTGTAAATCCCATAAACATGAAAAACAAGTCAACTGTTTAAACTGGGAACAATATTCCTGCCATTTCCATAGAGGTTGGGGTCTACCACACCAGGCAAGACCCCAGCTGCATGCTGGAGCTAGCAGGCAAGGACATACGTGGAACGCTATCACCAAGTGGCTGTTGTAGTCTACAGGGCCTGGAAGTGGCCTGGAAGTCCTGAGGTCAAAATGAGATATGCCCCCTAGGGAGGTTGAGGATGACCGAGCTAAGATCCTGTGGGACTTCCAGATGCAGGCAGACAAACTGGTGATGGCTAACCAACCAGACATAGTAGTGACAGCTGTAGTGATAGATGTAGCTCTATCGAGTGATAACAACATCAGGAAAAAGGTACGCGAGAAGCTCGAGAAGTACCACGGGCTGAGAGAGGAGCTCAAGAAGACGTGAAGGGTGAAGGCAACAGTGGTACCCCCATACGGGACGAGTGCCTCCAGCAGATCTCAGGAACAACATCTGAGATCTCTGTCCAAAAGATCGCCGTCCTAGGAAGCGCAGGATCAGCTGCTGGACTTTTAGGAGAGGAATGTTGTTCTGTTCATGCCTGATGTAGGATTCTAGCTGCTCAGCAGTCCTGGGCATTCTTTGTTGTAGCTTTTGCTTAATGATTCAAATGTTTTGATTTAATGAAAAGTCTCTGCTGCAGACAGGCCGGTTTGGCATCCGAGAAATTCTGCTACAAAGCTATGATGTTGACATATGCGTGCAGTACATTTAGTTTTGTCTTGCTGAAATATAGAAGGCCTTATCTGAAAAAGATATCATATACATGGTACCTGTACAGCCACTTCCATAGGTACTACTTCACTTCCATCAAAGATTCATGCTTTTTAAGTCTGCGCTCATAACAAGACAGATGGTCCCTCTCCTCCTTAGTCCAGAGAAAGCAGCGCCCAAGTTTTCCAAAAAAATAGTTTGAAATTTTGATTTGCCAAACTGTGTTCACAGACAGTGATTTTGGAGCTCATGCAGTTATTTACGTGGCGGACTCACACCTGTTTTTGATGCAGTGCCATCTGAGAGCCTGAAGATTATGGGCATCTGTCATGTTCCAGAGTTTGAGCCTTATTAACTGAATACTATTATTTTATGGTTCTTAGTTGACTGTTAAACTTGATCTTTATGTATCTTGGGCCTTTCAGTTTATTTTCTGGTTTGGGTCGATTTAGCATAGTTGTTTCATGTTTATTTTCCTGGCTTTACCTTCATGTCTTTGTCAAATATGAGTGTGCTAAGGTCTTATCTCTGTGGTAGGTATGTGACTTCCTTTTTTTGTGTTTTATTTCTAGTTTCACTTCTGTTGTCTCTAATTTGTCTTTAGCTGTTTCTCATTTCCTACCTCTTCCCAACCCTCATGATTAGCCTTTAGTGTGTCAGCTTGTATAGACAGGCTTAGTGACTCCCTTTGTCTCTGTCTGTATGTTAATGTTTCTCTCCCTGTGTGTTCCCAACTTTCAGTTGCCTTCTTAATGGACTTTAGCATTTTTGGTTCTTGCTACATCGAGGTCTGCCTGTCAGAGTCTGCATTTGGATCCTCAATCTGCTAAACTATGACAGCATCCAATTCTGGCTTTCAGCTTTGTCCCTTGCACAGAGATTTCTCCAAATTCTCTCAATCTTTTGAAAATGCACTGTAGATGGTGAAATATTTAAACTCTTTACCATTTAACATGTTCTCTTGTAAATAACATACAGCATGAGATTTGCAAAGCATTGCATTCCCTTCCTATTTACATTTCACAGCTTTTTACAACATGGGTTTGTAATTCAGCTAGTTTCTGTTTGCCAACAGAAGACAGTTGAATCATCACTGATATAAATCATTTTGACTCAGCTTTACTGCAGATGTACTTAAGCTGACTGTCAGATTATCGATGCACATGTTTATTATTTATATGCATAAGCTGCAGATTAGTAGTTGCTTGATATAAAAAAAAAAGATGCTTGGGATGCTTTGTTTTTCAAATAAAGTAAAGAATATAGAAAAATACATCACAGCAGATATGGAGAGGGTGAAGGGTGAAAGCAGAAAGCAAAATAAGCTGCAGGCTGCAGACTCATCTTTCATTCCACTGTACTGTTTGTCATTTTGTTCCCAATGAATTATATCCCCTCTCCTTAAATTCATTTTGTTGAGAAGAAATATTTCTCCTTTCCTTTATTTTCCTTTCCTTTCTGCTTTTCCTTTTTAAAACTTTCAGTTATCACTCAGTTGAAAACGCAGAAATGGAGAACTGGATGTATAAATGCAAATTTAACGATGTCATTTCAATATCTTACCCTGTTCTTTGTTGGGGCACGTATAGTCCAGATGCAATCCACTGCCTGGTCTGGCTTCACTTTGGACTCTTCGTCCACCTGACTTGAACGGATTACACCGTCAGCTCCAGACAGCTCAAACTGACAATCTGACCCAGAGACGACAGTTGGCAAGAAACAAAGTGGAAGCAAAAAGGAGGACATGTGATCAGATGGAAAGTAACAACTTTATTTCACATGGCAGTCTAAAGATGTACACCTGGAGCTGCATGGGTTTTCTTATACATGCTGTTGCACTACCTGGGATGGGGTTTAAAAGTCCTCCCACATGCAGATGAAATTCAGGATCTTCGGGGTGAGAAATAAGAAGAGCACAGAATCACTGGTCCGGAAAGGCTATTTGTTTTTGAGCAGTGTGAAAATGGTACATCCACTCTGCATTTTAGTCACCTGCAGCAAAGCTGTACTGGACCTGGAAGCCAGTCCCCTCCAGCTCTTCATCACTGAAGAAGCGGATCCACATGAAGCGTCCGCTCGACAGGATGAGTCCAGGACTGGCTGATCCGCAGAAGCGATTGATGAGCGGGGAGAAACTAAAGGGACCGTCCCGCACTTCGATGTGGTCGAAGCGACATTCGAACGACGCCTCGATGTGGAAGACTTCGTCAAACATCAGCTCTATTCTCTGGCGAGGCAGGGCTGGGGAACAATTGGCACTCTTTTACTGTCAGAGCCGATTCAGGAATACAAAACGCTATAAAAACGGCAACAAGAAAGACACGTTTGCTCCTTTCAGATGCTACTCTGTCTCATATGTTCTTTATATATCATTACTGGTTGAGAAGTTAATGAACGATACATTAAAATAACACAGTTTTGTCTTTAATGACAAAAGAGGAAAATGAGGCATTGTACATAATAGGTTTTATATGTGTCGATGGCATCGGATTCCCGCAGAGCCAATCCGAGCCAATACAAGAATATGTCCCAATATCTGAACTGTTTTTCAGCTTGGGCTGTGTGCTTCTCATCAGTTACCTTCCAGCACATAGAGGCACTCCTTGTTTGGAGGGTACGTATTTGGGTAGTTTGGGGAACTGAAAGTGCCGCCATCAGTGGTTCGTACCCAGTTTCCACAGTGACGCGCTCGTAGAGAAGGGTTAACTGCTTTCGACCCTGCACCTGAATCTGCACATTATGAAAACCAAGCAACACAAGGCATTCAAACCTACAAAAAATTATCCGGGTAAAAGCTGCTGACATCTAAAATGCAGTTATGGACACAATTGTGTAATAAATAAATAAATACATCGCAAATTAAAGAAGAATATGGAAATGTATAAAGGAGTCCATTTGTCAAAGGAGCAGAATAAAGATTGCAATCTTACCTTTAATCTTTTGCACCAGTGCAAATCCCCCCTCAATGAATAGGAGAAATATCCAGACTGTACAGAAGTCAACAGTGTGTGAAATCATAGTAAGGAGAGGTACAATCAAGGAATAAAGGAAACGAGAGCTTAGCAGGATTTCTTTGTCTGTGCTTTATGTTTCAGTACACTCAGCAGAATCCTTGAATGTATATTAAAGGCAAGGGTGTGGGGTTCAAAGCTTGGGAGTGAGAGAACAAGCTGCTTCTACCATCTGCTTCCTTAACTCTTACTCTTATCTTTGCATCCTCTTTTTTTTCGTCAAGATTTATGCTGGGTGAGAGGACTGCTGTCTGCCAAGAAGCTGTTCAAGGACACCTAATGGTAAATATGCATTAAAAAAAGAAAAAAAAAGTTTCATGAAATCATATCTTGCACCACATTTGTACCTATTACATAAAATGTGACCCAAATAAATCATCTTGCCCAGGGGCACCAGTCTGCTTAGAACTTGCTTTGAGTTTTCACCAAAGTGGCATGTTGGCATGTTGCTGCACATCCAGGGACAAAAAGCAAAACAAAAATGACAGTTATGATATAGGCTGTGGACGTTCGTGCTGCATGTTCTGTCTGTCACAGCTTGTGACCTGGGAAACAGGCAGATTTATAACTTCGTACTCTGTTTTCAATTCATTATTGTTGTAGAATAAGGTAAATAAGATGTGTGGCTCACTGCCATGCTGCATGTAAAATTTACTTGCAGCCCTTCTTCTGAGAACATATTAAGTGGGTGCAGAAGAGGAACAGAGGCAGCAACAGCAGCCCAAATCCTCCACTCGCCCAGGCACTGAGCCACCACACGCTGACGCAAAAGGGGAAAAACGGATTTCCTACTTTTTTTTAAAGAAAAATCCGTGTTGCTTATTTTTCTTACTTTTTTGGAGTAACTGCACCGAGCAAGTGTGGGGAGCTGTTACTTCAGCACCACGAATCGATGCACAAGAGAAACTTTCAAAACAAAGAAAAAAAAAACGATTTCTTTGCACAAAGTAACTACACAAACATGTCAGAAAACAGCCAAGAAAAAACCCCTAAAAACCAGATTTGAGACACCCGCGTTTCTAACAACTCTCTCTTTCCCCCTCAGACATTTAAGTAAATAAATACGCGATCTGCTCTAAAGTGCGAAAATATGGATGATTTCTCTTACCTGCGTACATCCTCGCCGCTGAGCTCCTTTTTATGAGCTTTTCTGTTTTCAAACTTGTCCCTCACATCCCCTGTTTATGTCAGTAGTACGGATTACCGCACGTTAAAACTACTGATTTAGAAAATCCGAACTTTCATCCTTGTCGTGTTGGTCAAACTGAGAGCGACTCAGGTGCGAAAAAGAGCAGATTAACTTCTGATTCGTCATCAGAATCAGAAGTTTGCACAGTTTTCCTGCCCAGCTCGGTGTATGAGACTCAGCCTCAAACAAACGGATGATCAGTCTGCAGCTGCTCGCGGTTTAAAGATTGAGCTCAGTTGGCGCTAGACTTTAGGGGAAAGCTGATTGCGCATGTGCCTCATCAGTTATGAGTATTGGTGATATGATAAACCTCCAGTCGCCCGTTTGGCATGGGGATGAATTAAATTGGGATTTCCCATTTTTCAAATTTTAATTAGCTGATACTGGCTGCCGCACTCACTCTCCCAGACAGACAGACAGTCACGCGCGCGCGCGCGCACACACACACACACACACACACACACACACACACACACACACACACACGGCGGGGGGACCGTGCCAAAAAGCCCACTGAGCATAAGTCTGTCGGTGCATTGCTGTGAATTCCTATTCAGAGCAGAGAGCATGGACACATTGGCTCTAGCCTTCTCATTTTTCACCAAGGACACTCATCACCTAAAGCCCCAAAAAGCTGGCTATAGAGCCAGAGAGAGATGGAAATGGAAGCCAAGTGTAGGTGGGATAGAGATTTTCCTTTGATGTGTTAGCTTTTAAGACAAAAACGACTCACCACATCCACTGGAGGATTTGTACTGTATCTTATAGGTGAATGTGCTTGCTTTAAATCAGAAGCTTGTCACAAGAAGTGGGACATTTGCCAGTTCTCCCTTCAGTTGATCAGTTGTATCAAAACCTTCCTACTTGTTTTTCACATTCAATGCATGTTTACAACCAATCAAAGAAGCAGACAAATCTGAATATATTAAGTTGTTATACCATTTATGAATACTTTTGATCTGATAGTGGAGGATATTCCTCAGACTTTCCTTTAGAAGCTACAGGGAAATTTCTTTAAGTAAAAAGATAAGTACTATCAAGAGTTCAAAGTACTTCTACTTGTTACAAGTAATAACATATAAGAGTATACGTTTTAAATATGTATTTAATCGTTGGATTGATATTGCTTATTTAATAACATTCAAGCTGAATTAATGTAATTTTAGCTTTTTTAATCAACGTGGGAAAACTATTATGGTAAAAAGTTAATAGTATAAAAAAGCCTCAGTTTACTATATAACTACAAGTGCTATACAAACCCAATCACACAAAAGAAAGTGAGACAGTGTATAAAATATGAATAAAAAAAGAACTCAGTGATCCGCAAATCTTATTAACCTGTATCTTATTCACAGTAGGCCATAGAAAACCTATCAAATCTTTAAACTGAGAAAAAGCAAGTGAAGTTTATTTGTAAAGCGCCTTTTGCAGACACAAGACAAGTCACAAAGCACAATCAAAATAATACGATTAATCAAAATCAGTTACTAACAATAAAAATCTTAACAGAAAGCTGTTAAATAATAACTGCTTTTTAACAGCAGGAGACTATTCCAAAGTCTAGGTAGTAGAGATTAGGAAGCTAATCTACAACAGATTAAAAACACGCCGACACGCTTCAAAAAACACGCTTCAAACCACAGAGCAACACAAACCAAAGACAATCCTTATTTATTAGGTGGGTAAGAAAGTCAGCAGGAGATAAAAGCTCGCTCACACAGCATGTGGACTCTCACAAAGCTGCATCCTCTGGGCTTGTGTTTGAAAACAACACTTTCCCCTGTGACTGATTATAAAGTGAAGGTGTTGTCTCTGAGTTGCGTGAATCGTTTATTATCGGCGTGTGTTCGGTTGGGAAAGAGAGCTTAAACTCCACCTCAGCCTGAGCCATGTGAAGTCTGAACTCAAAGTGTCCACGCAAACCTGCTGTTACACACACAGCCAGTCCTCTGGTCCTCTGCCTGCTGCTCGTTCACTGAGACGCATGCAAAACAAGTACACATACAGGTACACTTTCACCACACATCAAGGGTATTCAAATCCACATCCGTTACCATAGCAACCAGACTTTAGTCTTGGCTGCTTCTTCTGAGGTAATCAGACACCTAGACAGCAGAGGTTTGAGGGGGTTTGACAGAGACGGGGATCAAAGTGGAACAAAAGGTGTGCTGCTGCTCCAAGAGGCGAAAAGTACTGTTGATTTTTATTCCCCTGCTTTGAACTTTCTGAATAGAAAAGTAGAACAAAACACAAGTTGGCATGTTTTTCTTGTTTCAAAGTGTTTCTTATTTTTCAAACATTAGGAAGGAAGGAAGGAAGGAAGGAAGGAAGGAAGGAAGGAAGGAAGGAAGCAGGGATCTGTTCTTTAGTACACTGCTGAAAAAAATAAAGGAATACTTTAAAAACATCACATTTCCATAGGAAAAATCACATATATATTGATATGGAATTAAAGGATGCCACAGAAATGGATGAAAATGAAAACGATCAACCTACATACATATGAGTTCAAAAACACCCTGAAAGTGAAAAAGTGATGCACCAGGCTAGTCACAGCAAATAAAAATGTTACTCAGTAGTTGGTATGGCCCCCATGTGCTTGTATGCATGCCTGATAATGTCAGTGCTCCTAATGAGACAACAGATGGTGTCTTGGGGGAACACCTCCCAGATGTGGACCGGGGCGTCGCTGAGCTCCTGGACAGTTTGAGATGCAACCTGGTGGTGTCGGACGTAGCGAAACATAATGTCCCAGAGATGTTCTGTTGGATTTAGGTCAGGCAAACGAGGAGACCAGTCAATGGTATAGATTCCTTTAGATGCACAATGTTCTCCACAGCTTTTTCAGACCATTTCACAGCTGTCACATGTGTTCAGGGTGAACCTGTTCTCATCTGTGAAAAGCACACGGCAGCAGTTATGTACCTGCCAATTTTGGCAAATATGACAAATACCAATGGGGGTCCTGACGCCCCCAACTAGAGGATATCAGGCTCACAGGTCAACCTTAATGAAGTCTGCTTCTGATTGCTTAGTCAGAAACATTCACTCCAGTGGCCTGCTGGAGGTTGTTTTTGTAGGGCTCAGGCAGAAAGACAATGTGCTAGAAGACCATGCTACATATTGATCCTAGTGGAGTTGGTCTGCCTGTGCAACGTCTGAATATCTATATTCCATGTGGATTGAATGGCATGACAACAGTCATAGCACCCTCTGAACAGCTGTAGAGTAAGATTAGATAAAGTCCAGCTGGAATTTTGACATTTTTTGTAACACCGCAGTGTTTTGGCAATTAGATGCAAAACTGCAAACACTGAAAAAGACACACAAAAGAGGATAATGAATTCTAAATTGTTCATTTGCAGGGCCGCGAGTTTTAATTAGCATTTTGACTAAAGTCTCAACGAGGCAAGTGATTGCTCTTATGCGCATGTGATTACAGAGGAAATTAGCATCTTCAATTTGCAGAGTACACGGATGAGTGAGCCAGGTGAGTTGGTGAAATCAACTTTAGCTCATTTAGCCTTTCTTTTCTCATTAGGAAAACGCACAAGCCCATGCACAATTTTGCAGTTTTATTAATCTGAATGAGCTGTCATGAACAGGTTCAACTTTAAGGTCATGCATCACACACAAGGACGTTTCATGGAGTTCAACAGTAACATGTTATGACACGGTAAAGCAGTTCCAGTGGATCTTTAACCCTTTCCAAGCACAATACTGCCACAGAAACACGCTGCCTGGACTTTGAATCTATGCCACTGTTTCCTTGAGCTGCATGTCTGCGTGTCACCATTTTAAACGACAGATTGATGAACGAAAGAAAAAAAAAAGGCAGTTTTATCAGCTTCCAAGGGAAAGTTATTAAGATCCCACCACAAGCCTGTGATTGGTAGGAAATCCCAATGGATTTGGCCTATTACTGCCGATGAAGCAGCACAGCAGCCTTCAAGTCTCAAGTTCAACAACAGATTACTGCATCCCAGCAACTCCTTATTTATCATCATAAAGTAGGGGGGGGGGGGGGCTCTGGAGATTTTACGGCCTTTGGGCACTGGATGTTACAGCCGTAGATTATGTCACAACCAATCACCCTCACGCACAGTCTGCGGCATTAAATCCTACACTCAGCCGAGGAGCCCAACTTGGGTCTTCTAGTGTGGGCCATAAAAAAATCTTTAATCAGCAGACCTGTGGCATAATTGACCTTTTCCTTTTCTTTGTTCTTGGGGTATTTAAAAGCTGTTGGTGCAAAACCTGATCTTCAAGGAAATTTAAACTGATGTTTAATCATCCCCATAGATGAAGCCTTACATAAGAACCAGCTTAAGGTTCAAAGTCACGTTGACCCAGGAGACCCAGCCATTGACTGTGAACACACATGTCCCATTCCTAGAGAGATTTAGACATATGTGATATCAGGAAGCACGAAGCGCTGACACTAAACAATATACTGATCTCAGGCCCGCATGACAACAGATTAGAGAAAGAAAGAAGGGCAAGAAAAACGACCCTATTAGAAAGAACGTGGGAAAGAGAACTATAGGTTAAGCTTTTAGAAGATCACAGGGCAAAATTCTTATGAAATCAGTTTTGGTTCTAAATATACCAAAAAAAACAGCTTTTTCTCTTTAATCTCAGTCTTGTGTTTTTAAGTTGTCAGTACTCTTCCTTCATTTCTGTTTATGAAGCAAAGCAAAATGTTAAAAGGAATTACAAATTAACGTGGGAAACCACATCGTAGCCACGTCATGATGCATTCCAATCAAACATACATATATGCAGACAAACACAAATAATAAAAGGAGTGAAAGGATGCATTCACACATCCTACGTGTAAACACATCCAGAACTTGGAAAATGGGAATGACTGGCTCCATTATGTTTTGTGGGAACATCCAAACGCAACCTGAAAGATAAAAAAAAATGTCTCTGCTTTTCCTTAAGTGTCAGGTTTTCTTCTTTGTGTTCTGCTACGCACACAAAAAAAGAAAAATGTTACATTAAGTATTGCCAGACCTGCAAACATACTCTTTCATGGTCCTGTATATCCACAGCTATGCCATAGCGAGAAGGCGTTGTGTCTGTGCCAACAGATAAGGTCATTCAGTGGAAAATTTTCATTCAATTTAAACATTCTGCTCTTCATAAATCTCGCTCTCTGGCGCCATATGGCCAATCACAAGGAGGGCTTCTGAGCCAGATGGCCAATGGCAATGACCCTTACTCAAATCAGGGTTAATCTCAGGAAGACAACGATAAGATTACTCTGCTTCATACCAATTAGAGCAAGAAGAACATGTTATTGACAAGCCTATGGAAAATCAGATATTATATAATTACACTTCTACTCTGATGAGCCACAAGTTTAAAACCACCAACAGGTGAAGTAAATAATACTATTCACCTTGTTGCTGAGAAAGCTTAACTCTTGGCTTTTGTATGGCTGCTACTTTGACACGTGTCAGCCATCTAAACATTGCCATAGATCCAGCCACCTCCCGCCATGGCACTCTGAAAGGACAATGCACCTCGTCATACAGCTAGGGCTGAGATCACAATGATGACGCAGCCTCAAAACTCATCAGATCCCGGTCTGACTGACTCCAAACTCCCAGTGCCAGACATCACAGGACATCCCCAGAGGTGCCGTGACTGTGCTTCAGTGGGTCAGAGCAGGGGCCCGCACAATATTAGGTTAATGATACTGCTGATCAGTAGTATACGATATAAACAGCTGATAGGTTTGTTTAAAATGATTCGACTTCACAAAAATCTACCGTGTGAAAATTTAATATAAGAAGATGTTACAAAAAATGAAATAATTAATTAAAAAAAAGAGGGTTACTACTGAAAAAGACATTTAAAAAGTGTTTAACAAAATCATGGTGGTGATATTCAAGTTTAGCACATTTCGGGCATGTCTGACCCACAAATTCAGCAGGCTAGAAAAGCAGCGACAAGATTTACTCTATTGGCAAACAGAAATCTTCTTAGCACAGCCTGATCTGTGGATGTGGCAGCAAGCCTGGAGGAGGATGAGTCCAATACTATATTGGGGTCTACACAGATTTGCGTGCGTGTGTGTGTCTTTACGTTTAGATCATTTATATATGATTTTTTTGATTTTGCAGTGATGCCACTGAGTTAATGATGATGATAAGTTGTAAATACCGCACACAGAGTTAGTGAGGCGTTTTAAAAGTGACAAACTCATAATTCATGCTTGGTGGATTTAAAAGCTATTCCAAATTATAGTCACTAATACAGTTTGTTGCTGGTTAAAAGCCCCTTTTCAGTGCAATCTGTAAGAATAAATAAAAATAATATCGTGGGAGATTTTGAGGATTTTTCTTGCCAGTTCAGGCTGCTGGTTATTGTTTTTTCTTAAAATGCAGTGAACTTAAGAGCTTAAAGGAAAATTACATTGTGAACACATCTTGCTGTTAACATGCTGTTTGCCTTGAGATTTTTTTTGTGTCCCTTTTTTCCACTTTTTAATTTAGTCAAACATACAAAGCCGGTCCTTGTAATCAAAGCCTAAGCGCTTGTAGGCAGGGGCTTTAGAGACATAATTAAAAGGCCAGAGTGAGAGAAGGCAGTTTTGGTGTACAAAGTGACAGAAAGTGACAGTCTGATGCAAGGTTGTTTAGAACATCAGTGATTTAAAGAGGAGGATAAAAGGACAGAGGGGGGAGAAAGGAGTAGAGTGAAAGAGCGAGAAAGAAATGTGTCATGCAGCTGGACAGATTATCTACTGATGGCCCGCAAGATCAAGTCACACATGGCTAGAGATCATCAGCACTCCAGCATGTCCAGATTGCATTTTAACAGCTACAAGCATTTAACTGTATCTCTAAAGCGAGAGGACACAAATCAGAAAGTGGTACTGGTCTGTAAAGATTACTATTATTTTATTTATTTATTTATTTTAGCTTACGTCTGCGTTTTTGTGCTTGAATCTGCAGAAGAGCTGAGACAATAGAAAGTCCTGGGCGAGAGATTGGAAATTAGATTAGACCAGACTTAGAACACAGTTTTAATTGCACTCACAGTACTTGTGATCCTGATTACTTCCAGCAAAATAAAGCGAGCATATGTGTGCACAAGTAAGTGTGCAATGACATGGAAAGAGAAAGAGATTTGCAAATGGTGCTTGAATTTTGTGTATACTGTATATAACTGTGCGTTTTTTTACAACACATAATTTAACATTTGGGCCCACGCATTTGTGTATTAACTGGAGGAGTATAAGGATCATTAACAGAAATGTGCCACTAGACTAACTGTTTTCAGTGATAGTGGTGCATTTTTTTAAGTGCGTCTGTAAGCTGTCAAACTCAATCTGCTATCAGTGCCATCCACTTATCATAAACTGAAGTGGAAATAGCTAAGCTACATTTCTTATTGATTAAGTACTGGCTAATGAGGTTTATAATAATAATAATAATAATAATACATTTTATTTATAGGCGCCTTTCAGACCCTCAAGGTCACCTTACAGTAACACGTAAACATACCATAAAAAACATAAGAAAAATGTATATATAGCAAACATGGTAGATAAAATTTAGATATAAACAGTCATAAAAGTATAAAAGCAAATATAAAAACTGAGCAAGGTAAAAATGGCCTAAGTTTATCTGATGTTTATTTATACTGATGTTTTTATTGTTTTATTCATAATAGTGTTCACATTCTTCTTTACCACTTTTAGAATTGTTTTATTATTTTTTTAAAGTTATTTGTAGATTCACTTATTTATACTCCTCAAAAACAAAAAAACTGGAATGGTTTTAAAGGTGGAGGCCAGTGATGTGTTTTTACTCCTCATCTTAGCTGACTGAATGTTTGTTGTTTGGTTGGTTAGGGTCAGTGTCACTACTCTCTACAGAGGTCGCACAGGCAGACCAACCCTGCCAGGATCAATATGTGCCATTGCCAGAAGGTTTGCTGTGCCTTCCAGTACAGTCTCAAGAGCGTGGAGGAGATTCCAGGAGACAGATAGTTATTCTAAGAGACCTGGACAGAGCTGTAGAAGATCTATAAATCATGAGCATGACTAGTATCTGCTCCAGAGAACTGCCAGAGCAACAAAATGACCTCCAGCAGGCCACTGGTGTGAATGTCTCTGACCAAGCAATCAGAAGCATTCATGAGCATGTGGTCATGGCCATACATCCTCTAGTGGGCAGGACGAGTACAGGTGCCATGTGCTTTTCACAGATGAGAGGTTCACTCTCACCCTTTTTCAAAACAGATTCAGCAGTAAGAACAACAGCTTAATCTGTGTCAAGCTCAGTTCTGAATGTACAGTGCACCATGTGCCAAAATATTAATGTAAGATAAGGGGGAAGAAAGGAAAATATGGAAGATACTGTACAAAAACTGGCTATTTTCCCTCAAACTAAAACTTTACCTTGTGGTTTTCATGCCTCTGCCCACCACTCTGCAATCGTGGCTCAAGAGTTGGGCGTTCGCCTTGTAATCGGAAGGTTGCCGGTTCGAGCCCCGGCTTGGACAGTCTCGGTTGTTGTGTCCTTGGGCAAGACACTTCACCCGTTGCCTACTGGTGGTGGTCAGAGGGCCCGGTGGTGCCAGTGTCCGGCAGCCTCGCCTCTGTCAGTGCGCCCCAGGGTGGCTGTGGCTACAGTGTAGCTTGCCATCACCAGTGTGTGAATGTGTGTGTGAATGGGTGGATGACTGGATATGTAAAGCGCTTTGGGGTCCTTAGGGACTAGTAAAGCGCTATATAAATACAGGCCATTTACCATTTACCATTTCACTCAGGTTGGTTACAAAATGTTATTATCACCACTGCAGAATGAAGACAAATGTGAAACAGTCACAATCTCTCATGGAGCAGCATGTGGTTTCTTTAAATTATAACCACAAATAATGTCAAGAATATATGATGCTACTGGGAAGTTTGCCTTTGACCTTTTTGATATAAATGTTATGATGTCGCGATTTTGTCTTACTAGAATTTTTGTTGATCCTAAAGTATGGGAAAACACATGTTCTGTGAGTTCACTGTGACTTTTGAGTCTTGAAGTCAAAGAAATTTTCTCAAGGTCCTTTCAAATATTGTATCTCTGGGACAGACAGTAAGATTACATAATGTCTCCATTCATGAGTGCTGAAATAAAAAGCAAATCTACAGGTTTTAAGCACAAAGGGCGGGGTGGGTGAAGGTGGGGGTTAGATTCCTTACAGGCATTAAATGAAAAAAAAAGTAGAGCTCTACCGCCATCTAGCGGACAATAAAGTCTGAATCACTATTTTGAAAACCGCCGTTTGCTAATCCTTTGTTGTCGTGGCTGTATGGTGCCATTACATCCTTGTCCGCCAGGTGTCGCTAGCGACTCTGTCAGCCGGTGACATCACGGTTACTCTCTGCTGTGATTGGTTGCCAGCGGCACCAGAGCTCGTGCAAGCCGTGTTGTAAACAGGTTAGTCTCGTTTCTTTTTACGTGATGTTGCGGCAGACTTTCGAAATGTTGTAAAGCTGCGTACGACGTAAAGAGCGCGACATGTCAGAAAGACACAGGTCGCTGCCTGCATGGATGGCAAAGAAAGAGGAGAAAAGCCAAGAAAAGAAGCCACTGAAGAGAAAGCGGAAAGCTGCCAGGTAGTTATCGTTAGAAACACGATCGGGGTCGGTTTAAGGCCCCATTTAAAGCTCCTTAGTTTTTTTAAACATACCCAATCCACTTATATGTTCCCAGGTCTGCTTTCTACTGTATGAACGAGCAAGAGCTGGTAGAAGCAGCTGTTTCCTATGTCACAAACGGCTCATGTGAGGAGCTGACACTCGTGACTCACCAGCAGGTGGTGCTGCTTCTCTTTTCAGACCTTTGATTTTTTTTCCCTACATGCCCTATACGTGCAATATAATGATGTGAAAGTCCATTCTATCCAATATTCCTGTGTGCAGTTAAACTCTTAATCATCACATGTGGGTTACTCTCTTAACTGTCGTGGAATATTTGCTTGATCTCCCCTTCTCCCACACCCAGGGTAAACAAAAAGCAGTGGACACAGTTAAGAAGATGGGGAAATCCACAAATTCACAGCTGACAGTGAATCCAGTTGCTGCAGAGGAGTCCCCATCAGACTGCACTGAAGATCTGGATTTGACGTATGTTTCAGAATCAGACTTGGACATTACAGCGGTAGAAACATTACCGTACACCAGCAGCCGGCAGCATCAAACATCTGAGCGTCGGCATTCAGGAACAGTTGAGGATTTGGAGGCTGGGAAGACGCATGAATCACCCCAGACAGCAGCAGAGGACAGCGACGCCTTACGCCTTGTACGGGAAATTTTTTTCAGCTGATTAACTTATCTAATTGACACTAAAAAGTTTTTGCATTAAGTCGAAAAGTGTCAGTTGGGAGAATGCTTCCTAAATTACGAATTCAGGTGAGAGTCCAGTCAGTACTTGAGGACACATAGCTGGCAGCTCATCCACAAAGAAACAGTTTGGAGAATGGATCCATTAATTGGTGTCTCAGAGAGGTACATCCCAGCAGCGCTTTACAGGACTACATCCAGAGAAGGAGACAAGTAATTAATTCACCAAAGCTTCTGTACTGAAATCAAATTTCAGCACTTCAGTCTATGTTTCAGTGGCAGCATCTAGCACCTCGCGTGAGAGGAACTACTTATTTTAGTATCTTACAGTGTGACAGTTACTTAAGTGTTGTGTTTGTTCTTTTTCTCACTTGGTTCCAAACACTAAAATTGAAAACATGGCATTTTTTTTAGGTTTACTGAAGGTTTTAATGGGGGGAAGAAAAAAAAAGTTTTTTGTTTTCACATGCATGACACTGTATATGAAACTGACAGCATCTGTGGGTTTTTCACCACAAAGGTTTGGTGTTAGAAATGTTTCCACCAGAAGACCTAACAAGTTCCTGCAAGTACCCTGAGCATGGTACTGCTGCAGTACAAGTGGCCTTGTTCTGTGGGGGGGGGGAACTTGAAAAAAGCCTTGCTTTTGCATTAAACTGCCAAAACATAAAGCATACTGTTATTCATGTGAATTAGCTAGAAATTGTAGTTACAGAAATCACATTACTGTTGCTCCTTGAATATATGAGGTAGCAGATATAAGAACACACTTTGAAAAAATACATATATTCTTTATTCCTTACAGCTTATATAGAAATAACTGTCAGCACAATTAGGGTACCACTCATGCATCCACCAGCTGTGCATTTCAGACTCAACAGACCATATTTTTTGTTGTGTTATACATTATGTGTGTTGGCTTTCATAAACCACTTGGTAAAGAGATACAAAGTGATATTGCAGCACCAGCAATCAACATATTCTCCTAAGTAGATTTATGTGTAATTGCATTAATATAGTACTTTTCTAGTTTTACTGACCACTCAAAGGTCTTTGTGATATGATCACAACATTAATCGCTTTATT
The DNA here is from genome assembly GCF_964374335.1 of Astatotilapia calliptera. Taxonomy (NCBI): domain Eukaryota; kingdom Metazoa; phylum Chordata; class Actinopteri; order Cichliformes; family Cichlidae; genus Astatotilapia; species Astatotilapia calliptera. Next base: position 60,628,714 of record NC_137428.1, on the reverse strand, counting down.
TAAACTGCAAAGTGGCTCATGTTTGCATTTAAGCAGGGATGAGCTTAAGCATTTCGCTGCATTCCCAGTATGATCTCAGTCGCTTACCTAACACATGGGTCAGTACAGATGTGATAGCCAGCTCTATCACCACACCCAAATAGATATAGAACCAAACGGTTATGTTTTGCCAGCTCACATATGACTGATAGACAAACAAAAAACTGAAAAGGCCAGCCAGGGTGAGCAAGGCTGCTCCGACCTGGAAAGTCGTGCTGCAAAAGATAGCAGGTTCGTCTTTGTCAGAGATGACTGAATGCATGCCCATCAGGGCAAACGCCACAATAATCACTGGAACATACACAGCTAGGTAAACCGCTACTCTGACAGAGTTAGAATGTGGCTTAGATAAAGTCTCAGCTTCAGCTCCTTGGGATTGCGATCGCTCGTACAGGTGACTCTTATACACATTATCACAGGACCATTCACCAGTTTGTTGGATCTGACAGAATCTGTAGGGGCTGATGAGGACTTTATCAGAGCGAATGAACACACCATCAAAAGGCACCAAGGAGATTATCATCTGAACCATGACAAGCAGGAGAAGCAGAAAGATCCCACGAACGTGACACGTGGGACTCCTCACAGCACATTGGGCTCTCTGCTCAGGCCACATCCTCACTACTCTGTAGATTAAATAAAGAGTCATGCAATCAATCAAAACAAACATTCTGCAAACTAAGCATGAGAATGACGTATATTAGAGCAGAAAAGAGAAGCTCAATGTACCAAAGATCCTAAAGACGTTTGACTGTCTTGCAGCTTAAGAACACACTGATGTTACAGTAAATGTGTCAGTGGTTTTGGGTTCAGCCTCAGTCAGCCGATCAGCACGTTTACTTCCCCAATATGAAGGCCTTATGTCATATAACTGTATTCACGTTCCTGTCATCATGGCTATACTGAACAACTAATGCATAAGCTTTCTATAAGCAAATCTACAACTGTCCAGGGCTTTAATAACACACAATTTAGTGGTTTAGTTTAATGGCATAATATCTAGTTTGACTGAGTAAGGCAGATCCTTTAATTATTATTATTATCGTTTTTGTTGTTGTTTACTTACGTTTAGTAACCGAGAAAAGGCAACGAAGCCAATCTGGTTCAGGAAGTTAAGTGGTTTCGCGCTGGAGCGCGCGCCGTGGACGCGGAGAATGTGCGCCTCAGCAGTCTGTGCAGGGCTCAGCTCCTCTCTGCTGTGCGCACTTCGAGCGGTTTAACAAGCAGTCTCCTCCACGAAGAGTCATCAGCAACTTTATATATATAGACCTGCTGCAACGCCAAAAGTACAAAGGTTGGTGAAATACTATTATCCTCCTAGACATTTTAACCACAGTGTTTTTGCTCCTTCTCTACTATTTGGATACAATTTAACAGTCTGAGCACCGCGACAGGGAGGCGGGGTCGTCTGCAAAACTTGTTTTTCCTTTCGCGATCACCAAATATTAATGTTTACTGCCTAACTTATGTTGCTTGCATTTTTTTAGTAGCGCATAATACTAGTTATGTGAGTTATGCTTCGTTTTTATAAGCGACTGGAACATATTATTTTATAGAATCTAAGAAAGACAAAACAACAATGAATCTGAAGACTTTAATTGACCTTTTTAAGTAAGGGGATGTTGACTGAAAGTCTATGAAGTGGTCAAAAGTTGTGACTGCACAGGTCATGATGTGTCCAGAGTGTTTTTTTGTTTGTTTGTTTTTTTGTGGTCGGCGTGTGTATATCAGGGTACAGGAAGTAAAGGATTAATCAAACAAGTGCTTTAGTTGGTCCTTGGGCTCTCCAGAAATATATTTAGACTTCTCAGAAAAAATAGAGCACACAGTGCAAAGAAGAAGAACATAATGTACTAAAACACTCAAATTTCATCTCCACCAGTCAAATAAGCATCTCTCTTGGCATTATTATTATTATCATTTTGACTTTCTGTACAGGCTCATTATGGGAAACAGGCTCAGCAGAAGGCGAGAAACCCCAGCCAGCACCCATGAAACTGTGGCTGTTGAAGAGAAGACCACAAAGGAGCCAGGAAACGACTCTGCAGTTACACAGACTCACGAAGCCGCCAAAACGGAGGATCTAGATGTGGTGGTGGGAGAGCCAGTGACACCAGTGGCATGTTTACCCAATGAAGAATGTGTCGCGGATTTTAAAGAAGCAGAGGCTTCCAGTGCCTCAGCCCCGAAAAATGATACAGAACCAGCACCTATGGTAAAGGAAGCCCCAGTCCAACCTGAACCTCAGGTCTCAGCCAGCACACCTTCACCTTCAGAACCAGCTGCTGAAGCTGAGCTTGCTCCTGACTCCGAACCAGACATTGAGATAGTCCAGCCCAGCTCAGAGCCAGCACCACCCTCAGTGGAGCATCTGGAGCAGCAGCCGGATCAACTAACACAAGATTCTCTCCATGAACCGGTTCTTTCTTCGCCCCCTTTGACCAACTCTGGTTCCCCTGATTTCGCGCCCTCCCAAGATCCCATCCCTGTCCCAGTCAATCCAGACGAGCCATCAGACCTCCCAGCTGGTGAGGAATGCCAAGATGGGGATGAGGCTGCTGACATTTCCATGCTTGAGCCAGAGAAGCCAGCAGAAGCGCATCTGGAAAAGCCGATGGAGGTGGAGGCTGAAGAGAGTTTGGAGAAGCTTGGAAGTGATGTCAACGAGGAAAGCATTAGTGAAACCCCAAAGAACTCGGAGCTGAGAGGAAATGACCTTGGCAGTGACCTCATTCCAAGAGATGTCAATGTCCCTGATGACACTCCCATCACAGACATGAGCACATCTACTGAGCTGATGTGAATCCATCAGAGGATTCATGAAGGAAGTGAAACCCTCTAAATCTAAATTGTGTATGGATCTAAAAACAGTGGTTTGTCTCACCCAAGTGCCCACATTAATGCCAATAGAGCCTTTTTTTTAATGTTAAATGAACCAAAGGTGCCAAAAAGCAGTGTGTGTGTGTACATGTGTGTGTTGTGATGGAAAGAAGAGTGACCTAGAATGCTTCATTATTAGACAGATCTTCATCTGTGAAGATCCAGGCAGAAATTAAATGTGTCTTGTATATATTTGAGCAGTTTTCTTTTTTGTTTAAAAAAAAAAATAGCAACAAAAAGAAAAATGAAAAGAAGGTTAATGAAATAAATGTAAAGGACAAAGAATGCAACTTCAGCTGGAAACGGCATGTGCATTCCACAACTGGTTACGAGTATCTACTACACATTTATGAATTAACATAGTAATACTTGGCATTTTCAATAATCCACTAATCAGAATGATTGTCATCTTATGTAATTTTAAATAAAATAAATGAATTTTCAATGTCAAGTAGTTGCCTTTGACAATAAACTGGCATTTACACATCAAAATCTTGCTCCCTGTTTTTCCAAAGGTATATTTTATAGTATCTGGTCACACTGAAGATTCTGGGAATAGATTTTTGTGGGGGAAGAAAAATAGGAGATACTCTGGGCATGTTTGACAAACTACTACATGTACGGGGCACTCTGCAAATGGCAATAGAAATCTATGTAGCAAATCCCAGTTCATTTAAGAGGGACTGGAGCTTCTCACTGTCTCGTGGGAGAGAGGACATCAGAGGAGGGAGGAGAAAGGGGGGAGACTAGGCCACATTCTTTCCAGAGGAAGGAGATTTTCATGGGGCCTGGGTCAAAAGTCTTCAGTGTGACTGCATTTCAGTCCATGAGAAATCTGTTCCTCACATGCCTCCCCTTGCTTTCACCCCTTGCTTTCACTACATTGCTATCCCAAAATCTTGTCTGAGTAGTCAGGACACTGGTATGAGAGGCCACTCCTAAATGCCTTAAAACTTTAATCTACAGTCATGTGGAAAGAAAGCACACGCTTTTGCAATTCTGTGGTTTAATTTATCAGGTCATAAAACATAACCTATAACTGGGTAACCACAACCTCAGATATTACATCATAACAAGCTTAAACCACAATGTAGAAGCAGTGTGTGAAAAGCAGCTGACAGGTGCTGCTAACCAAATACATTTGATTAATTGATTAATTAGCAAATGTTTGCACCTCTATAAAAGCAGAGATTTTGGCATAGTGCTGGTTTGGAGCATTGCCCGTTTTTTCATGAGTGGAAAACATTTAAGACTGTTTCCAATCTTCCCAGCTGTGGATATCTCCACGTGCACAGTGGTGGAGGGGTAAATATTTGGGCTCAGTTTGCAGCTACAGGATCCGGACACCTTGCAGCCATTAAGTCGACAGTGAACTCCTCTGTACATCAGTCTAGAGTCACATGTAAGGCCATGTATCAGTCTTTTATATCCTCGACAATAATGTGAAAGACTGATAGTCATACAGAAAATGATTACTTCATGTTATTGTTATTAAAGGTGGTTTTACAAGCTACATGGGTGCAGTTAGTTTTTCCACATACCACTTCTGCAGTTTAGCTTTTTGTTAAATAAATATAGTGTAATATGTTGTGTTGTTTTTCGTTGTAGGTTGTTGTATTTTTTAGAAATTTTAGAACATGGTAAGGACTGGATGATTTTTTAAAAATATCCTGATATGCAAAAGCTTAGAATTGAAAGAGGGTGTACTTGCAAATGTAAATAAGCAATAATTTGCACATTTACTTTGCCAATTCAACAGAAATACAAATCAATGACGGGAAAAGCTTAATGCCAGGGTATAACTATCACCAGTAAAAAATTCCCTTTCACCCTTCCATTATTATATGAGGTCTCAAACTATTACAGCCCACACCCCAGGGCATGGAAAATGGGGAAGACCCATGATTTTAGCAACACACTGATGAGTCCCCACAGAATGGGAGAGGCACTCTAGACAATGATCTCAGTCAAGCTAAGCTTTAAAGGACACATTTTGCAGACTGAGCTGCTTCTTGAGGCACACTGGGAAAGATAAGCAGTTTGATTTGCACTGTGATTCCTGTCATACCAGAGGCTTTCAGCTCAATAAACAAAAGTGCTTGACCTGAGTCCCCTCTCCCCTTGTTGATTTCCTGTCTGTGAACTGAAGCACAAAAACAAAGAAAGCAGGACTTGGCATTTGCTTCTGTGATGCTCTATGTCAAGGCCTTAACAGGGTCTAAGCAAAAGAAGCAATCAGACATAATCTAAATAGTCTTGTTTTACCTGAAAACTTTATGGAAAACAACTCTGGTTAATAACTGGTGAAACAGACACCACTTTCTTTAATATGCATATGATATAACAAGAGTCATTTTAATGACCAGATTTTATCCAAACTGCCATACAGTAAATCTGACCTGGACTAAAAACAGCTAAGATACAGAAAAATAAATATGTGGAAAACTATACTTATACTGACTATCTGAACACACTGTTCAAAGGCCAGTTAGTCTGATAGACGGTTATGCGGTACAATATAGTAATTATTCAATAGGTGCTTTTGCATCGCTTAAATCTACCTTTTAATATCAATTTAATTCGGGCACAATTCATTCTCAAAGAAATGAACATAAACCATGAACAAATAATCACAAATAAATAACATCTACAGCTATATTTTCATTTTCAAACCATAACTCAAACAGGTTTGAGACAATATTGCATTGAAACCACAACTCACTAAAATTAGTACACCAGGTATAATATAAGGAATATATACTGCTGGAGATCATAAAAAAAATTATTGAAATGTTTTTTGAAGTGAGAATGAAGGCCTCACAGGTAAATCCAGTCAGCTGATCAACAAATCCTAGGTTGAACAAGGATTAAGAATCTGCACGGCTGGCATCCTGGGCCTTACGTTTCTGAAGGCAAAAAGACAAATGAAGCTAATTAAAGTCTGTGTAGTTTAGCGGTTCTGGTGGCATTCAAAAGTTTGAGCACCCCTAGTCAAAAACTGACACTTACATAATTCAAAAGGTTTGAAAGATCAACTTAATGGTGAAAAACAACAAGACCAATAAAACAAAAGCGTTTAATCCTATGGCAGTAGGATTACATTTCTAGTCAGATTTAGTAGACTCAGGAGTGGTGGTGCACTGCAGCAACATCTGCACAAATATGACCTCATGAAAGAGTCATAAGAAAACCTCGCCTGTCTCCTGAAGAGGTTATTCATTGAGAGAATTCTGCAAATAAACATCATCAGAAGAGATGTATATGCAGATTCATGAGAGGTTCTGTCTGAAGGAGAGGCTTTTAAGGGAAAAAACTTCGGGTGAGTAAAAAACACATTTATGAAATTGGCCAAATTAGGTCTTCCTGAACACCAGGTGATGAAATTTGTTTTGGGGATTTTTTTAATGAATGGGGGGAAAAGTAATTTACTCAAAATAATTTTTAGAAAGTATGAAATTACCTTTGTGCATTTTGTAAATCATGTCATCCCTTTAGAGTTTGGAAATAAGTACCACTGTGCTCAAAACTTCTAAGGCCACTGTAACTTGAAAAACACTTAATTTAAGGATTTTACCATTAGTCGCCTGTACTTCTTGGCCAAGTCAACATTGGTGCGCCCAGGCTGGAAGGGATATGACCACAAGATTAAGTTCCAAGAGAAGCCATACGTCTTTACTCCAGACAGCAGGTAACCCACCTCCTCACAGCTGAAGTCCTTTCTCTTCCTTTTCTAAGAGTATTGAAGCCAAAAAAAGTAAGAAAAGTAAACAAAGACAGCCAGAGACATGTGCATACATGTGGGCATGTATGCACATGCACATCCATTTGCCACACCTCTCAGTGCTTAGTAACTTTTAAAGCATTTTCTATCAAAAATTGGCCTGGTTACTGAAGCCATGGTTAATCACATATATAATAAAGAAAGAGGAAAATGTTTTCAAAACATCTGTCTTTTTTTCTTCTTTTTTCCATTTGTTCATACTGAAAACAATCCAGCCAAGTTGCCTGTAACCAGCATCCACAGACCACACTGGTTTCAGCCCATTAATAGCTGCATTTTGCAAAGCATGCTATTCACATTTAAAATGATTTCAACACATCTCGATGAGCAATGGTAATTTGTTAATTCTTAACGGGATTATCTTCGCTTTCTGATGGGCTGTCCCTATTGCAAAATAATGCAAGCACCAATAACAGAAAGCACTGTCAGGGATAAAAGGCGCTTTGGTAAACTGAAACTCTACTGTGTGTATCTGCCCTTTATCTTCAATTATTGTTATAACTATGATGCAATACTGATTATGACAATAAAGCTTTTTCTCGACATCCAAAAACATATCTGATAGAAAACTTACAGTGGAACTGTGATCCAAGCCAATCTTCTGCAGATTGTTATGGTGACCACTCCTCCCTCCCATCTCAATATCTGAAACACAGCACGTGAAAGCATGTTTACCAGGGATGCACTGATTTATTAGTTAAATCTAAACATCACTGATATTCAGTTTGTATACAGCCATCAGCAAATACAATGACATTAAATGATAACAGAGGTCAGTGGATTTCTGTTGTGTGTCACCAGCGTTGCATCTAGTTTCATATATTTGTGTAGCTGAATTTCAGTAAATTCGCTGACAGTGTGTTTAAATTACATTTAAAGTTATTGTTAAAAGTGGAGATGCTTTTCCCCTCCTCCAACAAAAGGTGAGAAAACAATCAGTACTGCAAATCATCTCTGCACCTCTACTGGAAAAGACAAAGCTTTACAACTCCTGTTTTATCATTATATATTCAATTGCCCCAGATTTAATATGCAAGATAATTTCTCTTTTTGCCTAGGACTGATTTTATAGTAGTACTAAGCTGTAGTAAAAAAAGATGAAGACAGAGCAGGAGGGGCGGTATTATAGTTTAACATGCTGAAAAATGGATGACAGTGGAAAAATCTAAGGAAGAATGGACTCAGAGTAAGCGCTGGAGCTGAGATGGAAAAAAACAACAGTAAATCTCAGTGTGACAGCACAGAGAGAATGCACTATGAAACAGTGCCCCTTGCTTTGCAACACTACTGCAATTCTTGGGCTACACAACCTTTGAGATGATGCAAACTTGCAAACTGACAAAACACTGCAATCCCTCTAGTTTCACTACAGCGTCACTGGCAAGACACAAAAGCATCCGCCTTAATCTCTCACAGTGTTACACAGAGTGTGAAACAGCTTAATGCAGCTGTGCTGCTTTGAACCAGCCCCGGCCTGCACTGTGAGAACACTGGCTGCAGTTCAACATTCCCTCTGCTGTTTGGTTTGTCTGCTGCCAGGAACACATTGCAGAGAACAGCTCCCACCACAGGCTCTCAATCATAACATTCACACAGTTAAATAGTCAGCTGTAAATACCCCTATCTGATGTTGCATATCTATCTTCAGGAGGATTCTCCCTTTTTAGGAGGGCCAAGAGAGGAGTGATGGGATCTGTGTTGCTGATTATGGCAGAAATGCAGGACTACAGTAAATAATTAAACTGCTGCTTTGTGAAAACATCTCATACCAGTCCTGTTATGAGAGACGAATGTTGTCTTTTTAGCTCTTCTTTGTAGTGGAACCAATGTGACGCCTAAAAAGAAAAAGACAACCAAATTAATTTACAAATTATACATATAGATGTCCTACACCTAAAACACAGCAGCTCGCAACTGCTCAATTTCTTTATCTTTCAGGACATTCCTGCTGCTTTCTATGTTCCTATCGCTGTATCACATAATTCTGTGACATTAACCATCCCACACACACCATAGAATTTATACTGAAAACTAAACTGTAATGCTAATCCTTGGTGGTGGTAAAAAACATGTAAAGTAAAACCAAAAGTTAGAAGGGTCATTCTGCATTATTTGCCACTGCTCTTGCAGTTATTACTTGATGCAACATAAATGGAGAAACTATTGCTTCAAAGTTGTTGCCTCATCTGAAAATCTTCTCAGTGCATGTCTACTGCTGCTACCATAAAGCAATGTTGTTGTCCCCCCCCCCAATAATTATTTATTATTGTTATACATTATTATTATTCCCTTACAGGATAACTGCTAGGATAAGGTGTGACAGTACAAACTCTTTGTTTCAGGGACACATGCCTATGCACGCATGCATTCCCACTGTCACCACTCCCATTGTCACAAAGTGCTTGCTCATAGTGGGTCATCTGATTGTTGGGCCTCTCTCTGTATTATTGTAAGTTCCTTACCTTACAATATAAAGTACCTTGAGGTGACTATTAACATCTTTTATGTTTGTGAATTCATATTTTGCCAAATGCCCTCAGAGGCGGTGGTTTTGTTGTGACACATCAACATCTGGCATGTTTGCCAATCAATCCATAACTGCACGCTCTTGCTGGCACTGGACCAATGGTGACACATTAAAAGCTGTCATGTTTGTCAGTTAATGCGTAACTATATTTCTCACCCCAAAGCTCAAAATGTGTTCAGGGTTTGTGGTGGAAAAAAAAAATAAGGAAAAACAACAACATACATTTTACTCAGTGCTGTTATATCAGCAGTAGGTATATTAAACCTCGGAAACTGAGACTTGTGAGTTGAATTGATTTCTACAGAACAAACAGAGTACATAATAATAGAAGGTTACAGTTTAAACTGTGGCTTCTTAGAAGACTGCTATGGATTTCGAGGAATCATGGGGCACCTGGTTTCCAGGCCAGGTGTGAATGAAGTAATTTTCAGTCTCAGTCTGTTTAGCTGAGAGTGCTGCACATTAGCAGCACCATTCTCACACAGGCACAAATGGACCCCACAGTGAACTACACAGTTGGGAAACACTGCGTGTTGTCCAGGCACACTTTTGTGTTAATGTCTTCACCTTTACCAGGTGACTGGTGCCAAGTATGTGGCAAAAGCTCTTTTTTGTACTTGCACTGGTGCATTTCTGATACAAAATAATTACCACAAAGGGTTCAAAATAGCTCGTATATTAGATTTACAAAATCTCATTCGCAACAGTGCTTTCAGGTGTTTGTGGTAAATTTCTTACCATTGTGCTTTCTCCATCGGTGTTCAGGCAGAGTGTTCTTGTTAATTACCTTTCCTTCACCTTCAGAAGGTCCTACAGTGGAGTAGAAAGTCATTTTATTAGCAACACATGGCAACAATTTTACATTTAAGCATTTTTTATTTCAACTTAACCCTGTAAGACCCAACCCATCAAAAATTAGCCAGAAAATTCTGATTTTTTGGAACTGAGATGTTTATTAACCCTTATAACAAAATCCACTTTTTTTGCTATATCATGTTGGGTATGATATATTTTTATTATATATTAATTATATTTTTTTGTATCATATTTGATACAGTGGGCGTTTTTGACACCTTCTTGTTAACAACAATGTCAATTTTAGACAAAAAAAAAAATAGTTTTGTCCATAAGTATTGATCAACAAGTATTGATCATGTTGATGAGATAAAGGTGTCAGAAACTCATGTATCAACTATGATACAAAGGGATTAAAAAGAAAAACTTTCACACAATGACAATAAAATACTGTTCAAAGGTAAAGTAAAGCTCCACCCATGCATTTCAGTTCTTCTCTCACACTAACAGTGAAGAGTGCCTGCAAGACACTGCAAGACTACCAATGCAAGAAATTAATAAGAAAACTTCAGAGATTATGTGGGCATTACTCAACCATTAAATGTGGTTAGCTGAAATCACATATGCTGCCACTAATTCGACCCTGTCTAAGAGACAAAGAATCTCAGTGTGTGATTTACAGAGAGCAGATTACCCAATGACAAACGCCTATCAAAGTGCAAACAATTGCACCCTTTGTGGTCACTGAGGAAAATAATTTTTCTGCTGAACTTTGATGCGAATTGAGTGATAAAGCAGGTAGTGCATCACCTTCTGAACCAAACATGTTGAAAACTCTGTCTATCCATTAGCAGCAAGGCCTTTAAAGGAAACTAACAATAATTAGTATTTTTTAATATAACAAAAAAAAATGCAAACCTAGGACCTACAGGAACTATTAGTGTTAACTGTAAATACACAGAAATCCAGTGATAAACTGGATTTCTGTGCATATGGAGAATCTTCTTACCAGTCCAGTTTTTGCAGGTTTGTTGTGGCTCTGCTGCTGAATATCTCTCAGCCTCAGCGGGATCCTGGTGCTCCTTCTCAAACACGAGCCTGCAGTGATGCATTCTGAAGTGCTTGGTGGCCTCTCTGAGAACCTTGTGCCTGTCACAGCTTTGGTGGCAAGAGCTTTGGAGAGACTCAAAAGTGTGACTGGTCACTTCCTCAAAAGGTAACACACAGGCTATGTGGAGAAAGAAGGACATGGGATTTATACTTCTGTTTAACTCCTTCTGTAAACCATGTTTATGTCATAACCACAAATACTTCCCAAACTCCACACCATAACCTACACTATAACCTCATGTCAACCTCCCCAAAAATGTAACTAAATGTCACAGCCCACAAAGAGTGACTGAGCTCTTCAGTACAGTTGCCTTTCCAGTTACTCCTTCGTTGCAGTTTTTGAAGGGATCGAGCTGCTTTATGATGCAGTCCCCAGGATAACCTGGACATATATACCAGAAGCAAGAAACAAATGTACTTTGGTGACCATCAGGAGCAAGTGGAGGCTGTGAAATAAATCTCTTCTTTCTCGCAGGTCTACAGATGGGCCATTGGGAAAAGTGTGTATACTTCTTTGCGACAAATTTCACACTAGTGATGCCAGTGGGTCCCATACCGGTGTCTATGCCTGTTTGACTGAGGCCTACCTGTACATTTAACCAGAACTTTAAATGTATGGTCCTACTTTAACACGTCATAACTATTTTGAAATGAGGCTTATTAAGAGAGACACTCGTGTTTGCAAAGATATAGAGAAGTAAAGGCTGTCGAACACTGTCCTTGTTTAAACTCTGCCTTTAATAATACAAAATTAATAGGATTTCTGTGCTATTTCTTACCTGCACAACGACTATAAGGGACTGGGGCTTTGATCACGTTCTTCATATCAGTATGCTGTAACTCTAAACATAAAACACATTTAGGAAAACATCACATACTATACACTTACTGAAAATGTCAAAGTCCTTTTCATTGAAAATCCAAGTGTAAGACACAGGAGGCAAGTAAACACACACCCATACACACAAATCAGTCTGATACAAAAAAGGTCAGGCAGAGACTTGTGCAGATTGCATAAAAAGGCAAAATCCAAACACCAGGAACACGTTAAAAAAACATTCACAGGGATTAACTGAGTAAAAGAATGCCAGTAAGCTCAGGTATCAGACAACACACAATCTAGAGATTAAATGTTGGGAAGATATGTGTATATATTGAGGGAGTGATTTGCAGAGTGCAAACAGGTGAGTTAACTGGGGGAACCAGGTGAGGAAGTAAAGGCAGTCTGAGCATATAGCTAAATACTGTAATTCTAGTGCCTGGAAGTGAAAATAAGTGATACTGTGTGTTACGTCAAATAAAGCATCGTCTCTTACCTTCAATACACTTAATCTCGCTTGGTTTTGTGTACCTCACTGGAAATAGTGGCTTAAACCGCTGACTAAAAAAAAAAAAAAAAAAAAAAAATCTTATCATTCACCCTCATTTTTTTTCTGATAAATAACAGACGCAGAGCCACTCCACTAACCTGTTTGCCTCAAGTTGCTTACTGGCTCCCTCTAGTGGCAGGATATGAGAAGACATGAGCGCTCCAGTACCTTTGCACATTGAACACCTGACGTCACCTTCACTGGTTTCTTTGTGAGAACTTAACCCAGAGGTCAATTCCTTGTTTTCACCATTATTCCCCCTCTCAGTTATGTTTCTGGGGACAGTTTCAACACCCTCATTTTGTGGTATGTGCAGTGGCAGATTTAAAGCTGGTAGAGATATTTGGTCTCGCCCCTCATGTGAATTTGGTAGACCTGTGTCTTCCTGCTTACCCTCGACATCCTGAAGATCAACATAAGTACACATCATGAGTCACCATGATATGATCTGGTCAGACTTGGCAAATACATGTGTCTGATGCATGTTTAACTTTCACCCTTCTCTTCTCTAGCAGGTTAATCCTGTGTAGCATTTCTCTGGCTGAACTCCTGATCTCCTCAATGTGTTTAGGGGCTTCCACATTTTCAGCCCGTTTTGCTATCGGATCACCCACTCCTGAGCACATAGCTTTATAGAAAAGGCAAATACTGCAGATTCTTATGTTTTGCATACTATATACATGCCAGTTATCTTAAATGTAAGACAGAGGCAAATAATGCAAATAAAATGTATATAAGATAGACTGCTGTGATACACAGTAACTTAAAAGCTAAACAGAAATATCAAAGTGACTGTGACATGTGAAAATACATAGGAATACAGAATTATTGGAAAATAAAACTGCTTTGACTTACTGGCCTTTTTGCAAGTTTGCAATATGAATGTAGCAGCCCTCCTAACCTCCTCACTTGAATCCTCTGTGAGTAAAGTTATGATAATGGGGAGCCCTCCACACCATATCAGCTGGGACTGGTGCTTTTCTGTAGAACCAAATAAGCACAGTGCAATTGTGAAATGCATGGACAGTGTGTTATGATCTTTAAAAAAGGAACACTGTGCTCTCAATATGTGCATTATGCAAGATATCTTAGTTATGATATAAATTGGAATATATATTTTAAGCAGAAAAAAAAAATAGTGCAGTCGCACCAGAGGCCTCAGTGCAGTAACCAAGGCTTAGTAAAATAGGAAGCCTGTCTTCTGGGTCCAAGTGTGGACTAGCCAGCAAAGAGAAAAGGTGTAAGACCACGCCATACTGCGCCAGACCTGAAGCCAGAGAAGCTACAAAGAAGAGATTGTAAATAAAGAAGGAAATACTTTGGTTATTCAGTTGTGGATTTAGGGTGCATGTGTATGTGTTCGTGAGCAGTTCGCACAGTTATCAGTGATGCAAGCTGACAGAGTCTTGGATATAATGACAGAAAGCTGGCAAGACAATAAGCTCGTATCTGCAGCAGAAGCTAGACGACCCAGGGTAAGAGCGAGAGTTTCTAATCCCCCACAGGCAGAAAAACTCTCCTGAACACAGGCTGCCAAAAGAAAGAAGTGAAGAACATTTAATCATTTGCATTTCAGGATCAACTAAGATGTTTTACATTTCAAAAGAACAAAAACATAGTTTCAGCACTTACAGTTGTTGGCCACTGTCATTGCTATGAATGTGCATATTGGCTGAAAAATTTCAGTCTGTGGAAAAGTAAGCTGCTGAAGCCAGATTTTAATCACAGGAAACGCTGCCACACAAATACGCTGACCCTCCTCTGCAATACAAAAGAAAGAAATAACAGAGCAAAAAAAAACCCAGCTTTTGTGCTTACCCCAAAAAAACATTTAATTGAGTACTGAAAATTGTTGCCACTATAGCAAGAAAATCTGTATTTTACATTTCACCTTATCTGAACAAGACAAAAAAATACAAATCTCATGTTACCATTCTGAGGGTTGTTTACACATCCACAAAGAGCACTAGACACAGACGTCCAAAGCTGGTAAGTTTGAGTAGCATTAGCTGCTCGGAAAGTGGCTTCTGTGGAGATGGGGAAAGTGGCCCTGCAAAATATATACCATTTACCTTACATGGACTCAAATGAGTGTTTTTATTGATGTTGTTTTCCTTTCTTTGTAACTACAAGTGGTGTGATTAAAAATTATCTTTGGTCAAAAGAGATTTCAGCAATGAGAAATACCTGAAGAGATTCAGTAGAACGTCCAGGCAGCCACTGTTCTGAGCCAAAGTCTGTCCTAATTCTACAATAAAACAAAGTCAGACAAAGGTTGCAAACATTATCATGCTCTCAGAACTAAAAAAAGAGATTCATGCTATATTTTGCTCTAGTTATATGGAATAAATTTAATGAGCTTCCAAATAAACCAGACCATATAGAGTAAAGTGACTGATAAACATGCAGATAAATGTGTGATCCAGTCCTGTAGCTTAAACTTATTCTGTCTTTTTAGAATTTGATCTTACTGTTGTTGGCTACCAGCACAAGCAGCAAATAAACAGAGAGTCGCTTCTGTTTCAGCGGGATGTCCTCATTCATTAGACAATCAGCAAGGTCTGCAAATATCTCATTTTTGCACAGAGAATTCTTGCAGTAGACTAACAAAATGAAAGACAAATTATATGTTGTTAAAATTTAAAACTATAATTTATTTTAAAAAATTTACACTTAATAAACACTTAATAAATACCAGATATCACACAAACACATATTACACACATAAAGCACAAGTTGGATATCAATTAAGGACCACAGAGCTGCCTTTAATTTTTGGGGGAGGGGGAAGGTATTTCTTCCTTCCGATGCTTGATCGTCCCATCGTGAGAATGTTACGTAATTATCGGAAGATTCCAGAAACTGCATCCTTTAAAAAAAATAAACCTCCCTGAACTTAGATTGGACAAATATCAGACGTGCCTACCGTTGGCCTCTGCCAGTGTGCCAAGTGTAAAGAGAGCAGTCTCCTTAACATCTGGATGAACAATGCTGGATTTGGAGAGGTTATACACAAATGCCACACCTCCCATTTCTCTTAGCAGGTCCACATTATCCTCTGAAATATTCCCAATTTAAAGTGAGACAGTCATCAGTTACCATGTCAAGACCTTATGCTATATAAATATCTCACTAAATACATGTATTCATATGACAGATGTGTTCGGGTTCAGTTCAAGTTGAAAGTACGTTTATGTCATTGACTGTTCATTATTACCTCTCTTTTCGCAGATTGAATGAATAGTGAGAAGGGCTTGTTTCTGTAAATCGGGGCATTTCATCTGAAACTTGAGACACTCCAGCAGCAAACTGAGATCTGTCTTAATAGCTGAAAACGGAAGAATGTAATATAGCCAGTCAGGGATACATTTGTCCTTCCACAAATACATGAAAGAGCCTGAGGAGTAAACGGAAATTACACTTACTATTGCGCCGGTTGCTGCAAATCTTAGTCTTATCCATGTCAATGTTTAATTGAAGTGTTTAACAAAAACACTGGCAAATGTCATTAGTGTCTGGATAGCTCCAAATTACGAGAACATCATATCTTATTTCCCATATTTGTTCAGTTAGGTGAACCTTATAATACTACCATTTTCAGAAATTATGCTCGCTAACTAGCTAGCTATAGCTAAACTAGCCAAAAGTTAGCTAAAGCCTAATATCTAAACGAAGTAATTGTGCTCAGTTAAACCACAATTTGTTTATTGTCACCCTAATGTCCTATTTTAAACACACTCCCAAACCGTCACGGAAAAAAGGTTCGAGTATCTTACTGCGATATCAGCAATATTAAACGTTACCAGAGATATTTAATAGAAAGAAAGTGACGACGAAACTTTACATTGCACGTTACCATAGAAACGGACTAGCCTAGCTGCTACTACTACTACCCATAATGCAGCCCCTGAATTGGGACACAGTTATGGATGATGCTACAATATGCGGATAACAGGATTTTTTTCTATTTAGAGCATTTCAAAATCGTTACAAAAGTCAGTCATATATGGGCAATTTCAATGGGCCATTACTTTGGAAAGTAAAATCAGACTGATTTGATATTGACATGAACATTTGTATGTTTTTGTGTTAGAAGATTATAGATTGTCCAAATATGTGAGAGTTTTTAAATCAGCACTGCATGAGATTAACTGTGACACAGACGGCTGCCGGCCTGGCGAGGGAGAGCTCCACTTCAGCCTCCAAACTGGAGCCAGTGTGTTACTCACAGAATCACAGATTTACTCACATTTACTGACAGTGGATTGTCTGATTGTTCTGTGGGGTCTTTGCAGTATTCAGCCCCTTCCGGTGACTGTTGTTGTGACTGCAGGTAACATTTGGACAAAAGTCTTATGACTCCATTTTTAGGGTTTAATTAGGTTAAATATTCAACGAGTCAATTCGAGAATTCAAGACATATTTATCACTAAAATGATAGGTGAGAGCAGACGGAGGGGTAGTACATGTTTGTTTCTTCTTTTTACATTTCAGAGAAAACTAATCGGTGTAAGATATAACAATAGACGTCACTCACACATCAGAGTCCTTTTACATATTTTAATAATGGAATATCTCTATCTTCATTGTTTGTTAAGTGCACACACTGCATGAGGTCACATATTTATAAGCATTTTTGGTTTGTTCCACAGTTTTCAGGAACCTGTTCAGTGCATCCCAGATCATGTTCTGTTGCTCTCGAGTGTTCACACAGAGTACATTCACATGCTTAACCTTGACCTTAACAATTAACAGCCTTGTCCCTGATGCTGAAATTAAAAAAAAAAAAAAAAAAAAAGTAAGTTTCATCAATGATATGGTGAAAAAAAATCTGAACTTTATCACCTTTTGATCTGAAAAGTTACTGGTAATATATAACCTAACTTCCCCAGAAGCGGGTAAAGAAGTTGGACTCACTAGGAATAAACACAGCCCACTGCTGTTCACCCTGCTAACACATGACTGATA
The DNA here is from genome assembly GCF_964374335.1 of Astatotilapia calliptera. Taxonomy (NCBI): domain Eukaryota; kingdom Metazoa; phylum Chordata; class Actinopteri; order Cichliformes; family Cichlidae; genus Astatotilapia; species Astatotilapia calliptera. The sequence continues at coordinate 60,611,244 of NC_137428.1, read as the reverse complement.
GAATCCACACAAACTCTGTTCAGGTGACAAATCTTTTCTAGTTTATTTAGCGCCTGCTGTGTCTTGTGCTTGTACAAAGACGTGTTCTGTGTTTGAACTGCCTAGGGTAGAGCAAGCTTTGTAAGTCAGTGCAGCCTCACTATGCTGCCCTCACGACACATGTGAAGCTAGACAGCTAGCGAACAAAATAGAGGAGATCTTCCACACAATGCTTGCTTTTAATGAAGATCCTTTAAAGCCTTATCTCTCAAGGCTTCTCCTTGCCATTTCTTATTTGTAACTGAAACATACAGAAAATGAAAATAAATTGCTAGCTAATACACATCTTAATGACAAACTTACTGATTAGCCTAGCTTAACACGTGCGTTACATTAGCATCGCAGTTCACTCCAGGTAAAGACAAAAGTTATCTCTGAACATATTAATACTCGCAAAGACGAACGTTTCCCAAGGTACAAGCGTGTAGGGCACTCTTAGCGTGTACATGAACTCACGGCATTAACGGAGAAAATACCTCAAAGATAGGTTAATAATCAGAGCGCTCCCTTGCTCCCATTTCCGCACATACAATACAAAGATCGCTTGTGGTAACGAATTCTCACTCTGAGCAAATTACGAACCCATACATTTTAACTGTTAGCATGAATCACTTATAATATATTTCTTAACTTTGAACTCATTTATCACTTTGCTTATGTAACTTAATCAGACTATGCACCAACTACTGACTTTTGACCAAAAGGCATAACACTCAGAGTGCAGGATCAAGCCTCACAGCCGCTCTTCTCCAATGTTAATGAGAGCAAACTGAGAAATGTAACCACTTTCTTTAGTGTGTACTTTCAAACATTCTGAGCTTAAACATTCAGATAGTGTTTGCAGTCATCACTGTAATAATGGGATTTGTGGGCTCGCAGGTTACATGACAATCCTGGACAACTATGAGCGGTCTACATTAGCAATAATTAACAGTATCAATGAATTTTATGCATCTTTGTTGTTGTGCAGTGACAGAAAAACAAAAGAACTCCCTCTCAGCTTGTTCGTGGCCAAAATGGCCACGTCCTGTTATGAACACAAATTCCAGTATTCGGAGGGAATCTGAGGTTAAGCGAGAGCATACCTGTAGCTGTCATATAATCGGCTCTTGCTGAGCAGTCCGTCGCAGTACGCCAGCATTTACTGCTGTTTTGCGCTAAATGGAGGAAATAATCCAACAAAACATCGGCTTAGCTTTATACGGGCTAGCGCCACCGTGCAATCAATGTGCAGGTGGGTTCCCAATTAACCGAGTTGTGCGGCGAAAAGAACGAGCGCAGGAGAGAGAGAGTGAGAGAGAGAGAAGAAAAAAAACGGAAGGCGAGTAGCCCATCTGGCTACATCGTGCTCAAATGAAGCACATTCCTCCGTTGCTTTGGCATGTGGGAAATTGCCATAGTAGTGCTCCTGAACCTGAGGAGCTTGTTTCTCCAGTCTCAGAACCATCTACTGATGTGGTCCCGACACAGGAGAATCTTGGTCCTCAACGTGAAGAGCTTGATTCTCCTGTCTCAGAACCGCTAGTACTCATCATCAGCAGTGATGCAGTCAGCCTCTCTGACCAGATCATATAGACCAGGGGTAGGCAACTCCAGGCCTCGAGTGCTGGTGTCCTGCAGGTTTTAGATGTGTCCTTGAACCAACACAGCTGATTCAAATGGCTAAATTACCTCCTCAACATGTCTTGAAGTTCTCCAGGGGGCTGGTAATGAACTAATCATTTGATTCAGGTGTGTTGACCCAGGGTGAGATCTCGAGGCCTGGCGTTGCCTACCCCTGATATAGACAGTGCTTGAAGCAGTTATGACCTTCTTGCCATATTGGCAGAATAAATGACCTGGAAGCTGTTGCACTGTCTGCACCTGTAAACTCCAGGACACGTTTGCAAACAATTTTCGTTGATATTTGCGCTGCAGCTGCAGGTTAGGGTGGAGTTACTGTGTGTGTGTTTACAAGTAGTTTTAAACCTTGTGATCCACAAAACAGCATAACAGTAAAAGAAGAATTGACTGCGTTACAGTCAGTGCGGGAGCGGCGGCTTTGCTCGTGCGCGATTCATTTGCAGTTTGGACGCACGTGAACATCTCCTGCCCTGACAGCGGCTGGAGGAGGACTATCCTCCGCCTGTGAGCGCTTTGGCACGAGCGATGTGCCCACGGCAGCACCCGCTGCTTGTTGAGAGTAACAGCGGTTTCACGTCAAAAGTCGTCATAAATAAGTCTCCAATAACACCAGAAAAAGCCGCCAGATTTGTCGCTAGTCGCTTTTTAGAAAAAAAAAAACGACGCTAAGGGGGTTTGAAAACTCCCTAAATATAGCGACAAAATCGCTAAGTTGGCAACACTGTTTGGACTGTTTTCAGGGTATTTAAAAAAAATTCAAAACAAAACAAAACCGTGCATCACAATGGGTATTCTCTGAGCATGCGCAGAATTACGCACAGCTGTCATGTGATCCTGTGATCGAACAAAGGATCAAAGGCTCGAAGAGCGCTGACGTCAAATTCGCTGCCACAAAAGTCTATAAATAGCCCCTCTTCACCTTTGCAAACACAGTTTTACTTGGAACATTTTCAGAAACAGCGAGTTGTGTTTAACAAACCAGAAACCTTTCAGAAAGGGACTGTTTTTAAACTTAAACAATTAAGCAGACATTTTTTCTTGTTGACACTTTGCATTAAGAGTTTAAAGAAATGTCAAACGAAACATTTATGGAGCTTCAAATGAAAATTCAACAACTCCAGTTGAAGTTGAGCACCCTAAAGCTCAAAAAGAATAATTATAAAGATAATTTCCATCAGTCAAGAGATGAGCTTAAACACGTGAAGGCTCAGGCTGAACAAAATCAGACACAGGTGGAATCTCTGGAGGCTAAACTCCAGGAACAGGAAAAGAATGTTCAGACAATGCACCATGACATGATAAAAAAAGAAAAGATAATAGAAAAACAATATAGGGAAATACTTCGGAAGATAGAACTCACAGTTGAGCTGAAAAGAGAAATTTGTACTCTTCAGCGCCGGGTGAGACAGACACTGGATGATAAGCAGTCACAGGTGGAATCTCTGCAGGCTAAAATGCATGAGAACACAACAGAAAGTCAGACACTGCAAATATTTTGGCTGGAAGAAAAAGTCAAAAAGCAAAATTTCAAGATTGTTCATAATGAAGATCTCATAGATGAACTTTATGAACATCTTAAAATTAAAGGAGAAATAATTAATAATCTTAAGGATCAGCTGAGAAGGGAGCAGGAAGAAAAAATATTAGCTGCTGTTCACAACATCACTGGTGAACCTCTGCAGCTGGAGAATCTTGCTCCTGAACCCGAGGATCTTTTTTTTCCGGCCTTGGAGAATCTTGCTCCTGAACCCGAGGATCTTTTTTTTCCGGCCTTGGAGAATCTTGCTCCTGAACCCGAGGATCTTTTTTTTCCGGCCTTGGAACCATCTCCTGACGTGGTCCCGACACAGCAGAATCTTGCTCCTGAACCCGAGGAGCTTGTTTCTCCTGTCTCAGAACCATCTCCTGACGTGGTTCCGACTAGTGGTTCATGGTGTCATGGTGCTAAACGCCTACTTAAAATAGGTTTAGGTGTTGCTGCAGTAGGCCTTATTATAGCTGCAGGTTACTGGGGCTTTTCAGTGCTTAACAGTGATTGCCTATTTAACTCTGTCTATGGCCTCCTTGAGCCATATTGCCACCTTGGTGATCGATTAGTCCCTTTTTAAAGACTAGTAATGATGGACTGCTTTTCATCCACAGTCCAGAAAACCATAAGTGGTTTATGTTAGACAACATTTAGCTAACTTGTGCTCTCATTTTTCTTTTCTTTTGCCTCTCACCCCCCAGCCAGTCGCGACAGATGGCTGCCCCTTCCTGAGCCTGGTTCTGTCAAAGGTTTCTTCCTGTTTAAAGGGAGTTTTTCCTTTCCACCGTGCCTAGTGCTTGCTCACAGGGGATCATTTGATTGTTGGGGTTTAACTTGTTAAAAAACATAACAAATTAGGTGAGGGGTTCACATAATAGAGAGCACAACAAAAACTACAAATTAAAAAAAAATTTGTTAGTTGCAAATCAAAATAAAGACAACAGTTTCTGAAAAACATCTCTTACGGCTCTGTTTATTTGCTTAAATGAACACTTGTATTTTTTGTCATAGAAGAATATACATTGTCTTAAGTATTTAATAATTTTAAATTTAGCCCTGCGCTGCATGAGATAAACACAGACGGCTGTCGGCCTGGCGAGGGAAAGTTCCTCTTCAACCTCCAAACTCAACCCAGTTTGTTACTCGCAGCATCGCAAAATTAGACACAGCAATTTCTTAGAGTCTGGTTTAAGTCCTGAAATGACATCTCCTTACCTGTCACGGTTCTGGGTCAGTTTGACCCAGTATTTTGAGTTGTTATGTTTTGGTGTGTTTTTGCATTATGGATAGTTTTCTTATTCTCTTGTGGTGCTTTTGTTGGTTATGATGATGATGATTATTAATCTATGTTTTAGTTCTTCTTGTTTAGGGATTAGTTCTTAGGTTTTGTGTTCTCATGTTTTTTGCTGGTTTAGTTCAGTGTCTAGTCTGTCTCTCTCTGTCCAGTCCGTGTCTTAGTTTAGTGTGTATTGTTTCCTGTTTTATTTTGAAGGATTGTGTCAGTGTGTCCAGCTTCGATCCCCTGACTCGTTAGCCCCAATCTCTCCCAGCTGTGTCTCCCTCCTGTTTTCCATTCCCCGATTACTTCCCTGTGTATATTAGCCCTGTGTTTGCCTTTGCTCAGTGCTGCATCGTACCGTCGGATTATGCCTGTGTGTTTTATACTGTGTTCAGTATTTTCGTGTTCACTACCCTTGTTCAGTTCATGTTTTAATTTCTCCAGCAATAAAGCTGAGCTTTTGAGTTACAATTCTGTGTTTGAGTCCTGCATTTGGATCCTCATCTCCGCCTGCCCGCACACAGAGCCCTCTATTTAAAATCCAACTCTTACCTGAACTCTCCTGCCTTTCTGTCTCTCTCGCTGCCTTGTAATGATAACTTCTTAAAGATGATCAATATAATGTTCGAAGAAAAATGGTTGACAATATCCATTCAACGCCAAAAACCAACTGCAGCATAAACAAGGAGGTCACTGAGGGAAGTTGACTGAAATGGACAAAAAAGAAAGAAATTGCAAAATTTGATTGATTTGTAAATTTGTAGTTGAAACGGGTAGTTTGCCACTTGAGCCTAACGTTTAAATTATAATACAGTCTTGAGGAAAAAATATAAATAACTTTTTTCGTCTCTGGTTGAGCTCTGGTTGAAATTAAATTATTTTATTTATTCGTACAACATAGAGATGTTGTACGAATAAATAAAATAATTTAATTTTTCATTGTGAGTTGTATGTGAGGCGGCTGAACACAGGAAGGAGAAAAGGACTTATATCGATTGGTTAGGAATTGGTTACAACAAAGACTGTATCTTTAGGAAAAACAGGAATTGTGAGAAAGATAACACAACTTTTTGTTCTCCCAAATGCGTTGAAAGAGCCAAGAAGCAGTGGACAGAAAAATAGAAAAAGAAATTTAAAGATAAATGATTGTTTTTACATTAAAATCTATACCTCAAACAGTCACTATGAAAAATGTCTGAACCTTTTCGTCGAGATTATTTTATTGACGGCCTATAAACACATACAAACAACAGAAACAGATCCAAAGTGCTTTAGAAGCAGATATACATTGCAGGTCTCGAAAGAAAACTCAGTTTCAAAATACATATAAAGCTGAAAAATGTGTTTTGTTATAGTCACTAATTATTGTGGGAAGTAAAGATCACAATGATCGATTGTGTAATGGATCGACACTAAAAATTTGCAGTAGAGGTAAGAAAAGAGGAAGCATGCACCCCACTAAGCTCTACATCTACTACAGCAGAGCGCGATAACTGCTACGTCAGACGTTTCAGCACGTGACCGTCCTGTTATGATTTTGAGTAGTGATTCAATGGACATCGATTCACTCGAAGTTTTACGAAGTTTGTACGTATTTGGTTGTTCAGTTGACTTGACATATATCTTAAGCCGCTACATGTGTGGAAGTTTAGCTAGGTACAGGCTACTGGGTAACGCTAGTACGGTGTGGTTTTTAACCAAATGTTAGCGCAAGCTAGCCAGCTAGCAAGCTAACTTTACGTGTCATGTTGACAGCTCTGTGGTACGTGGCGGACTTGCACGTAATGTACCTAAATGTCAGAAGATGCCACTTGGGAGTGGCGTGTAACAAATGTATCATGTTGTTAATCTGAAACTGTTTGATCTATGGAGCATGTAAAATGCTACCAGCTTACGCTAGCCATTTAATTATCGCCAGGAACATCGTAGCATCACCATACACATAAGCAAATGTATAACATTTTTATTTTTTTCATCCTTGAGCTAGGCATAAAGGTGATTAGGCTGCAGCACAGCCTACCTAGAGTGTCGCAACAGCGATGTATGGACGTGTGTACGCCAGCATCCTGCAACGAGCGTCAAACTCACTCACGCTTTATTATGGTGCTCAATTCCAGGTTTGTCTGCTTTTATTTTATTCTTTCTTCTAAATCAAAGGCGGGTCTAGCAGAAAAGCTTTAGCAACCACTGCCCTAATGTATTTTTAATCCCCTTTCTTCCTCAGAATGCACACGCTGTAGCAATTTGCTGTTCTCAGTCTCACTTACCCCACTGCTACTTCTCATCCTGGGGTCCATCCAATGGTGATGAATCTGGGAATTTGTCTAAAAGCCAGCGACACCTCTCAACTCATCAGGATTTGGACTTTCAGCAGAGGAGAGTACAGATCAACAGTATTCTTAGATCCAATGAACAAGTAAGGGATAGCACACAGTCTTACCCAGCAGATACTTTAAACTTATTAATTAAATGAAAATACAACAAAGAGAATATTGTGCTAATTTTTTACTAAATACCAGCGATATGCATCAAAAATATTGTGTTTACCGTTATGCCTATCACCTCTTCTTTTAGCAAAACTCTGAAAGTGTTTGGGAACTTAAAAATTTACTCACATATTTTGACTGGGTAACAATCTTTAGCACTCAGACTATCATGAGCTGGCCATTGTACAATGTGCAGAAGAAGTATGCACTAAACACTAGTTTTTACTTTTTATTCATTTATTGCATTTTGTTGTCAGCAACCTGAATGCTTGCCTCAGTTGGGTTGAAAAGAGTTCAGTAATTTTCTTTGCCATTTTCTTTCAAAAACCTTTTTCAGTTTGAATGTGAATATTGACGAACTCTAGTTAAGTGTCTTCATTTTAAGTTCATATTTATTATGTAACTGTTTTGGTAAATAGCTAAAGTAACACAAACCATATCTCTGTTTCAGTCTGTGAGTGTCCCAGAGTTTGATGGCAGGGGACTAAGTGTTGTGAGGAAGTTTGAGAGCAACCAGCTAGCTGCTAACACTCCTAATGAGGACCGTCGCAGTGCAGCCACCTGCTTACAGGCATGCAGTTTTTTCCCCCTTGCTATAGTGAAATCTGTGTTTTTTTTCCACTTGTTTCTTGTAAAATCAAATTTTATGTTTCTCTGTCTTCTCCAGTCAAAGGGCATGCTCTTTGGAGTGTTTGATGGCCACGGGGGTTGGGCGTGTGCTCAGGCCGTTAGTGAGCGGCTGCTGTACTATATAGCAGTTGCAATGATGCAAAGGCACAGCCTGGAAGAACTCGAAAAATGCATGGAGCACAGCAGACCTATTCCTCCCATCCTGCAGTGGTATAAACATCATACAGATTTTAATTATCGTGAATCTGCTTCCCTGTACATCGACAACCTCAGAGTCTTCTGGCAAGAATTACTGGACAGTGATGAACACGAGTCAGGCATGAGGTAAATGCAAATAAATCTTCTCTTCAGCAAAGACTGGGAGGAATTATTATTTAGCTTGTTTTATTGTTTCAAACCTAGTCCTTGATAGATGTAGCAAATGGTGTAAAATTATACAAATGTCAACGCTTTGACCCAGCTTTTAAAGCATTATCCAGTTTTTGTGTGTGTCAAATCAAATCAAAATCAAATCAAATCACTTTTATTGTCACATCACATGTGCAGGTACATTGGTACAGCACATGTGAGTGAAATTCTTGTGTGCGAGCTTCACAAGCAACAGAGTTGTGCAAATACAATAATGTAAACAAGCAAAATACAAGAATGGCTACATCTGAAACTAATAAATATATGTACAATATATAATAGTATATGCATTTCTGGATGTGTATACTAAATATTTTTCTACGTGTGTGTGTGTGTGTGTGTGTGTGTGTACACATATTTTACAAATTAAATAGAGTAAACAATAAATAAAATATATAAAATAAAATATACAGATTGAGACATGTGCAAAACAGTGGCGTTACTGTACAGTATGGAGTGCATAATGTTAAAGTTCCAGTAGTGAAGCTGAGGTGTCTATGACGTGTTCAGCAGTCTGATGGCCTGATGGAAAAAGCTGTCTCTCAGTCTGCTGGTACGGGACCGGATGCTGCAGAACCTCCTTCCTGATGGAAGTAGTCTGAACAGTTTATGGCTGGGGTGACTGGAGTCCTTGATGATCCTCCCCGCTTTCCTCAGGCACCGCTTCCTGTAGATGTCTTGGAGGGAGGGAAGCTCACCTCCAATTATCCGTTCAGAGCACCGCACTACTCGCTGGAGAGCTTTGCAGTTGTAGGCGGTGCTGTTGCCATACCAAGTGGTGATGCATCCAGTGAGGATGCTCTCAATGGCACAGTGATAGAAGGTCCTGAGGATGCGGGGGATCATGCCAAATCTTTTCAGTCTCCTGAGAAAGAAGAGGCGCTGCTGCGCCTTCTTCACTGTTTTGTTTGTGTGTACTGACCACGTAAGATCCTCAGCCAGATGTACACCAAGGAACCGGAAGCTGCTCACTCTCTCCACAGCAGCGCCGTTGATGGTGATGGGGGTGTGTACTTCTCTCCACCTCTGGAAGTCCACTATCAACTCCTTTGTCTTTGCGACATTGAGGGTGAGATGGTTGTCTTGACACCAGTGGGTCAGGGCGCTGACCCACTGTGGAGGGATGGATGCTGTGGTAGTGATAGAAGGTTTGAGTGGGGTTTAATAATACAGTTTAAAATAGGCTATATGCTTGTTAAAGGAACCAGGTGGGTGTGAAATAATACAAGCACAACAAGAAATAAAATGTTTATTGATATGATGGCAACTAACCTAAGCTGCAAACTTGTGTCTAGACGTATATGTATTTCCACACATTTGATAGATTTTTTAGTTTTGTCATTTCCCTCGATTACTTTTTAATTTTTATGCTATTTTTTGCTTTCAAACGGCCTTTAAAATACATAACACAAAGTGAAAGGAAAAACATGAATTTTCTGCAGTGATTGGATTTGTTGGCTCTGTTATGCTTTGAAAGTTATTTTGCTGGCATGATTTGATTCCACGTCTCAGTGAACACCTTCACTGTAACATGAAACACTTTTATATTAATATGAGTGGTCTCTTTTATGATGAGAGTGCACACATCTAAAGGGCAATAGGGGTCACACAATGGACTGATGAGTATGAAAATGATCTAAATCATATTCTACTACTGAATACTAGTAGGACATTTTAGACTGAGGTGACTGTAGTGCTCTTAAGTACCAACATCTAACCACTATATATGGAAAATATTTTTAAAGAATGACATCATCCCTGTAGTAGCCTTACAGAAAATTTGAAATCAATAACAGGACGCACTGAAGCCGTTTCAGCATCAAACACTTTACTAATACGTGTTGATTTATGTCTTAACTTGTCAGTTATCTGTGTATGCAGAATAGCACAAAACAAAAAGCCTGTTTTCTTTTTTTAGTCCTCAGGATGCTCTGGATTATGCTTTCAAACGGCTTGATGCTGACATCTCTCTGGAGGCTCAAGTTCCTCTATCCAATGACCTAATGAGAAGTACAGCCATTCAGGTAATAAGATACAGCAGTCTTCGGTCTCTAGTGTGTTTTAAGTTCATACAAGGTTGATACACATGCATTATCTGTCCAGGTTGCATTTGCCGGGTGCACTGCTTGTGTGGCCCATGTTGGCATGGATGGCATCCACGTGGCGAACACCGGTGACTGTCGAGCAGTACTAGGGGTGCAAAATGAAGATGGCTCATGGAGCGCTTTACCCCTTTCTCAAGACCATAACTCACAGAACCAGGCTGAGGTGGAACGCATCAAAGCCCAACATCCACCTTCAGAGAGCGACACAGTGGTTACAGATGACAGGCTGCTAGGGGTGGGTTTTTGTCGCCACATGCAACAGATCACAAATTTGTTTGCCATTCGGTTTAGAGAATGAGTCATTGGTTCAATTCTTTATCTTTCTGTCAGGTCCTAATGCCACTCCGTGCGTTTGGTGATGTGAGATTTAAATGGAGCCATGAGCTGCAGCAAAGTATTTTAGCCAGCCTGGAATCTGGAGTAGACCTTGACTCTCTTAATCTGTATCAGTACACTCCGCCTAACTATCTAACACCGCCGTACCTGGACGTGTCACCTGAGATCACTTATCATAAACTGAGACCCCAGGACTGCTTCCTGATCCTCGGTACTGACGGCTTATGGGATGAACTAGGGAGTGAGGAGGCAGTACGGCTCATTGGAGAGCACCTGAGTGGAATTCACCTACAGGTTTGTATGGAGTAACTACTTCACAACATGTAACTTTTAGATACAGCACTTTATTTAGACTTTATCCTGCAATCTTGACCTGAAAAAACAAAAAGGCTTCTAACTAACCTTTTTGTTTTTTTCTTCCAGGCTCCAGTTTCTCAGTCTGAGAGAAAGCTGAAGTTGGGTCAGATGCATGAACTCTTGCTGAAACGCCAGGCCCGTGCCTCCCCGGCTCTAGACACAAACGCTGCCACACACCTCATCAGACATGCTCTCGGCACTGGGGACTATGGAGAACTATCCCAGGAGAGGCTGGCGTCAATGCTTGCTTTGCCGGAGGATCTAGCGCGAATGTACAGAGATGATATCACAGTTACTGTGGTGTATCTGAACTATGATCTGGCTAGATCTCACCACAACTAATGGACAGAGAGAAACAATTACGAGAATTGGGCTATTCAGATTAGGACTGTAACAGTAAGTATTAACGAGACCCTTGATCTTTAGAAAATGAACTATTGAGATCATATTAACTATACAGATATGATAATACAATAAATAGTCTTGTAGTTTATTGTTTTATATACTTTTTATACAGTTTTGGTTACAAACAATGCCTATCTACACTCTTATAACTAGTGCAATTAATTTTTCTAAAAAAACAGAAAAATAATAAAGTCAACGATTCTTGGAGAATTGTACTGATAACATTTTTTTGTAAATATTCTGTATCTATGTTAATAATACAGTTTTATTGTGAATTCTTTTGGCCATGACAGTCAGTTAACATTTTCTAAAGGTTGTCACAGTTACAGCTTGCTATATAGACTGATTGATTTTCAGTGTTTACTTACAGTTAGCCTGAACAGACAAATGCAAAAGTAATCATCGGTCTGGAACTGTTCAGTTTAGTTCACAACACATTGTGAACCGATGCAGGTCAAAATACCTCCGGATCAAACTGTAGAACTACAACGAAAAGCAGCACAGTCCCGAGTGACCAAAAATATAAACACACTGCAGCTCGTACTTTTCCGCATATCTGACAATCAGTTGGCCCACACATGCTAAGCCTGCTCAATGTCTTTGGAATAGAGGGTGGCCATCCATATGCTTTCTACAGAAACATCGGCACTCCAATTTGTCTGGTTCTTAGGAAAAGTTCAGTTACCAATTCATAGTTGCAGCATTTAATGGGTCACAAATACAGTTTTTGTTTGGAAAAAGTCCTTCAGTGTATTTTTGATGTGAAATAATGGTACCTCTCACTTCTATTGATTTTCTTATTGTGCTTTTGTTTTTCCATTTAGTCTTTTTTTTTTTTTTCCATGTCCCTGTTTGTGTAAGCTGTGAAGTATCTTTTAATGAAGTTTAAATGTTTATTGTAATCGTGTTTTTATGTTTCCATTCCATTTACAAAATTAAACTAATATTACATTGAACAGATTGTATTTTTTTTCTGTCAGAAACATTTGGATTAAAAGAAGTTACAAGGGGACATTTAAATATTGTAAAGCATAGTTTTAATGTCCTTTTGCCTAAACCTGGAAAGTAGATAAGTGGGGTCAGGAGTTTTCAAAATAAACTCTGCTTGTCATGGGAGCCTGTCTCTTCTCAAACGTGTTTTCTAAACATGTGTGTGACATATTAGAGGAAAAAAGTTAGTCTGTAATCAGCCTAATGGTCGTACAAACATAAGTGAAGTTATTTTAATTGATGCTGCTAGTGGCTCACATTTTTCTGCTGGTCTCTCACTTACAATTGTAGAGAATATGAACAAATTCCACTTTAAAAAAAAAAAGCAGACCTCAAGCCTTTTTTGAAATGTGAAGTTGGAAACCCACATGTGTAAACACCCTCACCTGCAGGTCTGATGTATTCTTAATTCCAGTTTAACCCCTTCCTGTGGAAATCAGCTACTCGGCGTGTGAAGAAAGTGAAACGCTAAACACAAATACTGTAGCCGGTGGCAGTTAAAGAAGGCAGTCGCAGACAGTTGCTAGGAAAGTTACTGCACTGATGGAGGACGTTTCTCCATCAGTTGTTTCTCTCGCTGCATTTCGAGATGTCTCAAATCACCTCATGGCCCTTAACACTTAGGTTTTTCTTTATATTTGTATAATATGTGCATCTTTATATACAATATTTTCACTTTTAAAATTTCTTAGTTTTTTGCATATTTGTCAAACCTACATGTTTCACATCACTGAACAAAATAGCGTTTTGTCTTTCCTTAGATATATTTGTTTAATATTTACATTTGTTTGATGTTCTGAAACATTTAACTGAGACAAATATGAAAAAAAAAGACATCAGAAAGAGGGTAAATACATTTTTGCAGGACTGTTTATTTAGTAGCATTATTGGTTTTACAAGGTTTGATTTATTTTGTTTGTTTTCTAAACCACTCAGGTTTGAAATGATACACACAAGCTCACTAGTATTTGTTTAAATGTCCTTAACCTTGAGCAGATACTTTTGATCCATGAACAAGCTTCTGAAATAATTATGTCTGGACACGTGACCACTCTTCTTGGGGGAATCAATTGTTCATTTAAATTGTGTGTTTTCCTGACACCATCCTGATATTTAGGAGTGGTTAACAAATTTTAAGTAGGGTTGAGTTCAGGGATTTGGAAAGGCCATTGTAGAAGCTTAATGTCAGTCTGCCTGTTCCAAAACCAGTTTTGATGTTTGGGATCATTGTCCTGTTGAAACACTCTACTGTCTCCCAGTTTCAACTGTATGGCTGTTGATTTAGGGTGAAGTTTGAGCATTTGGAGTTAGCCCTCCTACACTTTTTTTTAATTACGAGTACGACAGACAGCAAAACACCTGAGCACTACCATGCTTGACAGTTGGTACAGTTGGTACTCCTCCAAACATGCCTTGAACGAATCTACCAGTCGGAGTCAACCATGATCACTAATGAGAAGTTAACAGGCCTTGGCTTAGTCAAGTTAAAGCTATTGTAGAACATTCAGCACCACATAAACGGTTGAATGGTGAGGAAAAAAGCCAAGAAGGTGTTTGGTATTATTTAGACAGAGGAAGGAAGATGAGGAAATACGGGGAAGTATCAAAAAGAGATAAATTGGAAAACAAAAAAAGTAGACATGACTACTCGGAGGCTAGGAGTACAACAAAAAGCAAAGTAAAAGGCTTACAGTGAACTGTATGTGAACCTGGACACTAGAGAAGGAGAAAAAGACCATGGAGCTAGTTACGGTGATTAAGGACGGGGATAAAAATATGTTAACAAGTAAAGAGAAGAGAGAAAGTAGAAGGAGTGGTTAGCGGAGCTCATAAATAAAGAACACCAGAGTGAGGAGGGTGGATGGGGGACAGTTAGTGAGTTAGGAAGTGCAGAGGATTAGTAAGGAGGAAGTTAGGGCAACTATGAAGAGAATGAAAATTGGACAGGCAGTTGGTGCTGTGGAAGTATGGAGAGGGCAGTGGACTTTTTAACCTGATTGTTTAACACAAATCTCAGAGAGTGAGAGGATGTTTAATGGAAAAGAAGTGTATTGGTACAGATTTATAAGAACAAAGGGAAACGGGCAGAGCTGCAGTTACTAGAGAGCTGATGAGATATGGGAAAGAGCTTTTGAAGTTAGGTTCACAAGAGAGGTAACAATCGGTGAGGAGCAGCATGGCTTCAAGAAAGAGCGCTACAGCTGGAATGTGCTGATGACGAAGTATAGAGAAGGTCTCAAAGAGTTGCACTGTGTCTATGTGGATCTAGAGAAAATATGTAACAGGATGCCAAACAGAGGAACTGTGGTATTGTATGAGGGAGTCAGAAGTGGCAGAGAAGTATGTGAGGGTGGTGCAGAACGACAACTGGAGATACAGATAGGTTCAAGGTGGGGGTGGGATTTATCAGGGCTCAACTCTGAGCCCGTTCACAGTAGTGATGGACAAGCTGACAGATGAAGTCAGTTTAACAGTTAAGGCAGAAGTGTTCATGGGATACAGTGTTTGTGGAGAGCGCTGTGATGTGTAATGAGAGTGGGGAGCAGGTAGGAGAGAGCCTGGAGAGGTGGAGGCATGCTCTGAAGAGAAGATGAATGAAAGTCAGGAAAAACAGGATGTGTTTGTTTTATATTATAACTTACATTGTTTTCAGATCATAGTTTGTTTTTTAACACTTCACTATGACACATTTACACGTATATTGTAAGCTTAGCATTACTAGGATAATGTCTATTGTTGCTTCCTCAGTGCTTGGCATTTCAAGCTGCTCCTGCAGGGATCCAACCACAGTGCCTGAAAAATAGAAAAAGCTGCCCAAATAAAGTCTCCAAGAACGTAGATCTTGAGGTAATTTTAGAATTATTTGCATCGTCACATTTCATTGATTAAATACTATATCTGGTGCGACATGATGTCCTGATTCAAAAGGTCTTACACCCTCCCCCTGCAGCTTCCCATTGTGGAGTTTCCATTTGTGTCTGGCAGCTTGAAACGGATGAAGAGGGAGTGGGTTATTCCACCAATTAGCTTTTCAGAAAATGTCAGGGATCCTTACCCCAAAAATCTGGTGAAGGTAACTGCTGCCATGCAACCCTAATCCCACAGAAGTTGGATGCTGCGTAAAATGTAAATGCAATGATTTTCAAATCTCATAAACACGTATTTTATTTACAATAGAACATAGAAGCATATCAAATATCAATCACGATCATTTTACAATTGATGACAGGAAGACAAATTTGGGAAATGCTCTTGTTACCACTGCATATCACCTTCGCTTGTTTTAACAACAATTCTTAGAACTTAGGAAACCAGCTTCAGTACTTTTGGGAGAGGAATGTTTCCTGATTTTGTCTGATGCAGGATTCTTGTTGCTGGGTCTTATTTTTTGATCCCGATGGGCCAAAAGCTTTCAGTTAGTGAAACATCTGGATTGCAAGAAGGCTAGTTCAGTCGACTATGAAGTCATGCTGTTGTAACAGCTCCAGCATGCAGTGTCACATTGTCCTGCTTTTCTGGAGGTGCTAGCTATATTTCTGGATCATGTTCACATATGGCTTCTTTTTTGCATGATAGAGCTTTAACCTGCATTTATCTGTGTTCACAGACAGTGATTTCTTTGCCCATGCAGTAATTTCAATGACAGAATCATGTCTATTTTTAATGCAGTCCTGCCTGAGGGCCTGAGGACAAGTGCATCCCATGTTGATTTTCAGCCTTGTCCTTTGGATGCAGGGATAAGGAACAAATTTGTAAAATGGCTTTATTAGACTTTCAAATCATTGCATTCGGTTTATTTTTTTACATTTTATGCAGTGTCTTCACTCTTTTGGAATTGGGGTTATATAAACCAAGTGATATTGTGTTGTATTCACCTCTGCTCAAATGACATTTTTATTTTTGGGATTAGCTGAAGTCCAACAAAGAAAAAAAGGTGGCCATAACTTACAAGATCACTGGACCAGGAGCAGATCAGCCCCCTGAGGGTGTTTTTACTGTTGATCGGCGATCGGGGATTTTGTATGTGCATATGCCGTTGGACAGGGAAAAAATACTCACAAGAGAGACTCACATGAGAGGATAAAACACACCTTTTGACTATGCTCAGTTTTGCAGTTTTTAATAGATGTAAACAGGTTAAAGCAAACATAATTCTGGTGGTTAGGAGAATGGTTTGCTAATGATTGAGAGAAAAGCAAATGGGAGATAGAGCTTAGAAAGTATTGAGTGATTGGATCACTTGCAGAGTTGGACGGCTGATTGAGGAATCCTGGTGGGCAGAAGGAGAATAAGCAGACCTGGAATGAGAGATTCTGTGTTGGTGATGCAACACTGGATAATGTATTACTAATGAAACTAACGAATAAAATAGAAGACTTAGGGGGAAATGCTGATGATGTAATAAAATTGCAGTATCACTGCCTGAGAAAGTTGATGCCGCAGTCACACTAAAGTAGGGGGTACATTTTTCTGAGGCTTTTTCTACGGTGGCCCTGAAAGGTCAAACGCACTACAAATACAATCCTTCACATGTTTTGGTTTCTGCCACTTCCTCAGTGCTTCACTCACATTAATGTCTCCTTCAAAAACAACTTCCCTTGTTTTTTTTGGTGAGATTTGTTTTATTCAACTTCCTTCGTGTTTTGTGTGTTGCAGCATTTTTATATGTGCTGGTGTGTTTGACCTATCAGGGCCACCATACTTCCCTGTTTTGTACATATGTTCATCTTGTGTTATAGGTCTATGACCTGAGCCAGCTCCACAGAGGGCTTGATAACCGTCCTGAAGTCTTCTGCACTGATGTTCTTCCTGCTGCACAGAGCTGCCTAAACTACCGCCTACAAATACAAGCCAATGCAAAAGCCAGTACATGCATTTAATAGCAAACCTTTGGTATATATGTAAAGATTTACAGTTTATATGACTGTAATATTTTCAGAGTCTTATATGTGCCTGTGGCTGTCCCCTCTTAGAATACATGTGCTGCAGACAGTGAACCCACAGCTCCTCCTTATGACTCTCTCCTGGTGTTTGACCGTGAAGGTAAAGGCTCTGAGGCAGATTCACTCAGTTCGATGAAATGGTTGAGCATTAATAAAAGGTGGCGATAAAGAGCCGAAGCTTCTCTGAGGGGAAGTCTATTGGAAATTTCATTTGCAAACAGCACCTCCTGGAGGATTAAATGAGGAATTGCTGTTGTCCTGTTGTCCTGATCAAGTGTGATACATTTTTATTTTTTTTTATTAGGGTTTCTAAGCTAATTAATATAATGATTAATATACTTTTATGGTCTCATGTACTGGATTTATAGGTTTTAATATATGTAATATTTTTCTATAATATGTATCTATGCATGATCGCTATATTGTTTGACACAGAATATAAGATTTTGGTTTTTTCTTGTAATAAAAAGAGATTTTTTTGACTATTTTCTATCAGTCATTGTCTTTCTATGCATGTACTTTATTTATGTGGAGTTATTTTAGGATATTTTTGTGTTTGAATGAAAAGAACAATCTTTGTATCTTTTGTTATTTGTAATGGCTCAATGATTGTTGGTAACCGTGTCCATTAGATTCAGTCGGGACTTTTTTGAGGGTCATGCACACATGCGTAGCTATACTCCAGTGACCATAGCTGACTGTATTCTAGGGGCCAAAGCAGGCAACACTAAAGGAAATTTGAAACTGCTAGCTAAGGATAAATGTAGATTTCACATTGGCAGTAATAGCACAAATTATTTGTTTGATTAAAAAAATATTTTCCCACAGATGTGTCATTAGGTAAAGAATCTCTAATAACTTCTTTACTTAGACACTTCCTCTCTGATTGATCTTTGATTTAACTTCTGTATTTTCAGTATTTTCCTCTAAACCATCATCATTATTACTTCAATTTGAACTATGATTAATCTATATTTATTAACACTCTATGTAATATATCTACCTCATTATCCTAACAGAGCACTTCACTTGCAGGCTGTAGGCTTCCTTGTGGTTCTTAGAGTTTTCAAAAGTAGTCTGGGAGGGAGTAAAATTGGAGGCGGAGCCTACAGCTTTCTGGCCCCTTTATTCCCAGTTTGGATTTGGGAGACAGACAGACTCTCTACTTTTAAGATTAGGCTTAGAACTTTCCTTTTTGACAAAGCTTATAGTGAGAGCTGGATCAGATGACCCTGAACCATCCATCTCTTGGTTATTTTGCAATAGGTTTCGGCTGCTGGGGGACATCACATTAAGCTCTGAGCATTTCTTTTCACTCCCTTCGTGTTTATACACCACTATGCATTCAATCATTAAAAATGATTAAACTAAGGCTCTTTGTCTCATACAGAGTCTTTTGTCTCGCCTCTCTGTTCCCTCTTCTCTTTGCCCTAAACTTTGAATTGAATACCAAGACTTTATGAGATAATTATTTTCTCATTCTTATCTGATATGGGATTCTAGCTGCTCATCAATTTTGGGTCTCATTTGTTGTATTTTTCATTTCATGATGTGCCAAATGTTTTCAACTGGTGAAAGGTCTAGACTGCAGCCAGGCCAGTTCAACAGCCAGACTTGCTATGCTGTCGTAATAGATAGAGCAGTATGCGCTCTAGCTGAATTATGCAAGGCGATCCCTGAAAAAGGATCATTTGTAACAGTCTGAAACATGTATATACCTTGATGGTGCCTCTCTAGATGCGCAAGCTGCCAAAGTCACTGTCACTAATGCATCTCCATACCATTAGAAATGCAAGCTTTTGAGCTGAGCTCTCAAAAAGCTGGACGCTTCCTCTCCTCTTTAGTTAGGAGGATGTTTGGTTTTCAAAAAGAATTTCAATTTTTGATTTGTTCAGTTCTCCCACTTTGCCTCAGTCCATTTTAAATGGCCTTTGACCCAGAGAAGATGGCGGTGCTTTAGGATCATCATCACGTATGGCTTCTGTGAATGATCGAGCTTTAACCTGCGCTTGTGAATGGCACTCTGAATTGTTTTCAGCCTTTAACCTCAAGCACAGAGATTGTAATGTAGATGGTGAGATATTCAAAGTGTTGAGGAATATTATTCTGAAATTGTTCCACAATTTCTAGATGCAGGGTCTGTCCATCTTTACTTTAACTGATTAATACCAGTTCCTTTTTTTTCAGTGTCTTGCTATCAAATTAAAAATGAGATATTTTTTCATGAAATAGTAAAATGTCTCAGCAGTAACATTTGATTTTTTACTATTTTCTATTGTGAATAAAATGTGGGTTTCACAAATCACTGCATTCTGGGTTTTTATTTTTTAATTTTGATTTTATACAGCATCCTGATGTTTTTGGAGCTGGGGTTGTGTTTCTAAGTATTCTTCTTGTGTCTAAAATGAACCAAGTCCTCTGATCTTACAGAAAGCCCTGCCTTCAAGCTGATAAGCACTTTACTCATGGCTAACACGCTCTCTGAATCACTTCCTCAGCAGTGAACTTTAACCGTTCATTATCATCCAACTCAAGTGAACTTTGACCAAACAAGTTTATTGTGTGGTACAAGAAGTAACTTTGTAGCCATGAGAAAAGCTGTTCAACGTCTGTTATTCTGGTTGGATGGATATTTTCTGTTTATATAAAAGCCCGTGGATGAATAAACAAGGGCTTTACAACATCTGGGCAAGGTAAGAGGTCACAGACTGAAGTTAAATGCAAAATCTGAATCTGAAGGCGTTCATATCAACCATGATTTGTTTGGCAAAATATCAAATGATTTGTGCAGCATTTAACATCCATACAAATTAACTTTTTCCCTGACAGATGAGGCAGAACATGTTTGAGGAGGGATTGTACCAAGTATTTTTTAAGGATACACCCTCACCATCCCCACAAACTGAGGTCACCAATAATGGAGAGCTAAGCAATGCCAGGATTCATCGTTGGTTCGGGGCTGTGGTTAATACTAGACTTTTAGTCAGTGGGGTAAGAAGCTCGCCCAAACTATTGATTAACATCCCGAAGCTTTGAACCTGCCCATCTTTTATTCTTTATTCCCCCTCAGGTGATTCAAATCCTCAGTGCCTTAGTTTGCATACTAACCACAATCACTCACGCATGTGTGAGCTACAGCTGTGCTGTCTCCATGACAACACCAGCATGGTCAAGCATATTTGTGAGTCCACATCTGCTTCAGCTGACATGCACACAGTATAACATTTCTGTTTTAAAAGAGAGAAAGCCAAATAGGAGGTTGTACCTGTTTTTTGTTGTTCCAGTATGTGGCTGCTGGGTGTCTTGCAATTGAGGTTCAAAGAAAAGCGAATAAACTGAAGGTAAAAAGTTTGGTAAATTCTTATGTGGCTTCTTTTTTACTTATGTTATGATCAGCCTGACTTAGTTTATCTTAACAACAAACAGATCATCGCTCTGATGGGTGTGAATGTCTTTAGTCTCGTGTTTGGATTCTCAGCTTTGCTGGCCAACGGTATCAGAGCTGCACAAGCCGTCACACTCACTTACCAACAGGTAATTCTGCATTCCAGTAACTAGGTTTGAATCTTTCTTTATAATAAAGAGGTCCTGTAAGGAATCTCTTTTGGGGTTTGTGTTCAGCATACACAGAAAACCTTACAATCTTTCTTTTCTTTCTGCCTTCTTCTCACTAGCGTGCTGGTTCTTATGTTGCAAGGGCAAGCACCATAGTGTTCACCGTACATTGCTTCCTGGCATCACTCTACATACTTTTCCTGTCCTGGAGGGGTCTGCGCCGCTACAGTTCTCCCCATTTTCAGGTTTACAGTCGCGTCTCACAGGTAAATATTGGATGATAGGGTAAAATAAAAAACCTGAGACTGGGAGAAAATCCTAATCAATGCTGTGACTTCTGGTTTAAAGGAATACAGGAATGCAGTTTAATTCTGTTAGCTTTTTTTTAGGGCATGATGATGTATATTGAATTATTTAGTTTGCATTGATTTGTTAATCACTGCTATCTTAGTGTTTCATCTGGATGCTTTTCTTGGCAGGATCCAGATGAAACCAATGGGCCTCTCCTGGAACAAGTGGAATTTAATATGTGAAAGATCTGAAATCTCATTGTTTGCAAGCATAGTTACTGTCATTAAATTGTTTGTTTGATCTGAATATAGTAATGTTGTAAATCTGTTAAAGGCAGTAACCTATCCTCCAGACAACCATTCACCCTCACACTCACACCTCAGAACAGTTTCTACAAACATCAGTTAATCTAACATGCACGTGTTTGGACGGTGAGAGGAAGCTGGATTACCTGGAGACAGCTGACATAGACACAGGCCTCCACAGAGACTTCAGACTGGCTGGTGGAGTCAAACCCAGGGCCCTCTTATTGTCAAAAAATTGACAGTGGAAATTGCTGTCATATATAAATATGTCAATAAAATTTGGTCTTTTTTGTTTTATTTTTTGTAATTCAAAGGCTATAATGGTTAAAATTGCTGCCATGGTTTTCTTTCTTCATTTACTTCGATGTTATTCTGCAGAGGGCACTAGAGGGCGATGCTGCCACAGATTTTTCACATCGTAAACCAGTGTGATATTTTACTCCATTGCAGTAGTTGAGCGTAAACCTGGATAATGAATTTCATTTTATTATTTAAGGGTTTTTTCTCTTTTTTTTCAGCACTCAGGACCTTCAGGGGTGAGAAGCCAGAGTGATTTAATGAATATGCATCTTCTTCAGTTGTAATCTATCCGTCGCTGACTGTAAATAAATGTTCCTGTTGAAAAAGCTTGCAAGAATCTGTTATTTTCCCCCCCTCCCTCTGGATATTTTTTCATGAATGTCAGTGGGATTTTAAGCATCTTACTTGAACCCTAACCCTTGTCACAAACTCAACATACAGTCAAAAACTGCACATCACAGACATATGTGCATGAGTAATAGTTCTTATATTTATGTATTGTGTAGTAGAGGGTGTGGTGTGTTTGAGTATTTCAGTGATGGAGGATTTAATTAGGAATTTAAACGAAGGTCATACACCACTCCTGCAGCAAGAACTCTCTCTCTCTCTCTCTCTCACACACACACACACACACACAGACACACAAACATGCACAAACAGACGTATGAGTGGAAAAAAATCCAAGTGCAGTTACTTTCTCACGGCAGTTCGGGATAACAGCTTCCAGCTGTTGCCTGGCTGGGAGAACTGCTATGGGAACACACCGAGTACAAAGACCAACGTGGGATTAATTAGTAAATGGACACAGAAGTGGTACAAACCAAAGCAGGATGATAAAGCTGGGTGTCCTGGCAGAAACTGACACTGTGCTCATGTTAGCAGAAACCACATATCATCACAAAGGATCACAACTACCGTTTGTGAGTTTTGGGCCTGAGTGCTAGCCTTAAAATAGTAGAGCACACGATAAGTTAAACACACATTTCAGCAGAATTTACTTAAAGGAGGATTTTGTTTTCCAGTGGATATCAGCAAATTAAAAAAGGTGAAGCCGGGCTGTTTAACCACGTTTTCTGATGAGTAATATCTTTTCTGTTTGGAGTGTATCTTCCCTTCTGACTCCACAGGAAATCCTCTCAAAGGTGCAGAAGGGAGGGAAGTAAATTAAGCTCGGATGTTAGGAGAGTGAGTGTGTCCGGAGGAGAGGAAACAGTGACCACATGTTGGGATTCCCTTTGATAAGTCTGGCCGACACTATGACCTTTCAGCTGGATGGCCTCAAGGTATCTGATCTTGAACCACTTTGGAGAAAGGGAACGGAAGAAGTGAAAAAAGAAACGACAGACCACTTATCTTGAGAACATTCATCAATAATTTATTTTCTTACTCTCAAGAACCACCACAGCTTCTCGTCTTGAAAATTTCATCATCAATTTTGAACAACACAGTTTTGAAAAATGCAAAGTTACTATACAAATTCTTAATAGAAAAAAGAATAAATTAAGTGTGGAATTAAGTTGTTTTTTTAATCAATTCCACATTTGTTTTCCTACAACACCTTTAATGTACTGTTTCAGCTGAAGAGAACTGATAAAATTGAGTTACATGCTCTATTGTCTGGTAGAGGAAGTGCTTCTACTATTAAACTGTTTGTTAAAATAAGCTTCATTTTGCACATCTGGTATTGAATCTATTGATAACAATGAAGAGATGTCTAGATCCTACGTGACAAAGCAGTAAGTGGTCATTTTGTAGCACCTGAAAGGGTTGTTACAATGTCCGAAACTTAAAAAAACAAAAAACAATACTGGTTCATTTAAAGTGGAACATTGTTAAAACAAAGGATGTGAATGTTAAAAACCCCACAAAATCTAATAGTGCCCCATCAGTACATACAGGAAAAGACTTGATAAAATAGTTAGTTCATTTCTTCTCTTGGGAGTATTACAAAAACCTCATACATTAGTATGGAGCACAGGAAATATGTTGTTTGGAAATATGAAGGGAAGGGATGTCACGCGTCTTCACAATGAGCTCAGAGGTCAGAGATTACAACAAGGTCAAAATGGTACTTTTTTTGGTGCGGGATGACACCACGGAGTAAAACGTGCTAATGGTAACACGAAGGAGCTGGGCGCTGTCTTTGGGGTCTTCCTTTCTCAGAGGATCTTCACGGCATGCGTGGGATTTTTTGTCTAGCACAGAAATGTTTCGGAGGGAAAAGCAAGATCAAACTCAAATACACTCGAGTAAAGAAGTCATATTAGGTGATCACTGGTTCCAACTCTGCTTAACGACTTATTCAATTTGTCCAAACTTGGCAGGAACAACTGCCCAAGAACTGGCCATGCAGGAGGTCGGGCGAAACCTTCTTAGTAAAATATTGTTTGCCCCAAATTGTTGTAATTTGGGGCAAATTAAAACAACTCACAGCAGTCTATAAAGGAAATACAAATGAAAGACGTACCGTTCCTCTCATACCAAGAAGCACAATACACCTTTTATCCAGTCTGAATGGTGCAATAGGATCTATCAGAGATTCACAACGTGTTTTAGAGCAAAATAGCACTTGGTTAATTTAGATTTTGAGGAATAAGGAAACAGTGGTGAGCATTAATTTGCAACGGAAACATTTGTCAAAGGAAGAGAAGGAAAATGGCTAAAAACAACCAAAATTCCCTTTATTGTTATTTATTTTTTATTTTTTTTACAAAACTAGATGTGCTTTTCTAACCCTGTTCTGAATATTTGATTGATTAGGACGTGTGAGAAAAATAATTCTCTCCATTTGAGCGGATTAAAGTATTTGTGTGTTGGCTTTAGCGTTTCTTCCCTGACAGCAGGGGTTTTAATTATCTGATGCCTGAAACACAGAGAGGATTGCCCTTTAACACCTTGTGGTCACACTGATATGAGAATACACTTACTGTAGGTCCAGCCCTCAAAGACACTGTTAATGTTGTGCTTTCAGACTTCATGGTGTTAAAATACATTTCACTTAATACCAAATAAACCCTCGTTGGATGTCATCCGTCCGCTGTGCCTCACTGTAATTTCATAGAATGGCTTTCTGCTGTGGGGAAGTAAAGGGGCTGTGTGGTTTGTAATGATTTCAGTAGTAAATTACAGTATTAATGTAAAGCACCAACATATTTGGAACAGATAAAGTAAGATGAGTAAACACAGTGCCATAAAGGGATACTCAGCATGGTGAGAGCTGGTGTAGAGCCAAGATCAAAGGTTAAACAATTCTCACTGAGCCAATGCAATATTAAAATAGAAGTAATGCCAAGACATGTCAGACATTTTTTCTTTCTTTCAGGGTTTAATATGAAACAGTGCGCAAAGGCCAGACCAACAAACTTCAGACAAAATTTTAAAAAGTGCTGTAATGACTGAACAGCACCCATAAATGACCTTTTCTTCCAAGCCTCCTCTACTCCCTGGCTCATACACCATGTGATCAAACATGCTGCTGCGGACAGAGTAATCCTCTGAAGATCACAGATATTAAAATAAACACGAAGGATGAAGTCAGTGAAGAAGGCAAAAGAGTAACGCCAAACAACCACAAATCCAAATTCCCCCTATCATGATCCTTGAATTCACTCCGCCGATTCAAACCAGTCCAAAGACTTCTACGAGGGTTGTTATTGCTATAGTCCTTATTAATATCTAGACAGTCTCTCAGAAACCATGCTGATATTGTCACTTTGAGTACAGTTTTCACTTTTTTTCTTTGTGCCTGCCCAAGAACTCTGGTGTGACTGGTCGATTCAGAAACTGTCTGTGGTTGTGGGTAAAAGAGAGAACTCCTGAATGTTTCAGTCATCTTTTCTGTTTATAAATACGCTGGAAGAAATGAAGAAAAAGAAAGACAAACAAGTGTTAATGGGAATGAAATGCAACACAGTTCGTTTGGGCCTGGAAATGGGTTTTAAACTGGTGGCTCAAATCCAGCAGGTATCCTCTGACTGGGAGGCAGTGCACTGGAATAAGTCTGGGGACCAAAGATGAATATGAAAGAGATCCTGGAATGGCCTGTGTTGTTTCTGCTGAGTTTTGAGTTGCATGTGGGACATTTTGCTGTGCTCTCTCTTCCCATCGCTCGCTTCCCGTTGCCCTGTTATTTGTGTGCTGCAGTAGGTGAGTAAAGAAAGGGCTCTGTGGTGCTGTAGGGTGACAGTTCAACAGATGAGGTGGCATTTCTCAGTCCGTCCTGTGAAATCTGCCCTTAAAGAGCCCAGCGAGTAGTCCCTGTCCTGCTGAACTGCAATAGACAGGTCATAATAAAGAGGTGGTGAGATGTTAGGAGGAGGGAGGCTCACGTCCAGCCCGTCAAGTCTGCTCAGGGCAGGGTTTCTGCAGGGCTTTGAGGATGAGGTTGTCAGTTGTTGATGGATAATTGTGGGGGACAATGGAGAGGCAGTAGGAGAGGGCAATGGGACTTTTCTAGGCCCCATAGGAAGGTCTCAGACCAGCGTTCCAGGTTTGGCCTTGTCTTGTCCGTACCACTGGACATCTGCCAGCTCTGAACACAGAGGGCTGCTGAGAAAACAGCTGTCACTCAAAGTCCTGCAGAGGAAGAAAGACCAGAATCAGAACAGATGCAGGGCAGCTTTTTTGTCTTTGTCTGCTGTTTGTGAGCTTTTTTGTTGTTGTTCAATCTCTGGTCTGTGACGGTGCACGGTTAAGTGTTGTTTATTAGTGAATCGTGTGAGCTGCAGATCAGAACGGAGCAGAAAGCATGCAAAATTCAGGCAGATACAGGCAAAGAGGGAGTTCATGACACGTATACCTCCACCGTCAAAGAGCAAGAAATGAGAAATGAACCACAACTGTCAGTGCCCCACAGATGTGCATTAGTTTATCATGTTTTGATGGGATACATTTTTATGAATGAAAAGTTGGACTAAATTTGGTCCTGATGTTCTATAAAGAAAAAGGTTTGCTTTAAAATCTACTGATATTGCATTTTCCTAGTACTATGCTAGATTTAGACCACAGACGGTACCTCTATGCATCAGAGCTGGGCTGAGGGGGAGACTGACAGACGTCCTCAGTAGGAGAGCAGTCTGCTGTCCCTCTAAACCAGGAGAGAGGACACACACATAAGGAAAGGAGGGTTAGTAAAGACAGAAAGATGGACAAGAATGAAATGACAAACAGTAAGCAATAAGAAGATTCCCAAGAGAAAAAAATTAAGAGTAATAGGTGTGTAAGATAATCAAGAAAGACAGTGAAGAAAAAATGTACATAAAGACCACAAACAGGAAAGCAGGCGGGAAAATACAGACATATATGATCTGACTGAAGTCTGAAAAGAATTAGGAAGTGTTTTGCACCCAAAATCACAGACAACGACACAAAGAAGAGCAGACACTCGAAGTTTGTGAGTGTGTTAAGCGTGAGTCCTGGACAAATATGAAGAAAGAGAAAAAAGCTGAGCAGCAGATGCAGTTTTCCCTAATATTCCTATCCGCTTCAACGTCTTGGCAGCTTTTCAGCCACCTTATGCGTGCTTGTGGGTTTCTTACCCGCTCTGCCAGTTAAGGATGTGTTGTGGGCTGCAGGGAGGTGTGGGTGTAGCTGCGTGTTCACTTGACGGGGTCATACTCCTCTGGCTGTGAGGGGAAGCAGCTAAAGCAAAAAAAGTAGAGTCAGACAAGTGACACAAAGACCAGAGGTTACAGTGAGGTGAAAGACAAAGGAATTCCAGCTATGCTCGGGGGATGGGGGTGGGAAATACCCTGTGAGCTTGGGTGGGAAGGCTGAGGGAGGGGGGGAGGGGAACAGGCCTCGTTGGCGCAGTAGGCAGCGCGTCAGTCTCATAATCTGAAGGTCGTGAGTTCGAGCCTCACACGGGGCATGGCTTCTTTTTTATTTTGTTCTTAGCCCTTATCTCTTCATATGGACTTGTCAAAAATGCATTTAGCACACACTTCCACATAATTGATGAGCAAGTACCAAAATGTCATCCTTGGGCCAAAAAGATGTATATTTACTTCCCCGAAGGGACATTTGAAGGTTAATTGTCATTCAAGTGAGAAAACTGGGTGAAGATGTGAGAATCCTCACATAAATGCGGGAAACATTAACGTGTGTGCAACGTGACCAAAGCCTGTCAGGCTTCAGATCACAAATCCAGAAATTCAACATTTAAATTCAGCTTTAATTGCTTAGTAATTAAAATTTTCCTAAACATTATTAATTTATGTATAATTAAAAATAAATGCGAGTTGAACTGCTGAACTACTCAGTAAGAGCTCTTAATCGGAACCCTAATCTCTGAATATACATGAATAATCTCATTAATTATTGCACGCGTGGGTCACACAGCAGGCAGCGTGAGGTCTCATAAAATAAAGATTTGGAGTTTTAGTTGCATTTTTAAACTCAGCAATACCAGCTAGTAAATTACAACCAAGACCAACACAAATCAGTTTGTCAATTCAATTCAATTTACATAGAGCCACACAGACAGCCATCTCAGAGTGTTTTACATTGTAAACTATATTAAGAGCGAGAACCGCACGATTAGATGATCCCTTATGAGCAAGCATTTGACAACAGTGGGTAGGAAGAACGTCTTTGTAACAGGAAGAGACCTCTGTCATTACCAGGGTCAGGGAGGGGCAGTCAGATACCATTTGGGGTTAATGAGAAAGAGACAAAAGAGTAGAACAGAGAGATCCAGTTTTGGATAGGATATATGTTCCTATCCAAAGCTAGACTTTTAACAGGCTTGCCTTTTAGCTCAAGCAGCCAACCGGAGGAACACTGCTTCATACCCACACACACATGCCTCACTCTACTGACGCCTTAAACAGTCTATTGCAAAATTTCCCATCCCTTCTTCAAAAACATCAATACCACTAGAAAAGATTAAAAGTGTATTTTCGTGCTGCTCAAACTCCATAATTAGTCAAACTGAGCAACTGTCTACCCTCGTGAAATTAAAATAT
The DNA here is from genome assembly GCF_964374335.1 of Astatotilapia calliptera. Taxonomy (NCBI): domain Eukaryota; kingdom Metazoa; phylum Chordata; class Actinopteri; order Cichliformes; family Cichlidae; genus Astatotilapia; species Astatotilapia calliptera. Next base: position 60,582,699 of record NC_137428.1, on the reverse strand, counting down.
TAGCTTAAGAAGCTCTGTCATTTTTTTCTGAATGCAGAGATATTTGTAAACCGTTTAATTATTAACAATTGTTGTTATAATCTAAACATTTATGGAAAACTAATATAGAACTGCTCTCAGTCAGAAGATCTGAAGCTAAACGATCCCTCAGTAGTTCCAATAATCTGAGGAGCAAAGGAATTCAAACCATGCTTTACATGTGGCGATGGCCTCGGTTTGCCTTTTTGTCACGGGGTCATTTGACAAAATTAGTGACAGCAGGGATGTACTGCATGCCTTCTCAGTGCAGTAGCGTGACAGTCTCATAATCTCAAGGCTATGAGTATGAGGCTGTGACCGCTGATATCGGTTCACCTGTTTAAGATAAGGTTTCACGATGAGACCTACCTGGTGAGCCTTTGGCGAGTGTTCCTACTCTACTTCCTCGACCATGTCCCAGAGTTCCTTGCTGTGACCCAGTCTCAGAGGATGTGGATCCCGAATGTGAGTGACTCCTCTCCTTTAGGCTCCCTGAAGACCTCTGGTACCAGCACCGCAGTTCTTCAGAAACGGCCGCCCTCCCACCTCCTCCGCCTCCACCACCCTCTCTCCCCAATGATGGAGTCCTTACGATCTGAGAGCGTGACGGCGTAAGTCGGCCGCTTCCCTCTCCTCCCTCCTCTCCCCCCCAAGCCTCTTTGTACAGTCCCCCAGCCGTGTAGGAACTGGAGGTCTTGAACTGAGCCTTCACGCTGTAGTGTCCCTCCTGATCACTCTCCAGGCTGCGCACCACCACGGGGTTGGGGCTGCCCTCTACATATAGAGGGTACTCTTTGATGCGGTACTGGGAAGAGGGCTGGCTCTGGCTGTGGAGGTAGACTCCATGGTGTCCCCCTCCCACTCCACTACCACCTAATCCTCCACCAGAACCGTTCTTAGCTGCCAGATTTGGCATTGAGCCAGAGTTAGAGGAACCCAGGTGACCTGCAGACCTGCAGAGAAAACAAAAAATCATATACGACAGTCTCACACATGAACATATATATATATATGTATATTTCCCTGCTCTTACCTGTGTCTTTGCCTCTGCCTCTGCCTGGCTTTGGAGGGTGAATCTTCTCCCAGAGTAGAGTAATTTGGGTTACTGCCAGGGGGTCCTCCAGAGGGGTAATAATGCTCCGAGCTGCTTTGGCTGGTGCAGGATGAACAGTCATCCAGTGGGTCGGAGCCATTGGAGCTGCGTCCTGGGCCGAGGAAGAAGTCAGGGCTGCCCAGGGTGTGCGGATGTGCTTCGGAATCGGATGCCAGCAGTTTGCCCTGGGACTCAAGGCTGGAGCTGCGGTTCCTAAAGTGCTGAGAAAGACTGTGCAGACGGGTGGGACTGATGTCCACTGACCTGTGAGAGTTGGCAGAAATACTAAGTGTAAAGACTGGGCTTAAAAATCTACTAACTTATTTAACACAGAAACTGCTGTAATTTCTAGTTAAGTAAATGGAAAAATCGAAAGAGCAGCAAAGGAGAGCTAAAGTGAAGAGGTCCAATGGCTTATTTCCAGTTGGGAAACAAGGCTTAGTCAGTTTACCTGCCAGGAAATGATTTAAGGTATATCAACTGACCTGGTGGAATGTACATAGTGCGGGGTCCTGGTCCTCAGGTCCGGAGTTGATGGCATGCTGGACTGAGAATTCCAGTGAGGAAGGCTCCTAATGGGGCTGCTCTGCAGAGAATTACTACCCCCTGCTTCTGCACTGCCCGAACTCGGGAAACGCCTGTGACTAGACAGAAGTTAAATAAGTTACATTCAAAATAAATGCAATTATTATCATCAGCATCCACTGACTTTCTACATTTTCTATCTGCAGTTCCTCTCTGCAATTATACTTCTTGCACACACACTCCTCTAACAGTAACTTGAATGAACTACTTGTTGTCTAACTCTGATTAAATATAGCAAGAGATCACATTGCTATATTACAAATTTAAAGACAAACTCACTCATACCTCGAGTGAGATGAGCGTTTCTTGACTTTCTCATAGGGCTCATCCAGTGATGATTCGCTCCACATCTTGGGTTTGATAGGGGATTTGTCATAGTCAGAGCGTGTGTAGTGCAGGTGTCGCAGGCCATCCAGGGACTGCGGTGGAGGGGGGCGACTGTGAGATGGTGGTCTTGGAGGGAGCCCCTTATGAGGTGAAGCTACTGGAGAGAAGGTGGGGGTACCTGTAACTTGAGGATCATCTGAAACAAAGTAATGATTGGATTGGATTAGACATTATATTATTATTAGGAACAGCACAGCTATCAATGGGAATAAGGCGAGGGATGGAAACTCACCGTCATCCAAGACCAGTGCATCAGACAATGAGCTGTCTTCAGAGCCAATATTGGCTTCTATAGGACATAAAAACAAAAACAAGAGGTTACAAAATCTAAAAGCTTTTGTGTCAGTGTCATTGTTTTCAGATCTTTATTATATCAATAGCAAAAATACTGAAAATGACTAGCCTCGCCATACAATGGGTGGGTTTATATAACAGTACAGATAAGAATATTGCTGTCTGTGGTGGCAATTACAGCAAATTGATATGACATAGATATGAAAGCGATTTGATTTTCCCTAAGTGAACAGGCAGTTTATTGGTACCTTCTATGATAAGCGACGCTCTCTGCGTAGGCTTCTTGCCAGAGCGGACCCGGTACTCATTGATGGAGTTCTCAATTTCCTGGAGCTTCTTCAGTGCATTCAGATAAGAAGTCTTCCTCTGTTTCTTCAGCTTTTTACTGCTTACGTGAGGATCGCTGGCGAGACGCCTGGCTGCCTCGGTAATCTGTGACTGAATGGCAAACTCCCGCTCCAAACGCTCAAGTTCTTCTTCCTGGCAAATACACAAACATGATTGCAAACTTAGAGTAACACAAGCACTAAGTTACTGGATCCACTCGCAGCTTTTAGCAACAGAAATGTAGGAATGATCCAAAAATAACAAGTTCTAGTTTGCAGATACGGATTCAGAATAACTCTCCCATGCAACGTAGTTCGGTTATACACATACAGAAAGCCTTGCCAGAGAAAACACACTGCGGAAATCATTTATCTGTGCTGCAGCCGTGCATTTTCTCACCACTGGATAATCTCTATTGAGACACTCTGTCCCCAGTAATAACGCCTCTCCATCAATCCGTCCTCTCCTCTTCTACAGCTCTCCTGAGACTTCTCAAATCACACAGGTGAACCAAGTAAACATATTCTGTTTAATGCACTGTATATATACTGTGTTGCCTGCACAGTAAAATATATACAGACATACCTCTACTGTTAAAACTCATGAACATGACAAGAAAACAAAGTCCTGTGACACACTGTGTCCATCTAGCACGTAATTCCTTCACTGACATCTGAGCGCGCACACACATGATTTCACTTGTCTCCACAGAGGCAGAACAATGATGTATTCACTTGGGTTGACTTCATAGTGGGCTACCTCATTTCTGAAGAATCCCTCTCACTAACAGTGGCTTTACACTACAGCCGAGCGGCTTCTGTTTCTGTGTGTCTACGAGTTTAAGGTACTCCGTGTAGATCAAGAAACACCGTTTGTGCTTGCGATGCACTTTTGTGATATCGTGTCCCTGGATTCTTTTCAAAGCACACAAACCTCTGTGGAACACACCCACATGAATGCCTGCACACATGCAGGAGCACACACAATCCTACTATCACCACTTCCTGTGGTGAGAAACCAGCCGGGCTATATTTAGAAGTTCTGCTGCTCTGGAAAATCTAACCGTGGCACAAAACCGGCAGCGAGACAAAGCTACTTTACAAGATCAAGATGTCTCAGATTGTGGCTTTTCAGGGTTCTCAGTTTTCTTTGTTACTTCAAAATTAAATTCTGATAGAATCAGTTACTTTATTATCATGTGAATCCTCATCCCACTACATTTTGAGAGTAATATGTAGAGTATATTAGCTTCATTTAAATCCTAAGGAAAACCTTGATTTGCTCAGAATAACACAGAGCCCTTAAACAGCACTACTGTTCAGTGCGGACCATTAACATTACAGCTAGCTTAAGAGGAGATAAACTCACTAAACTAATTAACGCTGACATATTCCAGCTGCTGCATTACACCACTTGGCCAAATACATATACTATTAGGTATTCATTTCAAATGCTGACTCTGCTAAATGAGCTCATGTTTTTATTTGGGGAGTATGAGACTGGAGTGAGAGATAAGGTGCCAGTAAAAGAAATGGAAGTTATGGCCTCACCTCTCCCTTAGGTAGAATTTTCTGCTCATCCAGTTTGAAGGCGGTACCGATCTTCCGTCTCACAGTTGGCGGCTCCTCTCCCGGATCCAGTGGATATTCCTTTGGAAGCTTTCCAGTCAACTCCTGGAAAAATTTAAGGAGAAGGAAGGTAGGAAGTGTGAGGCCATTGAAATGAGATTAGAAAGGATTTACGCTTTTCAAAATATTCACCAATTCAAACAATTATTTTCACTTACCGCCTCCCGTATGCAGATGCTCTTGAGTTCCTCTAGTCTCTGCTTTAGCGTTTCCTCCAGAGCTTCCTGTCTGGCCCTCAGCGCTGCCAGCATGTCCTTCTTAGCCGTCTGGGAGCTGTCCGATTCCTGGGAGCCTGCAAGGTGCAAACAACACATAAGTGAAGACAGGAGTCAGAGTACTGTTCTGAGGCAGAATCTGAAGCAGAGGGAGAAATAGCTTGTGCACCTGCTAGTCTTGCAGGATGTTTACAAGGAAGTGAGTGGAACGTTTCGATAAGGAAACTGAGTTTTGCTGGTGTGTTTGTGCAAGTGTGTGAGTGTTTAAAGGAAGGGGCAGTTTAGGACAAAGTCGGTGACGCACATCTCCAAGACCCCGAGGTGGTGCCAGTCTTGTTTGAAAACAACTCATACCCTCCCACTCACACTGTGTTTCTTGCTCTCTCATTGACCCCTTATGTGGGGGTGACGGACGGATGGACACGCAAATACTAAAAAGTACTGGTGAAAATGTTTTGTTAGAAATAAACAGCTGTCTATAATTCTTAGATGAACCCAAATTACTTCTGTTTTGGAGGAAAAAAGCCTGCACGTTGAAAGATTTCTGAAGACTTTACAATTTAGATGTATTTCGAAAGCCCCGTTTAGACGTGTCACAGATGTGTCACAGTTCCCGTTCATGCTGTTTGACTAAGATCTACCCTAGTCATCAAGAAATCAACACCGTAGTCACAAAAAGAAGTGACAAGGCACAGATAGACAAAATGAAGAAACACTGAATGATATGAGGTGCGAACAGAACTACAGAAGAACGCAGAGGAGGATAGAGAAAGGTTAGGAAGGGATATATGAGAAGAGCAAGGGCTAGGTGGAGGTGAAACAGAAGGAAGGAGTAAATCTAACCGAGGTGATCAATGGCGAAATGACAAGCCCAAGCAGACAACGCATACTGAAAGGGAACTGTGTTCTTCCCCGGCAACAGTAATTGACTCAGTAAAGTGTGAAATACTTTAAACAGCTGACCATGTAGTTATGTACATGCTAATCATAGATTATGCTTGGCTGGACTAATGCATGCAACTTAAAGTGATTTATACAGTAGTAGCGAATCAGGTTACAGTACTGGTGTTTCTCATCAATGGAATTGCTGCACTTGATTTCCTGGCATGGAACACATTGTATGTGGCTGTATGGGAGTAAAAGGGCATTTTTCCTCCCAACTCTAATTTTAGCTAGTGTTACAAATCTTCCCGTCAAACTTGTTACTTGTTCAGCACCGATAAGCATTGTTTTAAAGGCCACGCAAAGTTGTTCACTGACCCTCTGCCCCTCTCATTCTCTCACCCACTAAAATTAGAGGAGTCGGGGGCCTCTGGAGGATGAGTCTGTGTGACATGGGAGTGGTGTTCTATACATACTGAAAGACACTGGGTGTGGTGTGAGCACAGTATATGTTTGAGAACATTCAACACAGAAACGCTGGTCTCTTTCCAGTCACAGCTGTTTCTGTCTCTCTGGTTGTCAGCAGGATTCCTCATCATCAACAGATGCGAGCACAAAGACAAATCTTTGTCGGGGTATTTCCCCCTCGTGGTTATTTTCCTCTGAAGCAGCAAACACGCACTGACCTGAGGAGAGCAGGCTGCCACTGCTGCCACTGATGATCTTGCCCTTGCTGCCCATGTTGGCCAGTTTGGATGTCTTCAGTGTTCCTGTTTCTGTCAGGTCTATGGCAATCTCGCTCAAACTCCTCGCTGCATGGATCTTTGACTGTATGGACGAACATGGACAGGCTGTGTTAACACATCTGTAAACTGTTAACCCACCACTCCTGCTGACCATGCCTTGTAGAATTGTAATTATTTCGTGAGATCTATCGTACGCTTTGACTTAAAACGTCGTGGGAGAGACTGACCTTGCTCTGTTTGCGGTCCAGGTAGAACTGGTGCTGGCTGATGGCCATGGCCCAGATGGACTTGATGAGGGCAGGACAGGCGTACCAGGTATGCACAGCAATGCCGCTGTGACCGAACGTCCTTCTCGTTACCGACGCCCTACAGTAGGAGCGGACACAAAGCCTCCTTATATACACTGAATAAAAAAGATGGCTACATGTTTACAGCAATGAAAACACTCCCACTGGACTGCTCCAGTGACTAGTGCTGCTACTTAGAGAGCGAGCTTCTTTTGAAGCCTGAGGAGAACTGTCCTGATAGAGATACATTTTGCAAAGCCACACACGATGTTTCCCATTGTTTAGTCATCCTTTTTTAAACACACATCTGTAGCTGAGCAACAGACCAGCTCCCTCTAATGACAGCTTCCTTTAAAGAAAACACCGCTGCTCTCTGCTTCACCCTGTCTGTCTCTTTTTCTCCCATTCCCTCTGTCATTGGAATAACACTCCACACATATAGCCATGTTAAATAAACACAAGAGAGGTCACTTCCTCCGCAAAAGAGCTATCGCACAGCCATCTATCCTTCTGTGGTCAACTACCAAGGGTTTTAACATATATGTGTGCATGTTTGTGTGCGCGAGCACTAGAGCGCGTGTATTCTTTGCATGCATGTGGCTGCACGAGCGTGTTAATAATCAGCCTTTCAATCCGTGGCGGGCTCCACCAGGACATCCTCAATATCTTGCACTGTTGCCAAGACAAATTTTTCAGCCATTACTCAATTAGATTCTATCTCTCTTTCCGTGTACCGCGCAGTATGGAATCTGAATCTCAACATATTGACTAGGGCCGCAGTGGTAATTTACAGTAAAAGCTACTGGAAGGCATTTCTTAACTGATGTAAGACTTTTATGAGTTCCAGATATTAGGCTTGAGACCACAGATCAATTGCAAGAACATTCATCATTAAATTTACTGATTTAAGATCACGATCGTCCAATGAGGACTTCTGGACAAAGAGGACACGAATGCTTGATAATTAAACGGTTTCTTAGAAAAGAACGGCATCAAATCAATCTCAGCTTCAGTTTGTGATATAAATTTACCTCCTGGGGTCATGAACTTCCACCGAAAACTTCTTCTCTCTGAAGTAGAGGTTCTCCAATTGACGCCATTGGAACACCTGAGATTTAGGAAAAACAGAAACTCTTCAGGACTTCTCACAGAAAAAACGTGCTTCACATTAAATCCGCGCAGCTTTCAGCCGGGTCTCTTCACTGTATGTTCCAATTTGTTTTGAAAGAAAATGCAATGGGTAAGGAGGAGGAGGGGGGGGGGAATCGGGGCTGAAAAGGAGGAGTTGGTAAGAGAGGAGGACCTAATCTGGAGCTCTATGATCAGGTCCAGACCAGGCAGTCGTGTCCACAGAGGATCCCAGCACTGGATGATCTCACTTTGGAGATCTCACTTTCTTTTTGCCTCCTTTCCGATCCTTTGACAACCATCAGCGCCGCTCTAAAAGAAGCCAAACCCAGCTGGGCAAGAAAAGTTCCCTCTAGACGTACTCCAAAACATATGTGTATCTTAAATCCTCCCAGGCGCAGGGAAGCTGAAAGTTCTGAGGTGGTGGGTGCTCACCATCTGTAAGCATGTGCTTGTGCTGGCGGAGAGAAAGTGTGTAAAGTTAAGTTTCCTCCTCTCCTAGAGCTTTGCTAGGAGCGTTAAAAAGTGAGGGGGCGTTTGTGCCTCCCCTCCTTCTGACCCCTCCTCCCTCCCTGAGGGACTGTGGGCTCTGCTCTGGGCTGCGGTTGTGGTGTGTGTGTGATGAGGGGTCTGGGGCGTGATACGGGGGAAAGAAGCTTTTTGCGGTCCTGCCGATTGAAGTGCCCTTGCTTTGTTTAGTCAGACCTCTCTGCCTGCACACACAGACATTCAATGTCTGAGTGTATTTCGTGCTTGGGAAAGAGCAGTGTCGGCTGCTTAAGAACACAAGACGGTCTGCATCTATCAGCTGTAAGAGACACACAGAAACATAAAACGAGTATCAAACAGGAGAACAGAAATAAGGCGAAAACGAAAATGGGAGGGGAAGAGGAGAAAGGGTGTGAAGGGAGGAACAGGTCACAGCCGAGGAATTTTAACAGCTTGGGAAAACAATGGACAGAAGGATGAGAGGGAGAAAAAGGGGGGGGGGGAATATTATGAACAAAAAAACCCAAAACAGTCATGCGTGCCTGTGGGTGCACGATGAAAGAAAATCAGTGATCTTATCAAAACTTTTACTGTACTGCACGTTGTCAATGGAGTGTTAAGTGCTAATGTAGCATGCTGCTAAAAATAGCAGGCAGAGTAGAAATGGAACGAGTGACTGTGTGAGTGTTGGCTACATATGGGCCAGAGCTGTGGAGATTAGATAGGTGTTTGTAACTGTTTGTAACTGTGTTCAAGCACGAGACCACTAAAACTGTCCTCACTGTCAGCTGGACAGACTTGCTGCAATTTTGAAAGTGCACTTTGATGTTTGCGGATAAGCTGTACGTGTACGCAGAAGGTATTTGAATCTGTTTGAGCCACCTTATTTACAAAGAGACACAATTATGCCACCCTGAACTTTAAATTTAGCCATTTTTGCTTTCAAGTATATACCAGATTATGTAAGTACTCTTCTTACATAAACCTATTGTATTAAAAAAGACTTTCTTCTGTTAATATCTTGAATATCTGATAAAAACATGCTGGCAGCTTCTTCCTCGGGAACTCCAGTGAAAGCCGGCGGGTGCTGCTGTTATCAGGCTGAAGGTTCGGCATGTGCGTGTGGATATAAATCCTCTTCGATTTGGCTGTAGAAGCCTTACAGACAATGGCACAATCAGACACAGACAGAGGAAGTGACTGGTCATTATTCATAAACACACGAGGTGCCCGTGTGCACGGAGCCACGTCTGTCTCACAATAATGTTTGCACACAAAAACACACATCCACTGGAGATGAAAGGTCACATCTGATTGAGTGTAAACGCCTTTCTTTGGTGTAGCAGACTCCCAGAGGCCCACTGAAAGAATAGAAAGTTTAAATAGCTTACATTGGTTTAACTATAGTGTAGCCAGGTATTCTTTTCTATAACTGGAACTAGGAGTCCCAAAAACTATTGTTTAACCCTTGGGTGGGGTTCCAGTGCGCACCAGTTGTCACAAAACTTGTTGTTCAATGTTTCGGAAAAAGAACACAAAAACAGATGCTGACAAAGACGAAGGGGTTTTTAACTTAAATATTCTTATTATTTAATCATACTGTTTTTTCCCGGTCTGTGACTAACAGACTCTATCATCTCTGCTTAAGTAAGTCACAAGACACTAATGAAGTATTAGAACAGTGTGTGGGTCCACTGTAAACCCCTGCCATGATGAACTGTTCTAGTGTGTCCGCTTTTAGCATGTGGTAAGACTGGAGGAGGTATTTTAAAACCACTAATAAAAAAAAGTTGAGGGTGTGGTAGGTTGCTTGCATTTAGAAACAACAGGATCTCCCCTTATAAAAACTAACTAATTAAAGAGAACTACTTTTAGTGCACAGCTATTGTACACCACAGCGTGAAGCTACTCTCTAATTCATTAGGGTTTTTTGTTCCTGTGTCCAAAGACAACAGCCCCAAAATGTCTCATAATCAGCGTTGCTCCTCCATCTCCCAGATTTACAGTAATGAAAACTTTAACAGTGGTTGCACTGTGAGTCAGTGATTGCTGGAATCCATCTGACTTGTGGGCTGACGAATCACCAAATCTGCACTTCCTGCAGTTAAAATAGTGGTGACACTCACTTACTAGCATTCGAATGACCTTCGTCTTTTCTAGAACACATCTCTGGAAAGAAGAAGTGCTAACTCTCTTTTATCATCTGATTATTGAACAAACCTTCACTGTGTTCAGTGGAGTTTAGCTGAATATGTAATGTTTTATTAACCCTTTAATGCCTAGTGTGTAATATGTGATGCAAAGTGTGTTTTGAGACTTCTAAATCATCAGCGAGATTTTTTTCTCTCCCGAAAACCTAAATAACCCAGATTCAGCAAATACGATAGAAATTAAAAGTCATATATAGAAATAAAAATGTGAATAATTTTTTAAACAAATTTGTCAGTTTTTGGTTTCAGCTTGAGTCAAAACATGATAAAGAGGCCCAATCTCACTCATTCTCTGCTCTCAAATGCATGGAAGAAATAAGGGAGGGTGAGTATGAAAGGAGAACAAAGTCAGGGTGTCAGCACCAAAGCTTAATGGACCTTGAGTCACACTGACTGTTGCTATGGCAGCTGAATGCTTGATAAGCTGGCACTTCTCAAAAAGTGGCCCCTGCTTCTGTTTTCTCTGTCCAGACAGAGGTATAGTTTGCTTGTTGTTTGTTTGTTCCTCAGCAAAGGTGCTGAAAAAATACTGGATAGAATGCCATGGAAGCTGGCGAAGAAGAACCAGCTCGGTTTTTAAGCAATAGCGTTATAGCATCAGTCTTAGTAGAGAGCCCTTCTAGTTTTTGATGGGAATTACATCGGACAAATATATACCATTGTTTACCTGCCTGAAAAATTTACAGCAAAGAAAAATGGGAGGGAAGGGAAACCTATATGGAAGGTTTTCACTTCACTTAATTCTACATTCTTTTAAACAGTGTGGAAGGGAAGTCTCCTGATTTAAAACTTCAGGACATGTTTTCCTGATAGGTTTATGGCCTCAATTGTTACTTTTTAGTCTACAAAACCTATATATATATATATGTATGTATATAAAATTAATGCTACATTGTGATTGAGAAGTTTCTGCTGAATGTATGTTCCAAAAAAGGTGGTAACAACCAAAATGCTCAACTCAGAACTTCTAAATATAAATCCATAAACACATGGGTAGTGTCAAATCGGTTACTTCATATATAAATACCAGTCCATTCATGCTGCACAACTTAACTTTAATTTACAGTGTAAGCCTGTGCTTTATATCAAAAAAGTACACGGTTTGCAACCAATCCGGAGTTTTCTCAGAATGACCTGGTGATGTGAGATACACAGACTCCTTTTTTTCATCACCATGGTTACTTAACACCAAGGAAACCACTAGATTTAGCACACTTGAATGAGACATAATTTCAGGCTTGGTGACTGGAATGCACTAATTATGACACACTCAAAACACGTTAGTGGCAAACAGGAAAGCATTTGGGTGACAGGAAGCATTCGTCAGGATGGTGAGTTCAGTGTTCAGTCCATTTCCTGTCTCTGAGAGTGTGCATCTGTTTGTGTATGAGTAAGGGTCTTAGTGGGCAATCAGTGTGCAAGGACGCTGTTAACACAAATAACATCTTTCGAGACAAAGGTGAACGGCAGAGATCAAGGCTTGAAACCAGTCTGGAAGTCAAAGGTGAGGTAAGAATTGTTTTTGCAGATAACCCACACAGTGAAATGACTGGGAGGAGGCAGAAATAAATTAAGGACAGGATGCAAAACATTCTAAGACTGAACATCTCCAGATAGTAATAATTATACAACATTGTTAGTGCTCTTTGCAAACACAATACATTTGATGACTGAATGGAACAATAGGCGATAGGAACTGTAAAAAAAGAAAGACAGAGAGCTTTCCGTATAAAGCAACATGTTCCCTGAATAAATTCTCTTCTTGGGGTGAAATAAACTGAATTTAAAAAGTGAAGGAGGAACGGTTTAGTTTGTGCGGTAGATAGATCAGGAAGAGCATTATCTCACCTTCCTGGGCTTAACTTTGTCCTGGTAATCATACTGAAAGATGCCTTTATAGCTCAGACCCAACCACCATGGGATCCCCTGCTTGTCCTGTAACACAACAAAAATAACTCAGGAACGGCTGTGCATCTGTGCAAGACTCAAAGGGGAAGAAAGGGAAAGTTAAAGAGAGGTAGAAAAAACTGCACAAATGGAACAGTAAAAATTTAAGTTCCATCATGTGTGCAAAAATCCCAACTGGGTGATTAGAGATCCAAAGTGAACAAAAAATGTGTGTGGTGTGCGGTGCATGTGTGAGAAAAAAAGAAATGGCAGAGCAGTAAAACTGTACCTTTACAGAATAGTAATGCACTCCATATGTGGGTAGAGACTCTACAATGCTCATATAACTGTGAGGAGCAGAAAGAGAGACATGTAAGGGTTACAGAGAAGACAGCTTTCAATATGCTGGACCAACATAACTAAAAGCATAAGCCCCCTTCACACAAAGCCCCTGTTCAAGGCAGAGTGTTTGTGTCTTTATTCCCCCTCACACGTCTAAGTGAAAGGTACTGTACAAAGACAGAACTGGGGGGAATTGTTATTGTGCTTTTAAGGCTTCAGCAGAGGTAGTCACAGAACCGATTCAACATCTGCGTGAAGGGTAGAGCTGGCATGGCCATGCCACACTAAACCCCAGTGCAGTTGTGTGAAACACATAATGCTTTTACTGGAGTCACAAACTGGGGTGACACTCCACCAGCCAAAATGTGGGGGATTTCTTAGAGGCGTTACCACCTTATCTCTGTGTGAATACATAAGACATTTACACACTTACTTAACGATTGCCTGCCCTCTACTCTGCCCGCTGAGCTTCTTGTAATGCTCTATGACCCGATCTTCACTGTAGGGGGGTGGGATAAAGAGAAAAGAGGAAAATATCAGCAAGACGATAAACAACATGTGAACTTATAAAACGTTTGGTGGGTTTTTCTGGGTAAAAGTGTCTCACCAGTAAGCCAGTGACGGATGCTCCTTTAGGGCCTGGGTGGGTAGAGCAGGCAGCTTTTTCAGGTCAGACCTAGTTGCATCGTTACTGTGAAAGAAAAAGAGCAGACTTGATCAGCGACACTTATTCTCAACAGTTTCACACAAACCTGGAAGATATCTATCAACTGTAGAAAGGGGACAACTTAAAAAAAGTTGTCAATTAAATATTAAAAAAAGGATTTTCTCCAAGTCTTAAAATGAACTTTAGAACATTTTGGAAGAAGGGACATTTGGTTAAGAGACAGGAGTAAATGTCCACGGTCTAAATGCTTCTGTGGTCTGTCTGGACAGCTGCGGAGAGTAGACACTGACAGCTGGAAGCAGAAGAAAGAAAAGAGCGACAGAAGCTGAGACACAAAGATAAAAGAAAGAAAGATAAAAGGCGATACAAAAAAACAAAACAAAACAGGAATGGGACAGGAAAAGATTAAGACTGAGAAAGACTAAATGAGACCGGGAAGCATACAGACAGCTAAAGTAACTTGGCCCCAGATTCAGTTTTCAGACCTCCAGCGGCAGGAGGTCTTAATACCCAACTCTAATCCCCCAGCCTCTCTCCGGCCTCTGCCTAGGCCTCAGAAGATTGGGGAAAGCCCTGGGAACATGACAACCTATGAGCTAAAGCCCTGGCAGAGATCCATCCACCCTGCCCGTCTGTTCCTTAATGTGTGAACACAGCTGTGCGTCTGCATTGACTGATACTCACTATGTAGCTATTTATTAAGTATACCAGTTGGGTGGACAACTTTGGGATACATGATAACAATCTGAAGTGCAAGCTGTGCAGAAAAACATCCAAAAAAATAGTGTTTTGTTCAAATCTTTTTCTTTAAACTGTTAAATGCAGAGAGAAATGAAGCGCTGTTTTACTAAGATTCAATTAAGATTACTGAAACGTAGTCAGATTAACATAAGCCGCACTGAAAATCAGTCAATTTACTGAATTCTTTGGGAACAATATGATATGCATTTAACAAAGGAAATCAGGTGTTTGGCTTGAAAACTGTATTTTAGGAGGAGACGTAAAACTAAAGTTATGATGAGAAATGCAAAGGGCAGGAACTATGAGCTTTTAGAAAAAAAAGATTTATGTGTATGTGTGGGAAGAAAAAGGGTAGGAATGTGAAGTAATGTCTCCAGAGTGTGTCACATTCCATCCCTATTGTGTTTATTTACTCCTTTCACTGGTTGAAATGAGGTCAAAGGTGATTGCTGTAGTAGTATGTTTTTCATGCTACAATAAAGGGATGAGGAATCACATACATTTAAGCCAACATCACACAGATGAATATCAGAAGGGCCACATGAGGTCCCCAGCTCACATAAAACTTGCACATAAATTAGTATTTTTTCCCCTAATAAGTCAAAAATGAAAATATAACCCAGCAGAAAAGAGAAAATCCGAACGGCTCAAAACTGGTAGGAGAAAAATAAGAAAGTGAGGTAAATCAAATTAAAGGCACAGATATAGGTGATCAAGAGGGGAGCAAAGGACCACATCCAGACCATAAACCACATCCAGTCCTTGAAAATGTCAAGATACTTTGTTAGCCGTTAGCATATTTAGTTTTTAGTGGCTTTGTTGCTTTTAACAACCTCAAAAAGGACATAATAGCTATGATGACTATGAGTATACATACCTAGTGAAATCACCTTTAGCCTCCTGTGAAAGAGAAAAAAGGGGAAAAGGAGGTCAAAGATGATAGGACAATTTATACAGGTGGATATGTGAGCACTAAACAGTGGCCATAAAATGTGCTTTTAAGTTTTTTTATGCTGGAATCAAGGAGAAACATTAAACGACCATCTGGAACGAAACTTCTGAAGAGTTACGGAGCAGATACCTGACACTGTGTGTCTGCACCTGCACACGGAGGCCGAAAACACGCACCCACATTACTCAGCCTAGTTTATGTGTAACATGACCTTGCGAACCACGGTTAATTGACTTACCTACTCCGAGAAAGGGACAGGAAAGGGAAAGGGCTGGAGTCGAGGAGGATTTGTGAAGCGTAAGTGCTTCTCTGTGACAACAGCTATTCCTGTCCACCATTTATCTGGTAGACCAAAATTTGTGTTACCAAAGTCAACTGAGGTTTTTAGGATTTGAAACCTCCCAGCGTTACTGCAGATTAACGTCAAATTGATAGCTACATTAGATAATGAGAGTTTAATCGCTCACAATTATTACTGCAGTAGATAATGTGAGTTTAATCATCGTCAATTAGGATCAAAGGCTTGTGGAGATAGTTTGGAGGAAAACTTCAAACGGTTTCAGAAAAGAACAGCCCCTGGAATAACTTGTGGTACACACACCGACACACAAACAAACATACAACACACACACACACACACACACACACACACACACACACACACACACACACACACACACACACACACACACACACACACACACACACACACACACACACACACACACACACACACACAAGCTTACTTGGAGAATGTAGGAAGCCAATTCGAAGACAACCTCACTGTCTACTTCAATTAGCTCCTGCAAAAAGGGGAGAAAAGGAGTGAGCAAAGGCCATTGGAGACATTCACAAATAAATAAAACACACTTTGATCCCTGTGGGGGTAAAAAGTGGACATTCCTGAAATGATCACTCATTTCATCAGTCGAGATAAGATGATATTTCCTTTCACTTAGATGCCAATAACCCTTCTTTTTTTCATGATGTCTTCATGCAGAAAGAGATCAAAGATTAGAGACAAAGTGGAGGGGTTTGGGAGAGGGGGTTGAGGGGTTGAGGGTGAGCATGGATGCTCTGGTTTTTGATTACTGAGAACATTTACCAGTGTGTGTTTTAAATGCATTACTAGGGACGCACTGATCTACAGGTATCTGCCAATATCAAACCCTGTTGACTGATATTGTCCTAAGATGGCATTTACCAATGTCAGTGGTCATGGGTATTAGCATTACATATTGCTATACCAACTCAGAATTTAACCATGGATGCATGCATGTTTACTACTGTTATATAACACGTAGATGAAGAGATAAGCAACAAGCAGGGAGAACAGACAGAGACAGACATGCAACACTGGTACAAACATTTGTGATTTAGTGACATGTGGTGCGTTCCTGTGAAAAATTTGCCAAATACTTACTTTGGGAGTAAACATATATATGACATGATATGTGTACATTAACAGAGAGGATTAGTGGGCAGTGAGTAGTGGGTCACCTATCCCAGGAATGTGCCCTTTACAATTCACCTCTTAATTTGATGGAGGATCAAACAGCCAGGATGAAACACTAGACAGAACAAACCTAACGTGGGTGTACCACCCAGTGAGGCTGCAAATCAGCACACACTGTGTGTGTTTGTACTGTTTTTTCACAGCACAGCAGAAACTACAAGAATAGTGACTGCAGGAAGCACATTTATATCTGCTACGCTGTGCTGTTTCTCTTTCTTTTTTGCTTTCCTACACTGGTATTTAGCTAATATGAGTTGTAATAAATGAGCAGATAAAAATTGGTATCTTGATGAAGACGCTTTAACATGTTTACTAGCTGGACTGAGCATGAATCCTTCCCTTTGTGGGACTTTGCCAGCCTTTTTAACCATCCTGAAATATTGCAACTGCCGATATTTGAATGTCTTGCTACATACAAGACGTTTTAGCACAAAGAAAATGAGTCTTTAGACACTCTCACAGTTTTCTACAAGGCTTTATTAGAACATTTCAGCTCAGTTATTTACAGTTTCAGGCTGCACACGCCCTCTTCTGGAAAAATTACATAACTGTTAGATACTGGTGTCTATAAATGTGCTGTATGCTGACCAAACTATAACTAGATGCCCCTGCTTGAATTTTAACCAGTTAAGTGAAGTGGATAGCCTCTCCTTACTCTAAAAAAATGTACCATATTAACTGAGTGGTAAAATAATTCCAAAATCTTTCCTCCTTTAAATTGTCTCTTTAGGCAACTTTCTGGAAGTATGTATTCCAGTGCATAATTTAAATTGCTATTTAAACAGCCAAAGTAATTGTGGCGTAGCGCTGACAGATGGCAATGAAAATCATTTGCTAGTTGCTGAAATGTGGAGCAGCGCATGACATGACGGGTAACAGATGATGCACATGGTTCACATTTTCTGCTTCAGCAAATCAGCACGCAGGACCGAGGTCCAAGCTTTCCTCTTGTGGCATCTCTTCATTTAGAAAGAAAAATGGGCTAAGGAAGTGGCACGCAACATGAAGCCCAGCACTCTATGCAATTTCACCATAAAATGTAACCACTGAAAGCCAAAAATGATTTAAGGCCAGAAGAAAAAGCTTGGCTTTAAATGCAATTTCACAGAGGATTCATATCATTCATATAGCATGTAAAGATAAACCAAAGGAGAAGGAGATGAAACCAGCAGTACTTGAAATGCAGAAAAAAAACTAGCTATTTACCTTGTATATGATGGACTTTGCATTAAGAAAGAACAGTTCAATGGTGGCGTTATCCTTCAGGTAGGATATACTCTCTATGTAGAACCTGAAAACACAGAAGAAAATATAAACACTCCTGCAGCTTCAAAGTAAGCAAGGGTGTTCATTGACCTTCAGGAAACAGAAAGAAGATACATCAAGGAGTGTTTTTTGTGTTTGCTTCAAAAACAGAAGCTAGCATGCAGGAAAGCTATGAAAACGAAACTGTGCAGATGTGACTGAAAGGTTGCAGTGGTGAAAGTGACCAGATGGGGGCGCACCATACCAAAGGCTGATCACTTATGCCAAAATCCTTTCCCTTCCCCTTACGCCACATCGCCACAGTGGCTGGCAGTGATTCATTATCAGTTTGTGAGTGTGTGCACATTCCTCAATGTGAATATGCACGCACACACACGCAGATTGAATGTGCACATGATGCACTTCGCTGTGCATCATCAGCAGTGTGCAGTGATCACACGCGCTCGCACACAAACACAGAGTACTACCACACACAGAGATGCTGTCACTTTCTGGCGAGAGAAACACAGTAACCCACTTCTGGCAGAGCGGTGAGCAGGGAACTAACACAATAATGCAGTTTAAATTTAGCTCATGAATGCTTGCAAAGCCAGAGGGAAGCTGGAATGGTGCACCAGGAAGCTACTCGTTGTTATCTCCTCTCTGGTGAAAACACACATCAAAAAGATTCCATATAGCTCAGCTGCTCTAAAGTGTCACCTGACATCTTCTTCAGAGATGGTAAATCGTTTGCTGTTAATCGTGTCTTTAAACCTAAGCTAAGTTTTACAAACCAAACCACTTCATTCACCCACTGGTACATCACTGGTGGTAAAGCTTGTCATACACAGATGTGAATGAGCTGGGAGTCAAACTGGGAATTGGTGCGATTAGCGGATAAATAGCTTAAATCCCCCATCTGGTGTGCATAAAAGAGTTCAGTTTACTTGATATAGCTCTGTGAACAATGCGATCAGCAAACATGTCCTTATGAATATAAATCGGAAATGCGCGTGTTGATTTCAGTGCTTATGGGTCTATATAGGCATCGAGTGAGAGGGATTGCAGGCAGATCAATAATCGGGGGTGTGGGGGGGCTTAATTCGCGTTACCCATTGAGCTGCAAGAGAGAATGAGAGGTGCTTGTCAATATTCAGTGTGAACATTTAATTAAAGCAGCACGGTTGATGAGACATGCCCACACTGCCAGCACAGCAGCAAGCATGCAAAAAAAGCACCCACTGAATCAGCAGGAGGTGGGCATCTGCCTAGCACTTATTGGGAACGCACGCATCACACAAATACCTCATGAGAATGCAGAAACGTGACATACAGAGAGAAACACGCACCCACACATAAACACACATCATACTTCATATTAGACAAACACACCCCCGCGCATAAACAAACCTTATATTGTGCTTATTAAAAACAATATGCTCAGATTGATAACAGATTCAGGCCTGGCATTTGGGCTGATTGTTGTTCCACTGCAGTCCACAGTCTGGATCTGAATGTGTGCACGTGTAAGGATGTGTTGAGAGCGGGTGTATTCAGTACTGTGACATTTAGAGAGATTAAGGTTAGAGATTAGACGGAACTGTGATGATGAAGAAGGGGGATGAAGCCTCAATGAGGTGTCAGAGTTCACAGTGTCATCGCACTACCATCACATCCTCAAACACCCATTAGTCTGTGTAAATACACACACAGTGACCCTGCACCCCACACAGCTAACCACCAACACTACCACTACAGCTTGTATATGCAGGCTCCTGGGAACAACAGGACCGTTAGTTAACGCAGGTATAAACACAATTAAGATATTCTGACTGTATTGCTGTGGCATTGTGCAATGACGCCACTAAGCAGGATACAGCCAGCGCGCTAAGAATATGCTTTTTCTAAACAGCTCATTTATATCGTGTCTCATGACTTGAGCCACGATATAAATGCCACCATGAAAATGACTCACTGACATTTTGTCCATGCGCATCACTTCGCTTTACACTATTAAACGTTTTATAGCAATGTTGTGCTGGAGAATTATACGGTCCTAGCATTTATATCGATGTAACTCTGACGCAGCTCGTGCACAAACCTGAGCGGTGTAAAGAAAAAAACAGGACAATTCAAAATAAAGCCTTCGTATTTTTCCAATTTTATTTCAGAGGAACCTGTATGTGCATAGGAATGTGTGTTTTTTCATGTCACGTGGATTGCTTTTTTTTTTTTTTTTTACAAGCCTATAAAATATATAACACCACTAAATGCAATCATAAACAGCTATATGCTGAATTTTGGTCATGCCTGTGTCTGTATTGCAATTCTTCTGTCCTACAGGAGGGTCGGTGGAAAGAAAACGAGTGAACTGTGGTGCAGTTTTATAATCCTGTCACAGTTGGTCAAAAGAAGCATTTTGTTTTTAACCAAAGAGATGACTACAGTTAAGCAACAGCAAGAAAGTCATGGTGGGCTTATACAAAACAAGGATAATGACTGTGCTGTTCAGTGTTCCACTGAAAAAGGACCTTTTTTAAATGAGTTTGCGAGTGTTTTTTGTCAAACAGCTTCAACATAAAGATGCACAGTGCTGATTTCTCCACCTCCCCAAACCCTACCCTTATAGGAAAAAGGTTTCTGGTATTTTGTTTGTTTGTTTGTTTCGAGTACAGTCGCCATGAATCCGATGCTATCTGCATGCAGTGCATTCTGATGAAGTATGAGAGGCTTGCCATTGGCTGAGAGGCCCTGTGGTGGGAAGTAAACACTGCGATCAGAACAATTTCACAGGGGCTTTTCATAACTAATCGTATTAATCTCTTCCTATTATGGCATGAATGTGTGAGTATACTCAAGAACGTACAGACTTCTTTCTTTCGTTCCCACATACATCTGCAATCAGACAATGATTGGTGTGAGGGGACTAACTTGCAGAAGAAAGACTCACCTGACACAGAAGTAGAGGACAATGGGACCAGACTTCTTGGGGAATTCATGTTCTAATACCCTGCGGTCCAGCTGCAGCCAACTAAAATGGCCCCTGATGGGGAAGAACAACCATACAATCAACACTATAATTCAGAGATGTCTTAATATCAAACTAGGGTACACAAAGGTTCATCTCATGAAACAGAACACTTTCTACTTAAGCCATCCCATTTATCTTTTTTGTCACACTTTGCTTGCCTCTGTCCCCCTCTTCTCTTCCCTCCCCTCTCGTTTCTCTCTCTTTGTTTCCAACAGAGAGAAAAACCGCACAGACAGCTTGTCACCCTGGTTACCCTGCATGGTCTCCTGAGCAACTGAGCAACATCTCTCTCAAACTCTCCCTTCTTCTGTTTCTTGTCTCTCAATCTCTTGGCCTCCTGTCCCCAACACGCAGCCTCTTTGACCAGTGAGCGGTCAGAGCTCAGGCGTCTCCTCTCCCCAGGCAAAAGCAACAAATCTACACATCACAGAATTAAGACTCTATAGTGGACAATGCTTCGCTGGACAGACACTGGCAGTAG
Source organism: Astatotilapia calliptera (assembly GCF_964374335.1). Lineage (NCBI taxonomy): Eukaryota > Metazoa > Chordata > Actinopteri > Cichliformes > Cichlidae > Astatotilapia > Astatotilapia calliptera. The sequence goes on along the minus strand of NC_137428.1, from coordinate 60,561,548 downwards.
TCGCTACCATGTAAATACCAAAGAGCAGAGGCCAGTCTTGCTTGACATCAGTGGATGCATGAGATAAAACAAAAACAGAAAGGCAAAACGGCCATGGCGATGTTTGCCTGCATGTAAATCGCTGGCATCACTATCATGCCGTGGCGTTTCTGCCTTTCTAGGTCAGAAAACCCAACAAAGCTAATTTGAATGTCATGTTTGCATTTCAAGCACAGCTCTCATGGCAAGCCTACTGGCAAACACAGACTTGTGATCTTTGCTAGTCCAGAGAAAGATAACCACCCACATCACTTCACTTCACGGTTAAATGTGATCTTCACAGATCTTCATTCTTTGCTTTACCGACAATGATAAAGACAGTTGCTGACAAAATAAATCTGTTTTTTTTTATTTTTTAAATCACTGAACAACAAGAAAAAGACAAATTAGACATGTAAGCTAAACTAGATTTTTCTTTTCAATTTCATAGTTAATTAAGCCTTAACAGGAAAAGTGCTCTGGGAATTCCTCAAGAGAAAACCAATCCAAAACCAAATGCCACATTATTAAAGTGGTGCTTTTGTACACTGTGCTACAACTTAAGTTAATCTATGAGTATATATTTTACATTTAGTCCACCATTATCAGTTTTGTTCACTAGTGCTACAAAGTCCAATTAGTGGGCACACAGAGTAAAATATAAACGGTTGTTGTGGAACGGTAGCCATGTGGAAAAAGATTTTAAATTATACCTCAAAACTGAACGCAATCAAATGTAATTAGAAACCATACCTGCTACTACTCATTATCCCTGACACTAACTCTATAGCATTTATTTAAGGCTTTCTATCTTTGTCATTGGCATCTACAAACACACTGTCCACGACATCAGTGTCCATGACACTGGCTTCAGCCAACCATGAAATCAGAAGCCATGTTCACGTGCACTCCCCTCTGATATCCTTGTTGCTTTGCCTATGTGCACAACAAACAGCACCTGAACTTTGATACTAAATTTGCCTATGATTACACTACTGCTGACCCACATGTTGCTTTAATAACTTTACTGCTACCAACTGTGTATCAGATCTGATGCTGGTGTCATTTACAGTGATCTCATGTTACAGCACTGAAAAAATCCAAACAATTAAGTTAAATTAAAGACTGAGTGACATAATATTTTATTTTAACTTACGTTTCATCTGTGTATGCAATTCCAAAGTACTCCTTCTCCTTTAGGTTGAAGTGAGAGGCCACAAGGTCCAGCAGGTCTTTAGCCATCAGCTTGGGCTGCAGGAAGGAAGATATACGAGTTTGGATTAGGCTAAGGTTGTTTTAATCAGCTGTCATGTGTGTGTGTGAAGTGGTTTGCCACACTGTAGTTTAATTGGAAAAGTAGATGTAGTAAAACTTTATGCTAATGTATTATATCGGCTGTTGAGTTACCGCAATGACTAAGCATTTTGACAAACACCAGGGAGGAGAGGGAAAGGGCCAGAGTGGAGGAGATAAATGAGAGTGAGAGAGCAAGAGAAAGATGGATGGAGTGCGTGGATGTTGCTGACAGTGCAGGTACCCTTCCCCTCCCCTCTCCTTCCTGACCCACACCTCCACTGCAGAGTCACGGCTATGGGCTGAACCACTGTATTGCAGAGAGATGCTAGCACAAGAGCTATATAGCATGCAGATCACCTTAAAGCAAAGCAAGAGTCCAGGGAATGCTGCCATATGCTGCTGGTTTGTCACATCCTGAATAAAAGTGCACCAGTAACTGAGGTTAACCATGGGTGTGCCTCGCTGCCTACATTTACGCGCACAAACACACATGCATACACACTCATCTGCATGCAGCCACAAGACCGTGTTATACAGGCCACTCCCAGCATACAGAAGGAGCACATGAGTTTGTACTGTCTAGGAGAGGAGGGCATGAGGAATACATATTGTCTGAAACCATTTTTCTACACGTGCCCACACACACAACAGCGACATTGTAGTGCCATAGTATCCACACTCTTAAGAGCCTCTTCCTAATGTCCTATAGTATCTACTCACTGCATAGCTACAACTTCAGTGTCATAAGCTACTGAGAGCTATTTAAAGGGAAGGAGGTGATGTCATGCAGACACACACACACACACACACTACCACATCTTCACTGACCTAGATCCCATATAATCACGATGCCTACAGTGATCCTGCTACACATAAAGGCTCAGGAGAGATCAGAATTGAAAGAGAGAGCTGAAGGTGAAGTTACCGCATAAGTTGATTCAACCCTATATTCACAGATGTAAACATTTCTATTTAAATGTCTCGTTAAGAGTAAAATTTCCAAATACATATTTACAGAGAGAACAATTGCAAATTTAGCAAAGATAAGATCGGGAATGTCTCTGAATATTTTTTTGTTCTGCGGCTGTATGTTTACATTGCACAAGCAGAGAAGCAGAGGTTAGAGTGATGATTTTCTCTTTGTTTTGGTCCTGATCTGTGTGACTCAACTGAAATTGGTACTCCCATCCAAAACAGGTCTGATTGGCCCTGTCATTTCTTCCAAATGGGAGAGCAGAAACTTAGATGATCTACACTAGAAGTCTTTGAAGCCCTCAACACATTTTATATGTGGAAATTTTAGGTTTTGAAGAGAGGGTATCTTTATGGCATTAGCAGTAATACCTGTTTTGGTTCAGTCTGGGGAACATGCTGCGATGGTCTTTCATTACCACAGAGCAGCCAAACTGCTGTGGCAACAATATCAATTAAACAACATCCATCCCACCACGGTGTAGCAAGCAGTGAGCGGGTAACAGGGACATATTGGCACGTTGTTGGGCAGATGATGGGGCGCTAAAATAAACCCCAGATACGCTGTTAAAAATCAGGAGTGTATTACTGAAGATTAAGAACAACACAGGAAGCATTTCTCTAACCCACCATTTCCACAAGCATGCGTGGCAGCTTATTTCTGGGATTACAGATACCAGATGTGTAATAATGTGATGTAGACAGAGAAAGACAGGCAGTATTGTAAGTGATGCGGTACACTAAACACACCCTAGACATATACAGACCATGCAGACACACATTACATACGCATACACTATGGAGCCATCTATCAGACTGTACAGTTCTCTGAAAGCTTAGACAGCATTACTGCTAATAGATATTTAGCGTGTGCCTCCTCAGCAGCACAGGTAATTAACAACATAAGAATTACAGGGAGGTGTAAGCGAGTAGCAGACACACTAAAGACAAGTGACAAAAAAACGGTTGCACACTTGGCTGGCTGGAAACAAGTCATGGCCCGATCTCTGCAAACACCCAGTAAGGTCTTTGCTGCCTTCAGAGTTGCTCAGATTTATGAGTTGCCAACTGATTTATTAGTTGCAGCCTATCCCCTCTAAGGCTGTCTAAGGTTAAGGCTTTTTGGAGACACATGCTGCATTATTATGATTTTTCCCTGCACAATAACCTCTTCTTATATTTTTTGCTTTGCATACGGACTTAAAGTTTACTGAACTTCCCCTTCATATTATGTAAAAGGACTCAGTGATGTAGAAAAGCAACACTGTTACACAACTGAACCTTATTTACCCTTTAGCCTCGCAACAGTCTAGGCTACGTAAGTAATAGCTTCTGTACTGATATACAATTTCACCGAGAGGTGTGTTTGGTAGTTAGCTTTACATCTTTACAACCTGGTTAATAAGCGCGCTGTCCCTCTGGTACATTGCTCCCTGCCAATGAGGCATTGCTCCACAAGCAAACCACAGAGGGCACGCTATCAGACTGGAGGAAGTAGACAAGGCTAAATGACTCTTCTGGGATTAAACAGCTGGTCAATGTTACAACTCACTGACAGGAGTAGGAGCCTTTCTTCAGATGGTAACTGGCTTGTGTACCTGGCATGCTTACAACAAGTTTCATGAAAACCTCAATGGGACAGACCTGACAATGGCGCTGTTTTACGATCGGGGGACACTTATAAATAAACACAAATTATAAATAAACACACTGGTTTAGACTGTTTTTGAAATGTGAACATCCAAATCTTTTTTTTTTTTTTTTGCAAACAAGCGGAGGACTGGACTGCTTTTTAGTTCAGTGGAAAACTTAAGAATAACACTGTGATTCTCTGTGGTCCCACTAACAACTCAATGACCTGCAGAACATCCGCCTAACGGATGGAGGCAAGGACAGGGACTGAGAGAGAAAGAAAGCCAGCAGTTTCCTGATTTATGTGACAAAAGTTTGTTAATGACATCCACTTTTCTGACCTTTTTGCCAGTCTTGTTTCTTCTCACAAACGCGGTTAACACAGCCAATTTTTATCACTCACTCCTTATCCGAATATACCAACAAAACTCTTCACATAAGCACTACATTAAGAAATATTTATGTTAAAGCCCCAAGTTGTCTTTTTATTTTATTTTTATGTACTGAAAGAAACGAGAAGAGCAATAGAGAGGGTGGATGGATGCAAGATAGAGCTGAAACATTTGTATTTGTAAATTGAGATAAAGCAATGGAAAGACAGGTAAAAAGCTAGCCAGCTGTTGAATGAGAAAAGAAGACATGAGGAGCCAAGAGTGGAGAGACAGACAGAGTGACTAAGGAAGAGGAGCAGAAAAAGAAGTACCAATTTGAAAGGGAGGATCAGTTCTGGCAGAGTAATCAAATCAGAAAGTCAGCAGACCTATCCTTGGCTCTCCTCTCCATTTTCTCCTCTCTCTCCCTTTAGTGTCATCTCCTTTTCATTCCTTAGCCCTCATCTCATTTTTCTCTCTCCTTCTCAACCTCCCGAGCTTCTGCGTCAATCGTTCTATTCTCTGCCTGCTGTTCTTCTCCTGTTCCAGGGCAATTACTTTCTTTTGTCTTTCTCTGTTTCAGAGGAATCGAGTAATGGTCAGACCAAAGGGAACTATGGGAGGTTAGGAAGAGTGTAAGGAGCTCCTAATGAATCCATTTCAGTGTATCTAGCCAAGCCAAAAGAAAATAAAAAGAATGGCAAAAGTCAATATCATTAGCAATCAATGAAGACCTTTGGTATAGAAAAGAAAGCAGACCAGAGGAGAGTTGCAGCTGAAAGCTGAAAAAGGTAATGGTAAAAACGTAAATGAAAGAGAGGCAGTTTTTTTTAGGATGGTGCTGTTTTTATTCATTACTACAGAGAGGCTTGCTGGGAGAACTAAAGGCTAAAAGCAGAGCCAGGGTAATTGAAGCAAAGGTTTCCATTCAGGACTCGATCGAGTGGAACTGTATGTCAGGATTCAGAGTTTAAACAGGCACTGCAAATCAGTGCTGCGAGCGCAACCTATGTGCGCTTTTATGCATGTGTATGAGAGAGATCAGGGAAAGCATCAAGAAAGCGCAGCGTCACCTACTCCTGACCAAATTTCCCTTCGTCAGCAATAATGGAAGTCACTTGGGACTGCAGACATCACTTCTCCCTAGCTGTAAGGAACTGATAGTCTGTAAAGTGAGAGGGGAGAAAGGAAAGAAAGAACTAGAGGTCAGGAGGAAGACACGCTCACCTGAACGAGGAGCTCCAGCTTCCTGTCGTCCAGCAGATGGACCTGACATCGCCGGCCCTCTGTCATCTGAGAAATAGAAAAAAATGCATGTTTCTTAATATACTTGTTTATAACAGCTCATCCAAACATACACCTGTATCCCACTATTCTACAGAACTACATTGTTACAACTCATGCAACAAAAATTTGGTACATTTCCAAATGACTCATATATTTTGCTCAAATTGAAAAACATCATTGTGCCTCTCATCAATAAGTACAGTATGTGAGCAATACCCTGCATGACAGGCTTGGAGTTTGCATGTGTGTTAGCTCGAGCCATAACAAGGTTAGCTGATCTAAATACACACAATGGGCCTTGCTCTGTTCCTCACGGACATTTTTAACATTCCTCCTTGAGCAGGAAATCCACTATCCATCAGAGGACTAGTGACCAAAGTGAGGGAAGCTGCCTGCTGACAGTGTTCACTGGAGTGTTTGTCTGTTTTGCTGATACCAGGTTTGCTGAATAGAGCTCCAAAAGAATGAATAATATCCGTCTGCCAAGGTCAGGCGTAAACAGTGAAGCAGGTGCAATGATGAAACAGTCAACTGTGGGAAAACACGTGTTAGACCAAATATTTTACACGGCAGACAAAGCCAAGCCGTCTCTGCAAACCTGCCCTAACATTTGCTACTCAAATACAAACAAATCCAGGACCAGGCCTTTAACATTCACTGCATAAACACTGCCGGACATTTAAAGCCATGTGAAGAGGCTGGGTCTCAAGTGTTCTGCATTTTTGGGTGTACGTATGTTTTTCAGCACATGTGGAGATCCTCCACGATTTCACAGGAAGCAGGGACCCTGAGGAACACAAACACCCTTTGGCTCCACCCACGCTTCCCTCAAATCAGGGAGATGGGGACTAGAGAGGTTGGAGGATGGTGTGTGTATTTGGGGGGGGGAATAAAGAGACGGGGGAAACATCACCATTGTCCAAAACTCCTCTCAAAAAACAGATGCTATTAATCTGAACACAAGTATAACTGGTTTGTAACTCTATCAAGAGGATCATATTGGCCTCCTGAGGCTATTGTAATTTGGTAAGGGTGTCTCCTTAACAAAGTTAGCCTACTTTGTCACCATTTGTGCCAGCTTGCATCGGGGTGAGACTTTAGCAAAGAGACGATGATACCAGAAAAAGTGAGGGAAAGAAGTACCGCAGCACTCATCCCAGTGTGAACTTCCCCAAATCATTACTGGTGGGCGTGTGTGGCTTCTAGTGTCTTTGCAGGGTTCAGCTTACCCTCCCCCTCGCCACTGATCCCCTGTGGTTTGAGGGTTTAGATTGGGTGCACCTGTGCACACAGTCAAGTGACACACAAACCCTTACATTTTCCATCCTTGCCCTTTGTTTTTATCCCCCATCCTCCTGTCCTGGAGTTACATTATATCTCTGAAAACACTATGTGTTTATACTGTACACAGTGATTTTAATTACTACCATAGCTGCTTAGTGGTAGGTTTAGTGGTGCAGATGCAACCAGATGTGAGCTGTACAACAACTCAGAGATGTCAAGCGCAACTAAGGTTGCTGTAAAGGCATAACATCGCATTAATCCACATATTTTTGCTCAATTACTCAGCAAAAAACTAGAGTATAATAATCAAACATTTAAAGTATCCTGTCTGCAGAACACTTCAAACTGTAATGTGGCATGCACGCTGTCACTGGGACTCAGCTTGAGGCACATGGGAATAGTGCAAGTCTTAATGTCAAGGTAACAAATCACTGCCCTGAGGAACAAAAACTAAGCAGCCCAATCTGGCACAAACAGATGGGTTTTGGCCACAAAACTGCATGAAAATAAATGTAATAAGTCTCTATTACAAGGTTGTTATCAGTAAAGAAGGCTGACAAAAGTAGAAAATGAGGAATTTTCAATATAACACAATCTAGCTGCACCATGAGCTAAATAATATACATTGTTACAAAATGTTTCTTCTTTACAATGCAACTCTTCTGAGAGAAACAGTGGCCAAAGGCACATGTGCTGCTGGCTGCATCACCTTATCCTGTTGTGTGATTCATGATGCATTCAACAAAGCAACATTTCTGACCCCATTAGTGGTCAGGTCTCAATTGGTTAACATGCATCCTCAAGCCTGACTCACCACCAAGAAACGCTGATATTTAAAGACCAGAGATGAAAGTGAGACATATACCACTACAGTGCTGTCTGAAGCAGCCATGTTCACAGTGTTTCATTATTTCTTCGCTGGGGCTGACAGCACAATTACACACACACACACACACACACACACACACACACACACACACACACACACACACACAGAGAGAGAGAGAGAGTTGACAGTGATGCTTGGTCAGTATAAGCGACCGCAGTAAGGTTATCATTAGTTAGTACCTTGCAAATAAATGCTCACTGCCACTCACAGAAGCCGGCTCCAAGAAGGAGAGAAAAAACAAAAATAATAATAAAAAATTTTAATCCCAGAAAGAAATGAGTCGTGTTGCAGCCAGAAAATCCTCAAAAAACACCCGCTTTTCTGTCCGGCCTAGAGGATGAGGCACATCAGCATCCATGTTTGTGACCATTAGTTAACGTTAGTTGCGAGCTGGCCGTATAATCCCGTCTTCTCACGTCTTCGCCGTTCAAGCAAAAAAATAAATAGGCGCTAATTAACGGCGACCGTGGAGCGTTTTTCAAGCGAGGCTTCTCTCTCATCCCTCCTTGTGGAAAGCACTCAGCTCCACGGTGCTAGTCCTGGACGACCAACCCCCGCCCACCCCCTCCCCACACCTTTCCCTACCGGCACCGTGCACAAACGGCGTGTGAACGTGCGGAACGCGGGAGACCGTACCATCGGTCGGCAACCGAGGGGGACGGCCGGAAGAAGCGGCTGACTGTGCTCCAGTCTGCCTTCACTTCGCCAGCTTTGCTTCTCGCTGTCACCGGAGTTGCTTCGAAAACACGGGAATAATGGAGGCAAGATGTGGGGGCGGGGAGAGGAGGGGGAATTTTCTGCAGCGGCAGCTCGCAGCCATGAGAAACTGCAGACCTCTCTCTCTTTCCTGATGTGTGAGTGTGTGTGTGTGTGTGTCTGCACCCAAACATCTGTGTCTGCAGGACGGTACTGATACATAACAACGTAAAGTCTGCCTACTTTAAGAAATCCGCTGTGCAGGGGCAGGAGGAGTTGAGACTATCTAATATGAGTGATCACCTTTAAATCAGCATGTAACAAGTGTATTGTGACAGAGCTGCACAAACCTTCAAATGCTGGTTATACCCTGCTAAAAAGCAAACAAGCAGAGGTTTCTGTCTAGACCCTTGGTTTGCGCTCCCTCTCTCTGCCTCTCCCTACAGCTTGTAGCTTCCTGTCTGCGCTTTCAAACACAAATCTTGCTCACAGGTTTGGCTTGCTTGAATGAATCCTGGCCCTTCAGTCCACTGCAGCCGTTGCACTGACTCTCTCTTTTTTTTTTGTATGACCTAAATTGGGCACTTGTGTTCACCTTGCACGGCTGGAACAGCAGCCGTTAAAACCGCAAGCTGTTAACATAACAAAATCAGTCTGGTTTGTGGATCCATAAATAGATACTAAGATGTGCAGTGGAGGGTGCTTATAAAAAGTTTGAATGATTCAGCTATTCTGCCTTTTACAACAAGAAGCAGTCCCCGTGTTATGAAAACAGTGTGAGCACCCATGCAAAGCAGGTATGCATATGTGGCACACCTTGTGTACTCGGTGTCATTCTGTTTATTTGAGTGAAATGCAGTTGTGCCATATGTGATTCATTGAAATGCTCTCTTCCCAAACATTTAGCAATATCAAGATGCAATTACATTTTATAAGCTTGGCTTGAAAAGCTTTCTTGCAACCACGGTGTATGCTGCAACCCCAAAATTCAGCTTAGTTTGCTAAATGTAGAGGGTCACATGAGAAACGAGGAGGTGTATCCTTTTCCCTTCTGCCGGATTTTTCTGTTTCTGGATATTTTTGGCCTGCTCCAGACACCGGAAACTGGCCTGTCCAACTTAAACATCTCCAGATGACTCTTTCTTTGGCATTAATACATACAGCCGTCCCCTCATTCTTTTTCTCCGGTCAAATTCACATCTCCGTTTATTGGTAGCTTCCTCAATTTGCTGTGATAAGAGTCCTGTTGTTTAACAGTGCCAGGGAGAGTGAAAGAAGGGGGACAGAGGAGACTAGAAGCAGGATCCTGAACACTTACACTGCATGAGTCTATGAATGATTCCTCCTGCATGGCATGTCTCTGTAAAGCACTTTGAATCACCTTGTTGTTGAATTGTGCTATACAAATAAACTTGCCTTGCCTTGCCTTGCCTTGCCTTGCATGGATGAAGCTGAACCACAAAAAAAAAAACATAAATAAAAAGGAGGGAAGAAGGGAAGCAAGGCAGGAAGGAACAATAACAGGCAACTGTGATTTACTGAGCCACCCTATCCAGTGTCCATGGCCCTTATCTTCCCATACATGCTAACCTCTCCATGACCTACAGACAGTATTGCCAAGAACTACAAAGTGAGAAACACTTGTAGGTGTAACATTTCTGGACCCTGACCGAGCCTTGTTATGGAGCCAGTTTGCTTCTATTCTGGGCTGGGGTGTGGCTGTAATAATGAGGTGCTGATTAAGTATTTTTCTGCAGAGTACCGATCCAAAGGGTAAAGATCTGAATGGCTGAGGTGGGTTTAACAGGGTAGAGTGGGGATTTAGGGTCAGACAGGGAAACACAGCTGTTGGTCTGTGTTGGGAAAGGTAAGCTATGTTGGTGGAACCCAATATAAACACCGCTGAACGGTTAATTGAAGCAAGATGGAGAATCTCCTCAACCCTAACTGTGGGATGATGTGGTAGGCAATTAAGACTGACACACACATACACACACACACACACACTCTGTCTTGCTCCGTCTACCGTTGTCTGCTTCTCCCACATATTTATAGAGACAAAATAAACAGACACTCTTAAACACGTCACTTTGAGAGCAAGCGTGCTGTGACACAAGCACTCCGATGATGATTTATGATGCTGAGATCATTACATCTCAGCAGGCTTTACGACTTGTCTGCAGTTTGAACGCAACAGCATCTACGTATGGTGTAGATTAGATTACAATGCAGAAGAAAAATAAAACATTGGGAATACAGTTTCAGTTCAGTCCAGTAGGTTATTTAAGACCTGATGGAAAAATAATAGCAGGGCCAAATCCTGTCTTCCCCCTCAAACTAGTGTTTCACAGAGTGGCAGAGTGAGATGGAGCAGGGAGGGTCAAGGAAAGGCAGCCAGGAATGTCTGGAGAAAAGACTGACCGTCGAGATCTGTTTTGTTTGTACAAGTGTGTATATGGGAGCGTGCGTGCGTGTTATTGTGTGTGTCTGTGAGCTCCACCCTCACTGCCCGTGAGTGACTTTGGGACTGAAATGTGGTTCCAGTTAGGGCGTTTTTTAAAATCAGAAACATACTGGCACTTCAAACAAACTGGGGATATTTTTGAAGCCAACGCAGCTTTGTTCTTATTTTACTACAAAGCTCCATTCCCAGACTTCCACTAAAAAAAACAAAAAAAACAAGAAAAACAAAAAAAACCCATCCCCCCCCTCATTTTAATATAGAATCACAACTCTGACTAAAACTGACAGACGGAGACGCTTATGAATTTCAAAACCCACACGGGCACTTTTAGCGGGAACAGTAAAGACATTGGGAATAATGCTGTATAAAAGATTTTTGCAAGATCCAAACTTTTGTTGTGTTGAAGTCACACCAATCCACCTCTGCCTTCACATCTTAAGTTCAACCTCGCTGCCATTTGCACCCTTAGGAACCTCGATTCCAAACGAACTGAAAAGATAAGACTTTTGCCTTTTCTTGCTTCATGGTGAAAACTGCCAGAAAGCATTTCTGCTACACACACACGCACGCACTCAAGAAAAATGTACATTCATCGACAGATCAAAGTGTCATCAAAGGGTCTCTAAAAAATATGCACAATGTGAGCCAGTGGTTTGTGCTTCTTAAAAAGATTGTGTGGATAAGAGAAACAAAAATAACACATGAAGACACAGCAATAGTTTTTTTTGTGCTGGTAGAGTTAATCTGAACATGCCTTGCAGTCATAACATTAAACTTCACCTTGTTCCGCTTGATTCCTCATGAAATTTTTCTTTTTATTCTTTGCAGATTACACACTGAAAGGTCACATTGCCTAATCCCAAAATAATGAAGTCCTTTCTTAACCCCCACCCCCTCCCTCCCCAATCCCTGCACACCTATGTTGTTCCTGTAACAGTCAGTTGTGTGGACTTATCTCTTTATGCTTAATTAGCTCCTCCTCCTCTTTGTTTCAAGCCCGTATCGTCCTTCTGTTTGTCTCAGTTCTTCCATTTCCTTTTTTTGGGTTTTGTAAATCCTTTATATACATTTGTTTCAACTGCACTTTGTGGTTGAACAAAATTTTGGCCTCACAGACGTACACGTGTGCATGGGCGGCTCACTCACAGAACCAGCAGTTATATTTAAAACTCTAAAACAACACCACAGTCTCCTATGATTACATCCAAGCAAACAAGCACAATGCGGTGATACAGCGCCACAGTGCGTCAAGTATAGGAGGGAATGGCCGCAGGCTGCTTTGATTATTCAGTTCGAATTTTTTTTTTTATGAAAATGAGATGTACAGAAAGTGCCAAAAGGGCTTAATCCACTTTCTAAAGGTGGCTCCCCCAGTTCATGAGTCTTTTCATGTCTTCTCTTTTAGATGACTTTTCCCTGTCAGGTTTATTGGAATGGACCGTACAGTCTATCTGTCTGTCTATAGATGTACTGAGAGTGCCAGCAACCTGAAAGAAGAGTACAGAAGTTCAGGACAAATAGGTACGAGTGATGTCATGTCTTCTCAATGAAACACAGTCTCAGTGATTGCGGGGGATGATCTGAGAGGATGTGGACTGTCAGTGTTCACAGGGGAAGGATCTTTTACCCCTACACCTCCTCTCTTCATCTATAATTTAGACAATGAGAAATCACTATAGACCCAAGCGACCCTGTGTTCACTGATACTGCTGGCACTGCACTCAGAAGGACAGTGTGACGTAGAGAGGAGTGTGCGGTTCTGCACAGTATCCTTTGTATACAGTGTGTGTGTGTTTGCATCTGTGTGTACAACCCACTGAATTTTGCTGATCAATGAGCCTTCCTTGTAGAGCTCTTTTTATCTTTGCTTTCTTTGGCTTTTGTTTGGTGTCCCATAAGCAAAAACCAAAAAAAAAGGAAAACCCCGCATGTTTGTGTGTGCCCTCGTGGCGTAAACTCAAGGGCACTGAGTGCTGCAGAGCAGTTGAACCCATGTGGCCTCTATTCCCTGCCCTGTGACAAGATGGAATACCAAACACACTAATCATTTAGCAAGCTGAATATTAAACAGTGCTGTCTGCAAGTTCTATTTGTGTGTGTGTGTGTGTGCGTGTGTTTGTGTCCTAATGTATTCTACTAGCCTATTAAACATGTACCCTGAGACCAGAAACAGCAGGGGAGATTTTGGGGCAAAAGGTGCCTAAATCCTCTCTGTGCCTTGCTGATTTTGCCTGGTGTGTGTGTGTGTGTGTGTGTCCTCCAGGTCCAAAGACCCTCTAGGCTAATTAGGGAAACAGCCAAAGAACAACACCATTCAAAGCACTGGCTTTACAGGAGCTTGGTGAGCTTCCATCCTCATGATACTTCAGAGATTTTCAAACCACCCACTTCTTTAGCTGAGTGCATGGAAACATCCTGCAGTGTCAAGTGCACACACGCACACATACTCTCGCATGCACATAAATGTTTGACCGGCCTCACTGCTCCGTGCTTGCCAAAGTAAGATGCAAACAAAAGTTGCCATGGCAACGTTCTAGGAGATCTACTCTTGTCTGTCACTCAGTCCTGTGCCAGAAATGTAGGGCACTTAAAGGAGGAGGCAATGTCACACAATGGTCAGACATTGTAACAAAAATAGGTATGACTGTGGTGTACAAGTGTACAGCAAAAAGGCACGCAATAAAGGCTTCAAGTGATTCAGTGCAACTGATGACAGTGTCATGATGCCTGATGAAAAAGACAAGTGAACCCTTTGCTCTACCAAGCCACTATGTACTCATAATTTCACACATCTGCACCTTCACTATTCCAGCTCGCGTTCACAGGGAATTGGCAAGGGAAAAGGCTGAAAAGGGTTAAGGAAGACAGATTGGAGAAAAAAGGAGAATACATGAGAGATGAGCCAGGCAGAGAAATCGACACAACATATAGAAGAAGCTGAAAGCTATGAAGTTATGGGCTGAACAGGGTGCAGCCTAGGACATTTCTTCATCTTGCTTCAGGATCTATTTTGAGGTATTATAATGAAAAAAAGGGGAATGAAAAAGAGTTATCGGCCCCTCCACAAGTCCCGTCCTGCAGCCTGTGTAGTCAGTTTGAACTGTGCTCTATAGCTGGGATTTATCAATCCATAACTTTGGTTCATTGTGACTAAGCTCCATTATGACACACTTGATTCCTCTGAGGCAGGGTAGTGAAAAATGACCCAGCTCATCTGCAGGGAGAGCCCTTAGGCATTTGTGTGTGGTCTGTGCACAGGTGTGTGTAGTGTATAAATATATAAATATATATGGATGTGGGTGCAATTCCTGTCGTCCAAAGGGAATCCCGTCACAGTAAAGATATTGAAGGTTATCCATTTGTCCACTTTGCCTCAAGGAAATTGGCAGTCTGAAGGTTTGGAAAGCCTTTTCTTTCTTTTGAAAGCACCTGATTAAAAAAAACGGCTGTGGTATAGAACCTCAACAAAGCTTACCATTCCTAAAATCTAAGCTGTGGATGTATATGCATTCACTCTCATTCAGGGGCACAATTAGCTACTTTGGACTGGAGGAACCATTTCATGCCTTACAAATTTTCAAGGTAGTCTCTACTTTTTGTTTGTCGGCATTAGAGGAACTAGGAACCATCAAAGTTCTTGGAAACATTTTTTGAGGTCTTTCGTTAGCTCCTCCTTCAGCATAGACATAGTGCTTACTGTACACATGTAGTTGTACATGTGTTGATTTGTGTGGTGCTTACAACTGCATATATAATAACTGCTAGAATTCCTACTCAGCTGCTTGAGACATTCAAACACAGTGAAGCTATTTAGAGAGAAAATGAAGAAGATTAACTAACATTAATAATAAGATGATAAAAAACCACAACAATCATGGCTTAATGAAAGCTACCCTTGTCCACAGACTGGTAACATGCTGCACAAATGATTCATTAGTCGAATTCTAATTTCATCAAAGGCTCCAGGAGCCTCTGCCTCTTGTTAGTGAATCATTGTATACTTAACAATGCAAAAAGAAAATAATCACTTGTAATGTTACATTATATAACTTAAAATAGCACATTTGGGTGCTTTCAGCTACATGTCTTTTTTTCCCCAAGTCTATTATTATCACAAAAGATCCAATCATGGCACCTTCCGGCTTGTTGTGAATGTGGTCTAGTTGTTGCTATGCCAACCATGTAGCAACAATACTTCATGTAAGTGTTCCTGCTAACTGCAAATGAAAACAGGCAAAAACCTCAGAAATGCATAGCGGTCTTGGTGGACCACCCCAGCAGATAGTTACTGTTTGGGGCGATACACTAACTTGTCAGATCTGAATGTTTTGGCTCAGGCAAATGTTGATATTTCTCTCATCTCTCCAGTTTAATACGCATGCAAAACTCTAAACCTCTTTTCAGTAAACACATGTGGACTCACTGTTAGAGGGTATAATATCCGTACAAACAGAGGATCTGAGAGTCCCTGAGAGGGATTTCCCCAGATATTTACCAGATTCTCGTAGTAATCCTCTGGGATTACCATTCTATACCGTGGCCCTAACCTTTGAACTTAAAACATTATAAGCTCTTACATCCCCAACACTAATGTCGCATTTAAACCAATCTCTTCATTCGCTGGAAGAGGACCACCTCCAAAAACCTTATATCATGTCCGTTCTGGCCACGATTCAGACACACTGAGAGGATTTAAAGGGATACCCGCCAGCTTTATCGAGCAGGCCTCTCAGCCTTGGCCCAATAAAACACTGACTAGATACTGCAAACATGTTCAACATCCAAATAGTCTCCAACATGGTAACTGATGCCTGGCAAAGTTATTTAAAATCAGACAGTCTTTTTCACGCACCAACGATGGATGGTTTTCCTTTAAAAAAAGTATGACTACCATCCTGTTCATATCCAATATCGTGCCTTAAACCAGAGAAATCAGATTAGCCCTTCTAATACTGTACAGCATGTGTGAAGATGTCAGTGTGCGCCCATGCATGTGCCTGTAATTAATTAAAAGTGAGAGGCCATCCTGTGAAGGACTCTGATATATTTTTACATCACCGGAGAAATTATAGTCTGGCACGGTTGATAGCTGCTAAATGATAATATTGCACATGGAGAATTAAATTGGAGAAGGGTGTTGTGCTTTAAATATTTAACATGTAACAGGGTTGCAGATCATAAGAAGCCTCATCAAACAACTTTAAAGCAACAAAATGTGGACAACGATTCAGTCTTTGATCGTGAATTATGATTTACAGAGTGAAATTATAACTTAGAGTTCAACTCCTGATGAATCAGTTCAGAAGAATTTTCCTTGCTTCAAACATGATCAAACAACGACAAGCTTCGCTCTCCTCCGCTTTTTCCTCTTCCTCTTTCACACATCCATTTACACTCACACACTGGGTATTTGATAAACCTGGGAATGGAGCAGTGGAAATGTTTTCCAGACGATCTATGCAAATAAGTCCTAATCCCCAGGGATACACTGTAAACGGCTTGAACCACCAACACAATCTACAGAGGGGTATTTGTGTGTGCATGTGTGTGCGTCGATGTAGGGATATCAAACAAACACACCTCCAGCTAGTTGCCAACAAATTAGAAAATTACAAGTAAATAAACAAAGTACTGGAAAACTTTGGTACAATGTCGATTCTGGCCTTCCCATCCACGAACCCTTTCTGCCGGTTGTGGGAAAAGATTTTCTCACATACAGATCCTGACTTTGGCAATGAGAACAAAGACTGCTGCCAGACAGCCCTAGCGATCAGAATTCTTCAGCAGGAAGTCACAAGTTTAACCTCATCCTCTATCCAATAATTACTTGGCTGGAAAATGGGATAACGTTGGGAATAAGCAAGGACACAGAGATTTCGGATTCTGGACATTTGCCTGCCTGTCATAAGGTTATTTACCGACATCTGTTTCAGTAGAACACTTTACAAATTGATGATAAATTGAACATGAGCGTAAGAGAGACTTCACAAAGTAGGCTGATTACAATTGTGACCTAATTCAGGGGAGCTGCTGGCAATCACAGTGGATTCTTCCCAACACTGTACTTTGACTGAGAGCCAAAAGTCCACAAACAAAAGCAGTAACTGGACAGATACAAATGAACCAAGTCTAAGACAGAAGAAGGATTGTGTATCCTATATCTTAGGGTGCCGTTGCTGCGTCTCTGGTTCGTATCATAAAGTACTGGGACCACTCAGTGGGAAAGGAATACATCCAATACATTTTCTCACAGGAAACGGCACCAGATGAGTTTGGTGGGAGTAAACTGGCTTGGATTTCAGTGTAAAATATGAGGAGAGCCTACGAGCTAATGCACCATAAGAGTTACAACGAATATACCTTATGCGTGCAATCTTAAATATGCATAAAATGTTTCAGTGGTATTGTGTTGCTAGGAAACAGCTTGGATCAAAGTTTATTTGTCATGTAGGAGAACCAGTTTCCTGTCAGCATTGTTATTAGCAAGAGCTGTAACAGGAAGCAAACTGAGTCTATCTAGGATGTTTATCTTGTCAAGTCTAAAAAGCTCCACGGGGATGCCGAACACGCTTGCTAAACAAGTCACTTCAGGTTGTTATGAATAAAATGATGGCTTGGAGTAATTTTTGTGAGTTGTATTACACTGACTACAGGTTGATTAAAAGAAAAAAACAAAACAAGAAACAAAACAACAAATCTTGCAGCTCAGGGGAAGTCCGACCACCTGCGTTTGCTATAGTCTTTACTGTTGCGTCTTCCCTGCGCAGGATATCCTGCCTTCGGGATGGGGTGGGATGATAAGAAGGGGGTTGGTAGGATATAAATGAAAAAAAGAAAAGGCACGATGTGAACAGCTGAAATTGATGCAAATTGGAAGCAGCACGAGAAATGACAAACAAATACCCTGAGACACTGTGTAACGCAGCACAGCCGAGCGCTGCCCTGTTGGTACTAACCCTGTTTAAGGGGTCGCATCACCAGAGGAAAAAGTGTGACTGGAGGCTGTTGAGTCAATATTACTCAGCCTGATGTATGGAAGTGTGAACACACAGCTCACAAGAGAAATAAGTGTACGTCTGTGTGAGCAAACAACATTTCATAAATGCCGTCTGCTGGTTAATGCAGCGCTACGGCTCCATCGAACGGGGCGATGATCCGCACAACACGCAGAGCGACGTTGGTGCGAAATCATCACCTTGACGCACAGTATTCCCAAATGGATTGAGCATACTGGACTGCTGGTGATGCAAGCCTTCACTGGTCACAGTTGAAATGACTGCAGGGAGAAAGAGCTGAAAGGAAAAGCAGTCGAATTTTAAGTAGGACCAAATTTTTAAAAAGAAAGTTTGAGAGTAAAACAAGGCACGGCATGGTCCTGGGACAGGTTAGAGCCACGACTGGAAATGTTTTCCAGTTCAAGAGAAGAAAAAAAAGATGGAAAAGAAGTGTAGAAAGTGAAAACAGGTTGGTAGAAGTTAAGGCCTTGTCTGTGTCTATCATTCCGGCTCTCTTTCTTTCTTTTCCCCTCTCTCTCCTATTGTGTGTGTGCCAGTTGTGTGAGGCTGGGTATCTCATTAACAGTAATAGAGGAAGCCAGGCAGGGCGGCAGTGAGCCAGGGATATCCCCATCCCACAGTCTGACACACTGACCCCTCCTTCTCTGCTATTGAAACTCCCACCGCTATTAACTGCTCCACCTTGGACTGTACCACTTTTCCAGGCCAGGGGAAATATTGTTGAAAGGACTTCTCCAGAGGATGTTTAGGGAGCATTAAAAGAGCCCCTCCTGAAAGGTGCCTTAGTGTGGACCAGGATGGGGTTGTTAAGGATGGGTTAGACTTAGGGAGGCCTTGTTTCAGCTTCCTCTGATTGTGTTACCCTCCCTTAGGATGCTTAAACCGAGAAGCTACATAAAACCGCATTTGAAGACAAAAGTTAGAATAACAATCCAGATTATTCTCCTCTTGAGAATAAAAAGGGAATCGGAGAAAAAAGGCAGGAAAACGCGCATGCTGTGTATGTTTATCTTCGTGTGCATGTATGCGCTGATGAATTTTTGCTATGCAGTGTGCTTCTTATCATTTAGCTACAGGCCTGGTGAGTCTGTTGGGTTTGTCCTGGTGGTACCAGCTGCATACAGGCCAGGTGAGATGCTTGGGGAATACTAATGGGTCCATGAAAGCCCTGTGCATCAATTCAGACATGGTGACGTGAATACTGATCAAGCTTTTTGCTGAATCACAGCTAGACAGGCACAAGGCACAAAAGAAGCTGCTGCTTTTACACAAATAAAATAATGCAGACTAGAGAAAGGGCTTGCATTATTAAAGCAAATTGACACATTTAGAGAACACAAAGTTAGCAGGGAGTGAAATGTGAGGCAAAGGAGACAGAGAGACCAAACAGCTTACAAAATAGCCTCTATGTGTGTGTTTTTGTGTGCAAGCATCCCCCTTTTAGATGCCCATAGAAACACTTACCAGCTTAACAGCTTAGTTACCACCTCTTTAATACTGACCTTGGCAACGTAACTTCCTGTTGTGTATGCCGAGCACAACAAAAACAAAAGAACACTATACACAGGAACGGCTAAGTGAAAAAAAGTTCTATTCAGTACATAAACCTAGCAGGAACATAGCCATGACATCCAACCCAGTTCTGTCCTTCAAGCTTAATGAAACAAATCAGTCAAGTTTAACCCTGCCCTGTCTCTGGCTCCAGCCTTTGTCAGGACATACCTGGCCCTAGAGTACATCATCTG
Organism: Astatotilapia calliptera; assembly: GCF_964374335.1. Classification (NCBI taxonomy): domain Eukaryota; kingdom Metazoa; phylum Chordata; class Actinopteri; order Cichliformes; family Cichlidae; genus Astatotilapia; species Astatotilapia calliptera. The sequence continues at coordinate 60,541,878 of NC_137428.1, read as the reverse complement.
TTCCCTACTTGTCTTTCTTCTTCTGCCTCAAGCCCTTGACGCACAAGTGCAGAATCCTTCATTAATAACAGCTCCTTATTACACGGGAGGGCAGCATGTAAACGCAAGTATGTCTTAACAGGTGCACAATTATTTGGGATAAAATGTAGTGCAAAATGCTTACTGAGATGATTGTGCATAGAAATCTATCTGATATATATTTTTCTTTCTTTCTTTCTTTCTTTCTTTCTTTCTTTCTTTCTTTCTTTCTTTCTTTTTCTTTCTTTCTTTTTTAAATGTTTACGTTTTATGTGTATTGGAGGTGAATCCTACCTGATAAAGCGGCCTTGAAACACACCTGTGTGTGTGCAATAGATGCAGAGGCCCAGGAAGGTTCCTGGCATGCATGCGAATCCGCCGGATGGCTGTGGAGGTGAGAGTCCATAGCAAGCCCTGTCGAGTACAGACCACCTCATCTAAACCCAACAAGACAGCCTCCATCCCTAACTAACTACTTTGCCACCAGACGAATACACAGCAATATGAGTTTATATCAAAGGGACATCCACAGGTAGTGGCAATGAGATGGTATGATTAGCCTTTATTGTCCTCTTGATGCCACTTAGATCCAGTAGATAATACATGAGTCATTTGTAGAGGTAAGCCTGAGAGAGACAGGTTAACCCCAGTGTCTGTCTCCTCTCTTGTCCCTCTAGGGCCACTTGCTTCTCTGGGATTCACTGGAGTGATGCCTCCTCAAGGTCAAACCCTGCTAGTCCTTCTGCCCCAGTCCCACACAGCTAGTGTTCCCTGCTGACTCCTTCTCTCCTGGTCCTCCTCTCTTCCTGTCCCTTTTCTTCCCACTGAAGCAAAGCACCCTCTGTCCGTTGCTCTCAGCGTCACAAACACAAACATTCCCACTTAGGAAATGCAGCCGGTCTCTTAGTCTACCCGACTGGAGGTTGTTTTTAAAGCGATATGCACTCGAATACTGCAGCACACACTGAGGGAAACCAGTCCTCTCACTTTCTCTCTCACTGTCTTGGTTTTCAAGGAAAGAGGTATGTTTCTGTGGTAAGTCCATTCCTTTCAAACACCTGTTCAGACTGAACACTAAGTGTATGTTTTTGAAGGAAAAGAAGACTGGCACACATGATATACAAGCATAACTGCAAGCACGATACAGTAGAATGAATCACAGTAACACTGACATCTGGTCACTTGGATTTTTGCCAGAATGTTTTTAAAAAAGGACATATTTTTCCCCCAAGCCAGTTTTCCCAGGCTGGAGTATCCTGGTCTGACCTATCTAAGCTTTGAAAAAAGAAAAATGATGCCTGCTCCAACCGTCTGCTAGTCTTCGCCAACTCATTATCTTGTGAAAAAAAAAAGACTGAATATAATTCATTACGTCAAACTAAGTTGTTTATTTGAGTCAGAAATCCACAATGAATCTTACACTTGCTTGCATACATCCATTTGCAAAAATGGCCACATGGAGGCAATACAAACCCCATATATAATCTCTGCCAAGCAAGCAGCGCCTGTATGTAAATCCTTGCCAGTCTGTTATAAATTCTGGCTTAACAGCACTACTAAAACACTACAGCTTGTATGAGAAATGCTCACTATGTTACGTCTGATAGAAATGTTAAAGTAACTCTAAAATCAAACACACACATTTTTTTTGCCTCCTGCAGATCACGACTGGTTACAGAGAATTTTATTTATGGCAGTTGTGCTATTTAAAAATAACGTCTGCTGGTTTTGTACAGCCAAATGCTTTCATTTTTCCTACTTTCGTCACAGTCTGTCCTCAGAGACTTGATCGATATAAAAATTCAATAACTCTGTACAGTACAGTAATTCTTTGCCTTTTCTACCAAACCACCAATCTGACTGTGTGTATGTGGGGGGGGGGGATTAAATGGCCTTTCGTAGCCCGCTCTGATTCATTGCGAGGCTTATTGATGCGAGGGTCATTTCTGTACTGCTGAGATAGTGTGCTTGTGTGTGAGACTTTGTGTGCATACAAATTATTGTATGACTTAAAGGAACCACAAACATATGAGTGGGAGGCTGTTGTGGTGTACATCGGGTTCAGAACATAACATAAGTAAACTTCTAAGAATCAGCTTACATTTACACCAACCATAAGCTCCAGAATACCTCTGCTTCCACAGCAATCATTTCCCATACTTCTATCTCAGGGTTTGACGTTGTCCTCTCAGTGGTGTCTTGAGAAACTCATGAGGAATGTGTGGTATTTGTGCAGTGTGAATTTTCCAAACTGACTGGAGACGCTCATCTCACAGTGACCGTAACTTACAAGGGGGTGTAAATATTTGTTTCGGCGAGGAGAGAAGAGGGAGGCTGGGTATGAGTGTGCGCTGTTCCCATGATTCCATGTGTTTGCTGTGTCCTGCTGAATCCTGGGAAAGGTCAGACAGCCACTGTGATGTAAACAGACACGGCCAACAGTGTCAGCTGGGCGGCTATCCACGAAGTAAGAAGACGGAGTGGAAAAGAGACTTTTTTTACATTCAGAACCGTGATGGACAAATTGAATTGACAGTTAACTAGTGAGAAAATCTACATAAGACACGGGGAAATCATCTGTCTGCTCCTCATGTATACATGTCTGGCCTCTTTACTTTCTCCTGTTTCTCCATCTCTTTTGGCCTCTTTCATCTCTCGTCTCTCATATCTCTCAGTCTTCCTTCTGCTCTCTGATTTTCCACTCAGGCGTGTTACACTAGAGTGGAGGCAAGGCAGAAAGAGCGAGTGAAAGAGAGAGGAGTGGAGGGAAATGGGTCACCAAAACTATAAATTCACAAGCAGATTCTCAGCTGAGGCTCTCTGGCACACAAATACCTTAAACGAGCTGTGCGCCAGAGAGCAAAAAGTGCACCTGACACTGACACGTTGAAACACTTTATGCAACACTGAACCCGACACGTGACTTGCATGGGTCTAGATTGCTTTGGATTTTTCTTTTTTTTTCTTTCCAACATACAAAGACACACAGATCGATGTCATTGCAACAGAGCTCGTAAGTGACACATCCATATAGACCCAACCAGGAATTCAATTCTGATCAGTCTTGCTTAATGTGATCACATTAGAGGTGCAAGCAGAAAAATCAATAACATAAAGTAATCTGGCCCGAGAGACGGATGAATGCAATGAGCTTCTATATGTCTGCGTCTGTGAGAGTGAAAGAGTGCATGCTGTGAGCTTTAGTTTCACTAGTCCTGTGGGTGTTTGGAATAAATTAAATAAAAATATTGTTTACTGAGCATTTGTGCAATGAAAAACACCCAGTGATGACATGACATAAGCCTTTGAAGTATTGGGACTTTTATACTCTCTTAAGTATAGAAGTTGACCTAGTTCATGTGTTATATGCTCTAAATACTGTACACACATGCATTAAAGGGTGTTCACGCACATGCACGCACATATACACTCTCGCTCTTTCTACCTATCTCTCTCAAGCTAATCATTGTCTCCACTTTGCCTGGCAGATAAATATTAATGAGGATTACTATGTTACTGCAGCACACCCACGGGAAACCAAGAGCCTGCCACTCTCTCCTGCTTTCTAACCCTTTCCTGCTCCATCTCTCTTTGCTACTCCCACACGCACACACACACACACACACACACACACACACACACACACACACACACACACACACACACACACACACACACACACACACACAATTCAAACAACTGCCAAAAAAAGTCTGCCACTTTAAGAAAATGCCTGTCCCCCCTCAACTCTCTAGATTTCTTAATATGCCGTACAATGATTCACACACAGACTCACACACACATGCAAACTATGAATAAACCCCTTCATATGAGTGAGTCACAGACATGCCTCGGTTCTCATTGAGACGTGTTATCTCTGTCTAACAAAGGGCACAGATTGTGCTGGGATATTTAAGGAACATTTCAGGGGTCTCCACATCCTGTTTTGTGGGAGATGGAGTTTTGTCCCATCAGCCCACGATCATCTTTGTCTTTCTTCGGTGCTTGCCTAAAGAACATTATTGTGTTTCTTCCTATATCAGTTAAATGTCTTTATCTTTCGGTGTAAAAAAGGACCTGAGGTAACAAAAAATACAAAAATAAACCTGAATTGAATTTTTCCCCACTCTCTCTGTCTTGAGATGATTGTCATTTCTGTGAATAGAGAAGCAGATATAATGAAGAAATCTTACTGAGCTCTGCATGCATGTGGCAGATGATGGGAACACATAGTTAGACCGACTGACACACACACACACACACACACACACACACACACACACACACACACACATCCCATCCATCTACTGGAAATGTTTTGGCAAAGGACACAAGACTCCACTTTCACCATAGCTACCCCGCTAGCAGACTGTCTCCATAGAGAAAGCATATCATCAGCAGCCTTACTGTCCTCAGCCTTCACTCACAGTCATAGGCGATCATCTCTTGTTTGATCTGTACAGATTTACTTTGAACTTGTATGCAGCTGCGCCATGTGTCTATCTGCGGGTTGATTTTGGACAGGCAATAAAAGACATGAAAAAAAAAAAAATCATAGCCCAGAGTAATGAAAGAAACAGGGTGGAGAAGAGGGTGGGAGTCTCCCGTTCAACCCCCCTTTCTTCAGTGGCTCAATAACATTCTTCATTCTGAGCTGCCTTGGGGAGAAAAGGGGGTCCCCTTTCATGCCGAGCAGGGTGTGGTGCAAGAGGGGCCGTCACGAACCTTTAGCTCTAGTTATCCCCACCTCTTTCTTTTTTTCTCGCCTCTTTCTCCTTCTCTTTGTCTCTTTAATTGGACTGACTGACCACCGCTCTCTCACCTACAGTCCTGGGGGCATGTTGGGATCTCAGGAAATCAATACTGTAGCAAAGGAAAGGAGAGCTGTAGGGGCAAAAAGCTCAAAAGTCAGACTTTTTAGCAAACACGCAGAGAAATGATAAACAAATTACAGATATTTTGGGTGTTGTGTTTCCCTTTGGTTTCCATGTCAACTATTCAAGTCCTTGAATGAATTCTGACTCTAATGTCCCGGCAATTAGATCAGTCTGATGGGAAACAAGTAAGAGAAGCAAGAATGCCAGAATCCAGCCCTGACCTTCTCTGTGATTGGTCCAGACAGGATGTTTAAAGGTAACAAGGATCGATTAGTATTCCTGCCTTAAGTCTTGCATGGCTGCTTCTAGCTTTCAGCCCTGTAATGGTAACTGCTGTCAAGTTATTGTCTGTTTGGATTCCTGTTTAGCTCATGAATGTTTGTTCTGAACATGTGTATATGTGTTTGTGTGAACTTCTCCTTCTTTGACAGCGATCCCCCCCTCCCACCTTCATGCCCTCACTCCCCTGCAGTGCTCCCGACAACAACATGTTTCCCCGGAGACCGATTCAATCTCCTAAAATCAGAAATTGCACACAAACACTTGCACAGGCACAACCGCCAGTCCTCCCTCTCTCCTCTTTGTTTGTTTGGGTTTGGCTTTGTTCTTAATTTCACAGATAAAAGCTGAGCAGCTTTACATGACAGCAAGATAACAAAGGCAGGAAGATAATCCTAATTCAGCCAGCTCACAGAGGTAATCTAAACTGAAAAATATCCCCTCAAAGAAGCTGTTTTTTAAAGCTGTCAACACCAACTGTGCAATTTCTCACCACAACATCATGGTGTCAATACCATAAGTACTTCTGTCCCATTTTCACACTAATGCACAGAGGCAGAAGAAGGATGACGTCATATATAAAAGACCTGTAAGCAACAATCGCATGTGACAGACAACAAGATGCAGAAAACGTGTAACACAAATGGAAAAAACCCGAAACACAATCAAGTCCAGTTAACAAGGCATGTTTTTTTTGTTTTTTAATATGTCATAGATACTGACTGGGAACAAAGATAGCTAATTAGCCACTCGTCCATCACAAGCTACTGATGCAGACGTGACGTGACACGATTCATCTGCATTAGATTAGTGACAGGGCACAGATGAAAAGGTGTGTTTTCACTCTGCAATTTGCAAGTGAAAACGCACCTTTTGGATCAAGCTTTAAAATATATTTCAAGTAAGTTCCCGAATGGTTTGGAGCAAAGTGTATAGCCAGTGGGGATCCATACCCATTAACGTGTGCTTTTTAAATGGGAGACGCTGAAGGACATGGAAAAACTAGGTTCCAAGTATGTAAAATGCTTTAGCTATATTTAAGCTGTCAGTAATAAAATTTCCACTAGAACCTTTCACTTGCTTAGTCAGGTCATATATACATACTTATAAGCAGATTTCTTTCTCTTAGCCCTCTAGCCATCTTACGTAGTTGTATAAGATACAGATGGAGTAGAATGAGTTGTCTAACATGACAAGTCAGAGCAGGACATAGCTGCAGCTGTGAATAGAAGTGAAATCATTTCAGTGGCTCAGTAAGACCACGGAGAGAGGAAAAGTCATTAACCAACAGACAGTCAACATTTACAGAGCGTCGCGCATAGAAACCGGCTTGTTCACCTGTCATCACTTAACAGATAAATTACTCAGACAGTCTGGTGATTTAAAATAATTTTTGTTGACATATTAAACGCTGTGTTACCTGTTTTGTTTGACTCATTACTATTTTTCATAAAAAGTGACGCAGTCACCGCCTCCCACATCAAGCCAGTGATTTTTTCCGGTGCGGCAGTACAAAAATGTGACCAAGTTTATGTAAATCACAACAAGTAATCCCTCTTCAGTCTGTCTGCTCACAGCTGGTGTTAAGGAAAAAAAATGGGAGGAAGATAAATGGAATTCAATCAAGAGAGACTGTGTGTGAAAATCTGCTTTTCTCCGTTAATTAAGGTGATTTGAGCGAGGGTGTCTGTTAGTGGCTCCAGCCAATCATCGAGCAGCAATTACATTTCTGAAAAGGGCAGTGAATATTCAATTTCCTTCAATCAAGGACTGTTACGAATGCCAGATAGATTCAGACAGAAGCGATCCACCCAGGAGCTTAAATACCAGCATTAATAACACATAATAACACAAACTGAGTCTTAAGATGATAACTTGAATGCATCATAGCTATAATATAGTGTCTGACATGCTCCTGCCTCTGATCTCTTTCACTTCAACTGTATAGCTTATCATCAACAAAGAAACCAGGTTGCATTTTATGTACTGTGATGATGCAGCGGTGGTGTGTATATTTAGGCTCATAAAAACGAAAGCTTTTCCATCTAATTTATGATAGCATGTGCACAGCATGTGTTTTCTTGCGTGTGCTGGTGTATATCCTCTGCTCAGTGAAAGCAAAAACCACAAAGAAAGTGGCGATTCTCCAAAGGCCTCGTGGCATTTAGGAGTCCCAGCCACTCAAAGAGGCACATTTATGAGACCAAAGTCACCTCATAGCGAGTGAGTAGACTGAGAATTGAAAAGAAAGATGAAATTCCTTTCAGTATCATCATGCAAGCAGATTGTGATTGTTGGAATGCAAATCTGGAAGCTCTATATCTTCGGTTCGCACGTCACCTGAACACACACTGTACTTAAGTGTGATTCACTTAATACCAGTGCATTCACTGCATGAAAGAACGCTGACACCCATCACAGAATGAAAGCACAGCTGCAAACCTTTTTTTTTTACATTTCTTAAAGAAACATGACAATTAGGAGTAAACAACTTTGCTGAGCACCAAAAGACATGAATTACATGGCAAGTTACAGCGTGTCTTTACAACTGACACAAGGGTTAACTTTGCACCACACATTCCATGTAGCTGGGAACTATTATCTCCAGCCACCAATCTCCACCCACCGCACACACAAACACGTAAACACAAGCTTCTGGTGCCTTGCAGATGAGCTGAACTGTACTGTTTAAAGAAAAAAACAAAACGATCTGGGACAGCACAGGATTCAGCACTTTAAACTGGGCTGAAGTTGAAGCTTTGCTTGATAAAAGCCCATCTCTCGAGTTTAATTGCACTGACAGTGACAGGCAAACGAGCTGCACTCCCACTGTGAGACTTCCCTGTAACCTTGAAGCCGAGGACGGCCGAATGCATTAGCGGTGACAGAGACAGGCTGAGAACTACAAAGATTGACAGACTCAGACTGGCAGGACGAGAAACACAGAGAACTATTGTCCACTGTAGAGATTAAAAGCTTTGCTCTTGACTTGCCTTGCACCAACTCAAATCTAATATAGTCCTTTGGATTAGTCAAGAACCTTTTTTAAATCCCACTTACACACACAAAGATGCTTAAAAAAATACTGTCAAACAGACATAAAGTCAAAGAAGGAGGGATAAAAGTGAAAGAGGTTAACTGAGGGAAGCTTGTCTCTTACCCTCTCTGCACTGTTCCTTCGAAGAGTCCCCACCGGCAGCTTAAGCATCAGCCGGCGGGTTCTCCCGGGCGTCACCGCTCCCTGAACCACCATAGTACGCTCCAGAGTGCGCGTGTCTGTGGGTGTGAGAGCATGTGTGTGAGAGTGTGAAGTGGGTGTCCTCGCTGTCCCGTCCAGCCTGACAGCCGTAGTTCACGCGAGCTTGCGCGTGGCGGTGTTAGAGGGAAGGAAGAGTGTGATGTGAGCGTAGCTGTAGAAGTCCCACACGGGTCCTATGTGCCTCTCTCTGCTTCTGTTTCCCTCTGTGTTAAAAGGCTTCCCATTCTGCTCCACACAGTTACACTCCGCTCTGCCGCTCATGAGGTGAATGAGTGTGTAAGAGTGTATGGGAGGGAGAGGGAGTGTGCTTTGTCTCTCCTCTCTTCTCCCCTCTCCAGCTTTGGCAGCTTCCCCTCCCTTCCTCACATACTCACTTCCTTCAGTCAGGGGCTTAACCAGGTCACTGGATTAATGTGACGTTACAGCTCTTATTAGCATACGCACTTGTGTCACATGACTCAATAATTATTGTGTGTGAGCATATATACCCCCACCACCCACACAGCCCTTACAGGGAATCACGTGGGGAACCTCAAAAGGAATATGGGATGTTTTGCCATCTGGTAGGGAGATTATCTTCGAAATCCCACATCCCAGCTTTCTCTCCCTGCACTGTCTGGAATAGAACACAAAGGAAGAATACATACACACTCACTAGCATGCATCCTCACAGACCAGCATGCATGTTGCTCATGCATGCAGATATTGATCATATTATCACTCGGTTCTTTGCCTATATGGGGGCAACTGTGGCAATTGGCCAGAGTTTTTTCCACAAAGCTGTGACAGCAGTGGACAGTTTGGAGTATCGATCTGGCCTTTGCGGAGACCTTTTATCATGGTAAAACCGCAGCCGTAGAGATCTGCGACTAGCTGCGGCTTCATTCAGCTGAGTCAGTCCTCTGTATCCACCATTGTGGTCTTTACATGTCCATTAAAGCTATTGGAATCAAGAGTTACTGCTGCACCTTGTCATATCTACATCATCACTCACTCCTGTGCTCTTTTTTTACTCCGGCACATCAATACTAAGCTGTCAGCTGATTAAATAAAGTGAATCGACACGCGCTCACATATGCAAAGCTGTTAGGTATGCACATATCCATGCACACATGCACAGCTGCGCACATCTCGAGAAGGCAAGGTAACCATTGCTAACCAGTAACACTGGAAATATAAACCTGTAAGATTTAGCTTGGTCATCCCAGTCAAGAGGTGAACTGATGCTGGATCACAGAGCAAAAATTTAGAGTAAAGTGATTAAAATGAGCAAACTAACCAACTTCTTCCTTCTCCCATATCATTTCTATAATTGAGGATCTCTGACAGCTTTCGTTACACGAGACTATATATGTCACACACACACACACACAAACACACACACAAAAATACCCCACACATTGTGTTAAAGCCAAGAGCCAAGCATACAGGAGGAAATCATCTGCAGTGGTAATCCCCAGAAAGCATTATTTATTCATCACCCTGGCCTCCATCGGTGTGTGAGTGACTGTGGCCTACATGAGAAATATCAGAGGGCTATTTTTAAACTTGGTGTGCAGACATCCAGGTCTAACAGATAAGGAACCAAAATGACTTGGTTCATTTCTCTCTCCCTCTCTGCAATATGACTGGTACTCTGTGTGGTGTGCTTCCTTGACATTAATTCACATGGTGATGACATAGTTCAAGCTCTGCTGCTGATTGGGGAGACAATGCACAAAATCCTGTACTGTACATCCCCTTGACAGTGAGATGAAAATGCACCCTTCTAATAGAGCACTTAAAGTTTGGTTTGCGATCCTTTGTTCTCTTCTTTTTTTATTTGCTTCTTTATTTATTTATTTTTTGCTTGAAATGTGCAATAAACTCCTCAAATCCACAAAGGTGATAAGCCCTCTTCTTGACAGGAGGGAGAAAAAAATAAAGGCAAGTAAAAACAACATGCTACTATTCTTGATGCCTCGGGCTGCTTGCACAATGACCCATTTCAGTCAACAAGCACATAAAGCACATAAAAAAGTAAAGCAAACGGGATTTGCGCTCGGTAACAAAATACATGAAATATAAACCTGTGTACATGATAAAGAGCAAAAACATAAATTTGTAGGAAAAAGCTAGGAGATTCTGACAAGCTTTGCTTCACAAGCACCCGCTGTCCTCAAAGTGAACCATCAGCTATTAATACATTTGCAAAAAAAGAAAAAAAAAACTGCAGAGAGAGGAAGAGAAAGAAAAGAAAATCTACGCCTGAGAGACGCTAATGAGGGAAACAAAGCAGCTGGATTGTCTGGGTTTTATTTCTGCTGTTCTTTTTTTGTGCGTGTCTGCTTAGTCTTTGTTCGTAGTTGCAACCATAAGAAGCGATGGTTCTCCAATGCTAGACTCCCGGCATTGTGATGCATTAATTTACCCTGATAACCCAGCCAGTCTCTGCCCACGGCTGTCTGACTCATCCCTATGGTCCTGCTCCTCAACTCTGTATGTTTGTGCGTCTGTGTGCGTGTGTATGTGTGTGGGAGTATGTGTTTATGGAAATGCCCTCTAGTTGGACCGACTCCCCGTCCCAAGCGGAATGGAGGGGGATTGATTGTTTACGTTTCAAGACACCACAAATTACAAAGGGTTGAGTTACAGCATCATCGCAGGCAAAACAGATAAACGATTGTATAGCTAAACAGTACCACCCTGATAGCGTAACTCGATTCGCTGCTCACTGTGTGCTTTCATCTGCGCTTCTACATGTATGCCAGCCTTGCATCTCCTGAGAGTGAGATGAGCAGAATGTGGGGCCTCCCCACCCTTCATCAGGCCAGAACCAATCATAATGACTTCTCCACAGGGAAGCATCCACTTCAATTACCATCTTCTCAGCAGTGTCTGTGTAAGAGAACCCGGGAAACACCATTACATGCTAAGAAAGGTAATGGATCGCCTGTGAGATTGTTTTATATGAGTCACAGTAAAAACTGGGGCATATTTGTGTTTCAGAGAGATTTGGTGCAACGCTAGGACAGGTTGTCCTGGTCAAACTGTGTCGCTCAGCACACATCTGCTCAACCTGTCTGTATGTGTGTGTGTGTGTGCGCGCGAGAGTGTGCGTGCAAACTGCAAACCTGCTTAGGTGTTGTTCCGTAATATTATTGTTCAAAGCGTTGGCACCAAAGCACTGCAGTCAAGCTGTCTTTCTAGCCTTAGGAACACAGAAGATAAATGTGGCCTTTAATAAAATCTTTGTCCAAGTGCAGTCCACAAATACACTGCTATTATCCAGCCATCTATGTCTTAACAGAATTACAATATATCATTCCAATGGGCCAATCAGCAGTCTATTAGCAGGGCAAAAACACATTTGAATGTGGTGCTAGATGTGCAATATGCCTCAGAGAAAAGCATTCAAAGCTTCTGAATTATTCACCCGAGTGTGCTGGAAGCCCTGAGCGTGTGCTGGGCCAGCTGACATCCGAATCTGAACCATGATGGAAATTGAAGGATGAATGATAATGGCTCATCGGTTTGATCCGTCTGCACATAAAATGGGATCGAGTTTATGATAATTTTGTTGTTGTTTTTATTAAATGTATTTATTTAATTCTGTTTGAATGATCCTGCTGCCAAAGACTAATGCGGCAAGTAAATGAGATACATCTGATTGCAGAAACTGACTATATTACTATACTTTTCAAACTTCTTTTTCAAAAGAAATTTGAATAATATCTTTCAAAAAAAGAAGTTTCTCCGTTCTTGTAAATATTTTCCACTCAGTAAATCGTACAAGACCCCCATAAATAAAAACAAATTGATTCTGCTATCAAATATTAGTATAACCAAACTCTGATATTGCTTATTTCTCTCAGCTGTTGTTGCCCAAAAGCTATCAAAACACAACAATGAGCCATTGCTGCACTGGGGGACATAGTTTTTTTTTCTTTTGTTCCATTAACATGAATAGGGACTGTAGTTTATTTTGAGTCAATCCCCTGATTCTGCAACTGCAAATAGCCCCGCACAAGGCATTATTTACTTCTTCTTCTTTTTGTCCAGCTTTTAAATATTTATATCTCCAGTAGTAACAAATGGGCTTGGGGCTGCAGGATGCAGACAGTGTAGAGAAAGACGGACTCAAATAACAATGAGAGATCGACTGACACATGCTGGTTTTGTTCTTCTTGCAGGATTTTTTTTTTGTTAATAAGAAAGATACTTAAGTCACATCTCAATCAATATCGAGATCAAAATATTTCAGATTAAAGGACAATTGATTGCTTGGGAGCAAACGGGAGAGTGAGTGACGAGGTGCAAACAGAAAGGGGAAAGAGGTCAGCTCGCACTAGCTGAACAATTTTGTCACTGGTCAGAGAACTGGTCAGAGAACACACCCATTACATAACAGAATACTCTCACATAATACACTCAGTCAATAGCCAATGTTTGAATCAACACATCTGCAGCAGTGCAGTCAAAAGAGAATAGTTTGCTAATAAAGAGGCTTTTTGTATGCATGTACTGTAGACACGCATGTTGTATAATTCCGTAGCAAAACTCTCATTGTGACAAGGAAGCGCTTGGTATCGGTACGTCACAGTGTTTGTGCTCCTGGCGGAGTGAATGCTCTCAGAGACCACAGGCCCTTTGTGACCAAATAGCTCTCCCAAAGATATAAACCAGTACTTTATGGCTGCTGGAAGCAGAGGAGACGATGGAGACGAAAAAAAAAAAAAAAAAGCAGAGCAGTGCATTACAGCTGTGATGGAAGCAAACCCATCCAGCTGAGGTCTTTCTCCTTTGGAAGAAACCGGGGGATGGGGGAGACGAGAAGAGATGTAGGACTAAGGAAGAGTAGGAGATGGAAGGATTAGTACCGCCTGCAGGCTGTATCATAGATGTGATGTTGGAAGAGATGATTGGGAGGTGTTTGTGGGGTGCACAAGGAGGAGATTCAATTAAACTACACAGGGATTGAATGCATTTTTAATCACGCTGCCTCAGTTGCTGATGTGACAGTCAGCCTTTGTGCTAGATTGCGAGGCATCCTCTGCAAGAGGAGTTGCCATGCCTCCCTGTCTGTGTGTCTTCTCCTCTCCTCATAGCTCAGCAGCACAATGCACAACAGCTCTGGCGTGAGATGATATGATGCCAGAAACCAGTATTTCATAGCAACAAGAAAAAAATCCAATCAGCAGATACAGATCACATTACTGGTTCATTAAATTTCAAAGGAGCACACATGTGTGAGCTTATTTTAACAGTGTTGAATTAAAAAAAAAACAACAACTTTGCTGACCCGAAATATCCAGCTTCCTGCGAGCGAATGTGGCAACAAAATAGTGACCTCCTTTTCTAGTAGTAAAAGAGGCTGTGAAGGAAGTTCATTGCCTTGGATCCTCTCAGCTTCCCTAAATCATTCATATGTGCAGCTGTGCTAATGAAAATAGCAGTGAGCCCTTGAATATAGCTGCGCACTTCACTGCTGCTCTAAGCCAGTGAGCAGCATAGATAGGGCTCTGGAGGTCTTTTTCTAGCAGAGGATGGAGAACTGCTGTCATTATTCTAATGATCCTTAATTTTCCTATAACGATCCTGGTCTCTGAGCTTAACTGTCCTAATTCACACATACACACAGTCAGACTTATTGAATACACACTTTACAACAAGGACGACTATATACAATATCACAGGCCTGATCCATAACACCATCTACTGCTGGTAAGTCTTCCAATATAAGTCCTTAATTCCCCCTTCCCTTACTTGATGGGTCACTGAAATAGGCTTCTGCGTAGCTCACGTCTGCATGTTGTGAGTGTTTGTGTATGCATGCATTGCCATATGCGCATACGTCTAGCCAGCAGTCTGGAATGTGTGCACACGATTTGAATATTTCTCATTTAAGTATGCAAAGTGGCCAGATAACCCTCTGTTTTCCACCCTCTTCCAGCAATTAGAGAAATAAATAAAAAAGCGTTCTAATTAGGATGTTGAGAGGAAATGTAGAGGAAGGAAGCATTTTCCTTACTCCAATTTTTCCGTCCCACATGCGGTGCATGAATAATCCAAATGTTGCTCTGGCCATAAACAGTAATCTTTATTGCCATGGTCATAAATCATCCTTTGGATATACAGAAAGAAAATGACCAAATCTCCAAAGTAGTTTGATGGATCCGCGCATGCAAAAAAAAAATCCCAGCATATTTCAGTGACACTGAAGCCCTGTGGCAGCGGATTGAATGCTGATAGTGCTCACTGAATATATATCTCAGGGAAGACAGATTACAGTTCCTTGAACAGATGCCTGTGCCTGTAAACAATGTTAAAGGGAAACAGCAGCTTAACGACCAAACTCATTACAGCAGCCGGCAGATCAAAGCAACCAGGGATTCTGATGTCACATTTACAAAGTGTGTCTGTCTGTGTGTGTGTGCTGAGGTAGACCATGTAAGCTGCATGTGTTTTTGTATCTAAATGTCTGTGTGGGATGCAGTTCTAGCAGCCCAAAATGCTTTAGCAACCACAGGGATCTGAGTAATCTACCTCTATCCAAGCGTCACAAGCGACAGAAACACGCCTATCACATCCATCAGACTTTCCATCTACTTCTCATTCCTCTTTCATCCCCCATTTCCTCATTCTCGATTCCCAATTCCTTTACTTGGAGATTTCGTTCATTGCTAATCAAAAGATTTATAGCTATCGAGAGATAAATATGAAGGATGCAGACCACAGAAAGTAAGCCCACTGCCTACATTTAATACTTTCGAGTTGGTTGGACAAAAGCTCCTCATACGCTGAGTTAAAATTTCCAAAGTTTTAAGTCCCTGGGCTAACCTTATGTTGACTCACATATTAGGCCAAGCAGTTCAGGTTATATTCCTGGTCAGCCAATTTATTCCATAATTCTCCCTAAGCAGAGAATTTGATGGTTAATAAGCATGTGTTTTCAGCACCAATTAAGAACAGAGCATCTGGAATGTTGCATGAACATATGTCAGCCCCCATCTCCAGCTGAAATTATGCGCTGGAGAGGTCACCCATATAAAACACAGAGAAGATGGGTATATTAAAGCATTTTTTAAAGAGATGTTAAAACAATGTTGAGCAAGAGAAACTGTGGAGAAACTTACGAAAACGTCCATAAGCATGTGTTCCAAGGTCACCTCTAAGTCCTCGAGTCGTGCAGAAAGAGTCATCGTTCAACTGATCAACAACCACGGCAACAAAAAAAGAAGTAATTTTTCTACTAAGTACTTAAGAAAAATTCTCTTTCTCTCTTTTATTCAGTTCGCTCATGGGATTAATTCTCATAAATAACTTAAAGAAAGTAATAAAGCCATATCAGCTATATAATATCCAATTCTTCCAAGGAGTTGTGCCAGTAACAGTCCAACTTAACTTTTCAACAATTCACTTTTATTCTCCATCCACTGCAAGATTCCCAAATGGCCAGCTGTAACAAACAAGACTATCTCCAGCAAGTTTGGCTCCCAAATCTCCTCTTCACATCTAAGTTATGATCCATGAGAGAAATGAAGACACTGACAACTCCCTGGCAGAGGGAGGGCAGAGGGTGGTCTCACTGTTCTTGCTAGGATGCATAGAGGAGGCGTACGGCTTGATGGGAGAACTGACACTCAGAGAGGCAACTATTTTGTGACAAAGTCATATGTCTGACTTTTTTAATATCGCTCTAACATTTTCCAAGTTGTTTGAGTTATCTCTACCCTCTTTTCACATTTCTCTCTCCCCTTCTTGTTCTCGGCGCCTTTTCAGGTCTCTGTCCACAGTGGGCGTCTTTGTGCGGAGGGAGAGCCTGGGGCAGCTGATGCACAGTTCTGGGTGCTCTTGGCTGGGGTCATCCTCTCTCACACTGGGCCTCTCATCAATGGGCCTTTGTGGTAGCCTCATTAAGGGTTGGCCTTGGATGCTGAGGCTCTCATAGACACACAAGGGGGAAAACAAGAGCGATATGGCCTGGATCTATGACTGGAAGCTTATGTAACAGTTGCAGCAGGGGTGGGGCGGGGGTGGGGGTGGGGGGGTTGTAGAAGGCAGGGTATGTGGGGGAGACTGGAGGCGGGAGGGGGAGAATAAGGGTGCATAGCCGAGGGGGCAGTAATTCAGTAAGAGGGGAAGGAGAGCAGAAGCGAGGGGAAGCGGGGAGACAGAGGATGTTGGTGGGACACTCCTTGGAGAGTGGTTGCTTCTGTTTTTCTGGCGGGAGCCGGTGGAATGTACCCCCCACCACCACTATTCTGTGTTCATTAACAAGAAAGAGAAAAAACAGAAAGGCCGGATCAGACTGAAATGAGTTTAGCTGGGCCGGACCAACAAACAGGATGTGAGTGCACAGAGGAAGACTTTCTGCATTTACTATCAGAATTCAGGCTACAACAGGAAGCTGCAGAAGATCATAGTAACAACACAAAAGTCTGGAAATAAGCCAAAGGACTAATTAAGCAACCAGTTTCAGACATAATAATTAATTAATGTCCCTGCATTGTTTAAGCTGATGGTCACATCCATCATCGTCTCCATCTTTTGACTCCACAATTAACCGTTTTCTAACTGCTCCAATTACTTCATCTCTCACTGGGTGTCACAGACATCCCTCTAAAAAAATTTTTCGAGCCAGTCCTCCTCGTCCTGCCCTATTTTCCTAATCCATGCACTCCCAGAATGCCAATGGCCTATGCTCTCTAAACTCTCTTGGGTGTGAGGTCATCATGAACTCATGAACTCATCAGTCCTCACATTCAACTCTGCAGTCCAGAGGACTGGGGTGCAACTCACAGTTTTGCACTGTGATTTGATGTTGTTACGTCCCTGCAAATGAAGTCTAGGGGAAGGGGTGGGGAACAGTAACAAATAGGGCTGGGAAAGAATGAAAAGGAAACCAGACAGAGAGGTTTAGCATAAACACACATATAAGGACACATTCAGACCCCATAATACACACAACTGGGTGTTAAAGAGTGCACATCCATCAGTCCTTTGTTGCCCTCAGGAGGCCATCCCGCCTTCCTGAAGCTCCTAATGCTGACTGCTGTGAATATGTAACACCCATAATAACTTAGAAATATCACTCTAATTTTCATCTGCATGCTGCATGAATTATAAATATCCGCTAGCGTGGTGAAGATTGATAGTATATGACCATTAAGACTTGCGAGGCAGGCAGCTCATGGATCCGAATGCCAAGAGGAGTGTAGAGATAGCGGCAGGTAGCCTAGCCTAGCATTTATAATTAGAGAAGAGCTTAACCCCCAACTGAGAGACAACGCAGGACAGCATGTCCCGGTGTGACTCCTTCTTGGCACGAGCAGGGTTAAAACCCAGATTTCTCTGTATAATCTAGACTGTGTGTCTAAGGGAACATAAATGAAGACAGTGGAATGAATCCTCTGTGCAATGTTTTTACGACAGGTGACTCACAGAGAGCTGAATATCTCCTCACCTCTTTGGATAAACCAATTATGTTCCCTCATGCACAACTGCAAACTCACAGGCACTAATAAATGTGCATACTCGAACATATTGGCATGCGACTGACAAAGGTTTAATGTAAGACTGCTTTGCGTCGATTATCATATGCACAGATACACAAAGACTACCATATGTATTCATATACATATATATAAAAGTAGAATTAAATACTAGCTACTTCAACAAGCATATTGAACTATATTTAACCGTTATATGCTTTGTCACCCCCTTTAGCTAAAAAGCTGCAGTGTATGCTGTACTTTAATATGAATCAAGCTGGAACAGTGAGATGTTTATTATTTTTTGCAACCATAAGTTTCCTCCTGAAAGCTGACCGTCCCACTAATCCCATAATCAGAAAGAGCACCAGAGTGGCAGCAGTTCAGATTGTGCATCACAAAATGGGCCTTTAACAAGACTCTCTGATTCTTCTTCACACTCAAAGCTCCGAGGACAGTTTTTCTCTTTAAATCTAATTTTAGGCGAGAGTACAGAGCGTGCGCCTGTGTGAGCCTGATTGATCATGATGTCCACCTGGTGTGCAAAATAGGGATATGTGCTAATCAAACTCCTGGCAGCCTTCCAAGTCAGTTGAGGTTTGTATACATACAAGCATTCAAAAATAGTAGGGCCACCTATTCCAGACATGTTGATAAAGCCTCTTAAGCACCTGTCTCCACCTAACTGTCGAAAGAGTTTACTGCCAGCTTTAACATTGGACGGGAAGGCATTTAAGTCCAAGCACTGCACTTTACAAGCTCGCATGCCTGTTGTGGTGACCGCATATGGTTTGACTGGCCAGTTAAATGTCATTGCGTGATGCGTTTTCTCTCTGATTAAAGCTCTAGCAGAAATTTTTACATGATGCAAATGTTTTTGTCTTTTTATCTTTGCTGACAGTTTGTCTCTTTTTCTCTGGGTTATAAACGACAGGCAGCGCAGATGCAAAGGATTCTGCTAAATCATTCACTTCATCGCTGTTAGTAATGAGAATTTTGCTGTGTCATTCCGCAACCCAAATCTGTCATTCCACAATGCAGGGAATGGCTCTGTGTCTGTCTGTGAGACTGTGTGCATTTGTGTGTGTGTGTGTGTTTGCAGCATTTCTAGAAATACCTGTGAAGAGTGAGGCAGGTGCACGCTACTATCTTATGTCATTCTGCAGTGAAAGTCACCTTGGATTTTAAAGGGACCCATTCACACTCAGACCGCAGAAAATATCCTTTGAAAGATCTGAGGAGAAAATGAAAAGAACTTCTGATATGCGAGGGGATCAGAAGCCATTCACAAGAATAATACACACCTTACACCTTTTCTCCCTTGGTTGGAGCCGCTGTCTTGCTTGTTCTATACACAAGCCACTCGCCACAGAGTATGTGTGTGTCTTGGATGCACTGAGCAGACAGAATGCGACAGAGGCATATTTTAGGGCCTGGTTGTATGAAGGCACTGGATTGAGTCATGCTCCAGGATTTTCTGCCCCAGTAAACTTAGCCCACTTTACCCAGTGCCGAGGAGATTCACAGCCTCCGCTATGCAGGGAAACAAACAGGGATAGACGTATTCAACCACACCATAAGAAAACACTGTTTCCTTGATTTAACAATTAACACTCAGTTTAAAAATATGCACGCTCGTCTGCCTGCAACTCTGCCCAACTTTTTATGAATTACTCTAGCATGCAAGCAGCACACTCACATCAACTTAGGATCAAGACATGCACGTGAGGCGCTCTCCCCCCAAACTCGGCACACACACAGTTGGGAATCTGATTTGTAGCAGTGTGAGCGTTAAATGTTTGATGATGCGGCTACATATTTAATCTTTACAGACCAGATCATGGTGGGAAATGGGTTATACACGATTGTACTCCCAACGGAAAACATTGGGTTACTGAGGGGAAAAAAAGAGGCAAACATGGTTTTAAGCTTTTAATATGTTTCTGTGACATCTTAATTGCTATTTCTAAATTTGGAGACATTCAGTTTAGACATTAATAAGCAAATCTGCAGTTTAAGTAAACATCAGTGTTGAATGCCAGGCATTTTTCAACTCGAAGTTATTTTAATGTTTTGAATTGCTTTGGCAACAGAGATTACTGCTGAAACCCCATAAACTAATGTAAGTGTTCCTGTATTGCTCACACCCATGCCACACAGTTCTCATTCTTTAGACCTTTGGCTCGGCCATATTTGTCTACATGCAGGATGCAGCTGTGCTTATAACTCTCGTAAACCTCTCAGCCCGTCGTAACTACACAACTCTCCTCCTTTATAGACATTAAATCATTCTGATCCCTCAGGCACGCGGGCCACAAATTAACGAAGCATGTGCATAAACAAATACAAAGTACAAAGAGGATGCACCTGTAAACCCCCCCCCCTCCCCCCACACTCATACTTGCATTTCCTCATGCTTCTAATGAGCTAACATGAACTAGTCATGCTATAACCCTCAACACACACGCATGCTTTCTCCCAGGAGGGCAGTAACCCAAGCCAGACGGTGCCAGCTCCACCTCTTGCTGCAGGCATGGGACTAAGCTGCTTGTTACTGTACAGATGGGCCCCACACCTCTGACAGGTGCTCCGGCTCAACTTCTACCACGCAAACCAATGGCAAATGCATTGCCAAATGACTCAGGCTTTGTCTTTTTTAACGTGCAGAGGAGGAAGGGAAGGAGAGCCCCCCCGGGGTACAGCAAAAGAAAGACGTAATTTGAGGAGATCATCTCCACCTCCTGACATTACTCGAGGCCATCCTTCTCATCATTGCGAAGGGAAAATGTCGAACAACATGGCAGCTTGTGTTTATGGTTTTATTCGCTGTATCAGAACTGATAGTCAGCTATTACTCGCCTTATCTTTTAGCAAACACTTCACCTTATTTGTGTTTCTCTGCTGTGCAGAACGAATGGATGGGATGAAAGAAGAATCCAGAAAGACACTGGGTTTATAGAGAGAGGCAGCCTGATGCCACCTGGGGCCATAGCCAGACAAACCAGTCACCTCCCACCCTCCTCTGTCTTTGTCCTTGCTACACCTCCTCATCTGCACCCCAGTCAAAGAAAAGATGTGCTGTGACAGACAGTGCTTGATCACTCCTGGGTCTGTCCAAGCCAGGGTCACGTCCCATGATATTTACCACATATTTACATTCAGAGCCAACTATTGCCATGGGAACAGAGGTGCTATGCAAACTATGAAAGGGAAAGGAAGGAATAAAATGGTATAAGCTGACCACATGAAACATTAAGGACTGGAGGGAGACGAGAGAAAGTCTGCTGGGAGGGAACATGGGGGGCAAATCCCACGTAATTGCCCCTCTAGCAGACAGCAGGGGTAATAGGATGGCCACTCAGTCACTGACACAGCTCATAATTATTAATCAAGCTCAGCATTTAACATATGCTCCCCTCCCTTTCAATCCTCACTCACTGGCGCCCCATCATTTTCCTCTCTTGATTTCACTTATTCTTTCATTGCTCTTCTTTCCACTCACTGTCTCTCGTGAACAGCAGGAGATACAGGATGAGGTCATTGATTATATACCTCACTGTTCTTCAGTCAACACACACAGATGATCTCCTGTTCTGAACCTCGGTACTCCACAACCACTGCGTTGCTGAGAAAGTTGTGATGACAATGATGAAAGGAAATGCGGTGTACAGTTTTGCTCTTATCTGAATCAAACAGCCAGCGCTCATACACAGCAGAGCAGCAGACCACTGCCGATTAGAGCAGAGGGTCTCTGCTTATTGGCCCCATACATCAGAAAGGACACAATGAACAGCTGACAGCTGCAATCTAAAGCAACATCAGGAGTTTTTTTCTTTCTCTCGCCTTCTTGATGCTTACCGATGTGAAGAGGAACTTCAAACCTTCATATCCAAGAACGAAGTACAAAAATAACTTCAGGGCCCATCGGGACTGCTCTTCCTCAGGTGGACTTTCAAGTGCTGAGCTTGTTATTCAGAGGAGCCTTGGGAAAGATTAGGCATCCCATCGCACAGCACACTCTGGTGGTAAGAGGGTGGAATGCACTGCATACGTGAAAGTAGTGTAAATGGTGAATAAATGAAGACAAACAGCTCATGTGAATATAATTAAAGCATATCGGGGGGAAAATACACTTGAAAAAAGGCACAGATCCACAACAGCAACGTTTCTACAGGGCGGTTACCACTGAACTCACCTGGCAGCTCTAAGAAACAACAAACATTTGCTCTCAAGAACTTTTTTATGTTTTAGGTATTTGTACTGCACCATTATTTCTAAGCTGCTCAATTCAATGCCAATGTACATAATAATACACAACATCCACCTGCACCCATTTTAGAAACCTGTTAGACGACATTTCATGTAAGATTGATGGTGTACTGAATAAAAGAAGTTGGACTCGTCTTCATGATCTGCTTTTTACTTTTGTGTGTTATTAGACACTTCCTTGGTTTTGTTCAACCTCTGCACAAGTGCTGACATGCATTTTGAGCATTATGCATGTCCTGTGTTTAACAAAAAGATACTGGGAGGTTAATGGTTAGCAACGATATTTATTAGTATTTACCAGAATTAGTGCATCAACCTTTGCCGGTGCGTGTGTCTGCGTGCGTGTCTTAAATGTTATTCTGTAATTGCAAGAAAATTAAAGTAGAAGGGTTAAATCCAGATGTTTTCCATATAAAATATATATATCTACATTAACTTGTGCCGTTTTATAACTACATATATTAATTTAAATCACTTGAAAAAAAACACACACACACAAAAGATGTACATGCAAACAAAGCACACAGCAAATAACACCAGCTGCTGCTGAAAACCAGACACATCCGCATACAAACACCTCAAGACGTTTATTAATGGCCTTAACTGCAATGGCAGATGCTCACATCTGTTCAGAAGAAAATGCACATCCGTGTATGTGCAGACACAAATACACTCAGGGGTGAGTTATAAATCTGACACACGTCACCTTTAATTGCTCTAACAAGCCATAATGAGAGCATCAGAGGTCAGAGAGACACTTAGGATGATGTAAATATTCCTAGGAGGATGGATGAGCATCAATCTGGCAATGCTGATTTCATATTTTGGTTTAATTCAGCGTAATGGCAGCTGTCTACACAGGGGAGAAGAGAGGTAATAGGATACCTGGCAAACACTGCACAGAGTCCACAGATTGAAAAGGATTGGTGGAAAGAATAGAAATGTAAAATAAAACACCCAGCATTTAGATCGCTTATGCAATAAGCAGTAAAATGCATGCTTTTTATTTAAGGGAACTCAAAGGTTTTATGTCTTAGTCCTAACTGAGAATTGTCAAGGTGTCTTAAAGAACCTCCTACCCCCTCCAAGTCCAGTCTTTGACTATAAGCAGATTCTTTCCCCTCCTTTATCCCGCCAACGTTACATCTTTTCTTCTTTTTCTCCATCCATTCATCCTCCTATCTATCAGTTTTTCTAAGCAGTCCTGAACCCACTCCTCCCAGCCCCACTGCTAGGAAACTGACAAGCCAACATCAATTAAGCTGTCTAGTGGCACCGCATGGGTCCATATGTCTGGGGCTGTACACATAGATGTTATGGAGCATGCAAATTGACCAGTGTGCATGCGTGTGTTTGGGAATGTGCACATTTTGAGTCTACAATGCATCTGTATGCAAAAGCGCTCAATGTCTTTGTCTCCTTGAGCAGCCATGTACATAAATCATGAATTAGCCATTAGCGCACTAGAGCGTAAAAACCGCAAATGTAAAACTGTTAAATGCTGTTTGATTAAAGACATTTGGGAAAAAAACAAGAAGGAAGCCTCACTAAACCTAAAAGGAAACAACTGAACTTAAAATTCTACTAGAAATCTTCATAAAGTGCAAAACTGTATTTTGGTCAACAGACCTAAATACTGTTTTATGGTACCTGAATTTGAAAAAGACAATGTTTGTTTCGTTGTTGTTTTTTGTATTAGTGTTTATCATCCTTTTTTCTTCTTCTTTTTAAAAAAAAAATTCGTACGGGCACATTTGGTGTGCTCTGTAGTTTTTGTTGATGTTAACACGCATCGAGTCGAGTGGGTTCAGTTTCTTCTTTTTATCTGCTAGAAAAAAATTCACCATGAGGAAGTATGCTAAATGGATACCCAAGCAAACAGCCATCAGCACAGCAATAAAATCCTTTGCAGCTTCACATTTGCTGCTTTGACAATTAAGCTTATCCAGGTTAGAAGCCAGAAACTCCACAGCCACAGGCTGAAATTGAGACTCGTGGTGGTGGTGGTGGAGTGATTGCAACTTTCTAATAAAGCTGGAATTCCTCAGTGCATGCGAATGGGTCAGAATGGTGCAACTGTGATTTATTTATTTCTTAACACCATTACAAATACAAATAAGTATGCCTCTTTTCTCTCTCTACCTCTCACCTCAGGGCAGTTATATGGTCAGCCAATCAAATCTGAGTAGACCTGCTAGTAACCGCTGCAAGCTTACTCTCTTCATCTATAAAAGGTCACAGTTCAGAGCCCAGGGGAAGACATATAGGGTGGCTTAAAGTATGGGTGTAATGGGCTAGAAATGGTGAGTCTATGATGGTGCAGAGGGGAAAAATGACAGAGTAAATGGTGGAAGAAGTGCTTAAGTGTGGATGACTAGAGGAGATAAGAAAATGATTTATGGTTTCAGGGGAAAAAAAAAAAAGAAAACTCTTATTTCCTGGGTAAGAGTATGCATGAGTATTTGTGTATTTATAAAATTCATCTGTGCAACATAGCTGAACAGATAGGGTGATGTATGATACCTCTTAGAGCCAGTGTCACCCACTGTAGGAATTCTGACACTACTAATCCTCTGTAGGTTCATTAGAGATACTTGTGTGGTTGAGCAGTGGTGATTACATTCTAATACAGGAAATATAGCATTACATTTGCCATTTGGATTGTCTAAAGGCTTACGGCAGTGCAGTCAATGTCTCTTGAGACGCTATTCTATATAAGTACATAGATAGAGTCAATATCTAATAATGGGACTGCTGCAGGCTTTTTTATTTTAAAAGATAGAGTTTAAACACTGACAGAAATAAATGCACCACGCTATAGCGAAATTATCTTTACGACGGTTCTCGTGTTATGTGCTCTACCTATCTATGTGAAGACTAATTCTGCCCTCCCATCTTTCAATTGCTTTCTGTGAAATTATTTTAAAACGCCTCAAGACTAATGACAGCCAATGAAGTGGAAAATCTGCACCCCGCGTTTCCATGACAACATCAAGTGCTTGGTTTGCTTCTCCAGTTGTTCAATTGCGCCCTGA
Organism: Astatotilapia calliptera; assembly: GCF_964374335.1. Lineage (NCBI taxonomy): Eukaryota > Metazoa > Chordata > Actinopteri > Cichliformes > Cichlidae > Astatotilapia > Astatotilapia calliptera. Next base: position 60,516,668 of record NC_137428.1, on the reverse strand, counting down.
TTGATCTCATCGTTTGGAACTCTTCAAGGGGACAAGAGCCCATTTGACATGCTTGACACCAAAGGGTACGCTCAAATGCACACACATTTACACGACCAGAGGTGGTGCATGGCCGCTGGGCTGCGTCTTCAAAAATGGGGAAAGAGACGTTCAGCAGAGAGGAAACGCTTCAAACAGGGAACTGTGGGAGGAGGACTCTCTCAACATGGCATCCCGCCGATCTAATCTTACTCTGCAGAGCAAGAGTTGAGCCTCTTTTTATCTTAATCTGCCTCTCTGCATGTCATCAGTGCACGGGTGTTGCAGGTGGGTTTGTGAATTTTTGTGAATTAACAGACACTAATAAGGATAATATATAGCTAATAAAGTTCATATATATTATATATATATATTATCGGAGCACTAGGTGCGGTGACTTCCAAATTAGGCGAGTGGCTCCAGCAGATCCCAGGAACAACATCGGAGATCTCTGTCCAGAAGAGCACAGTCCTAGGAACAACTAAGATACTGCGCAGGACCCTCAAGCTCCCAGGCCTCTGGTAGAGGACCTGAGCTTGAAGGATTGACCACCCGTAGGGGCGAGTGGGGAATATATATAATAATATCAACAATAATCTTTAAAGTATTATCACCATATACAGATGTGTGAGGCAAAGCATATACAATATCATATGCGCCTTATACAACTATCAGAGCTGTTGTGTACCTTTTGTCCAAATGGGACAACGTTTCAGTACAGGAATAACACAGCAAGTAGTTGCACTCTAACATTACCTGTGATTGTATTCTACATCATTCAACATTGTAAAATGACATTTAAGAACATTAAAATGCACAAACATAACAATAGAAATGTGGCTGAAGAGGTGTGCCATTTATACACAGTCCCATGATATCATAGGGCAGCAGCGCAGCTGTTTGTACTTCAGCAAAAAACTATAATCACAACATAAAATCCAATGCAGCCCATAACGGAGATTTCCCTTGACAGTGCATTTATTAGGCTAAGATGATGACAGCTGGGAGATGTGGCTCTACATTCAGTGTACATGTAACTGTGTGTGTGTTTGAGTATGTGTGTTCATGTGTGTGTCTGTGCCTCAGAACCCCAGCATGTGTGTTTGTTTGCATTTGCCCCATGTGGTTTCAGCAACCAGACATCCCTCTGCTGCGTACTTTGGCCTTTAAATGCTGCCAGCTAACCTGCTGTTCATTGTGAGAGAGAGAGAGAGGGAGAGAGAGAGAGAGGACTGAGCAGGCTGCCAAATGCAGCCCCACCTTTTGCTGCAAATCTGAAGCCCACCATCCTGGCCTTTCACTCGTAATTATATTAATCCAGACAGCGAGGTCGGCTTCAGGCATGCACGTATGGAGAACACAACAATTTGGGATTTTTTTTTTTTTTTTTTGGGGGGGGGGGGGGGGGGGGTGCAGTGCATCCTCAGGGAGGGAGGTGTGTGGATGTGTGTGTGTTATTTAAACTGGGTATTCTTTAATGGACTAAGTGCATGTTTGCAGAAGAGTGTGTGTGCATGTGCAAGCCCATGGCCATTTTTCTAATGGCACCATCTGTCATGGGCATCTGGACAAACACACACACACACACACACACACACACACACACACACACACACACACACACACACACACACACACATTAGGGCTGAAGGATTCAGGGAAATATCAAATTCTGATTTTCTTCAAAGCTATTGCAGTCCTTTTTGGATTTTTAGTAAAATGGTGCACGTCTGTATTCACCATGTGACCACATTTGTTACTTTTTGGATTTTTGAGACATTGCAATGAGATCCTATGAAAACATTAATTGCTCTGCATTTTAATGCAAGCATGATAAAAAAACAAATGTTTTTTAATTATCAAAGAGCATACGCTCACACACACACGCACAAATTCTCATGTGAAGAAATACAACCAGTTGAGGAAAGAGCCTGGAGATGAGAGAGGCAGTGACATAGTGCTGAAAGAGAAAGCGAACTAAACAACACGAGTGAGAGAGGAAGAGCAGAGGAGTCTCTCTGGTTAGACTGACAGAGCATTGACAGGGTTAATCTCTAGATAACTACTCCTCATTGATCCACTAACATACAGGAGGAGCTGATTGGAGAGAGGATACACAAGACACACACCCGCACATTTACGCCGTACGGTGTGCACAAAGCGTGCCCTATAAAAGCACACACGGTCTCCAGAGAAAGATTTCTATGAAGTTTGAGCTCCTTGTTCTACTGACCTATATGCATATATTAGACACAAGAAGGGGAAACCTACAGGGAACTCTATTTTTCTTTTTAGGAGTCTGTGAGCGCATCTTTCGGGTTTGCAAGGGCCAACAGAATCTGGATGTACCCTCAAGTCTCTCGTTTACAAAAAAACAAAAAAAACAAGAAGAGGACAGTGCGCAGAGTTAAGATAAAGTTTGGAAATTAAGTGCAGTGAGATATTTGTCCTGACTAAAATAAACTGCAACTGTAAGAGCACATTGAAAGACACAGAGAAAATATAATAGCAAGGGGTACATGTGAGCAAAGTTTATGGACTAGCTACTAACAAACTAGCTACTTTTTTTCAGATTCCCCTCAGGATTACTTTGCTTACTGCATCCTGTATGCAATGTGTGTGTGTGCATGTGCGTGTTGACCTGTTTTTCTGCTGTATGTAACTATGCACAGGCAACACAGACGCACAGCTCACTGATGCTTATTTTATTTCATTTTCCTGCATCAGTGGCCTTTACTGTCATCCAAATAAAGAAAGAGAGTGCACATGGAAAAAAACTTGCTGGATTGAAGTAGAGAGAACAGGAGCTTTGGGGAGATATGACTACAGCTCTTCTAAAGGCCACTCGATAGCTGACACGGCCCTCTCAGCACAATTTCCCCATTTTAGTGAGCTGAGGATTAGGAATAGTGGAGCTTTTACAGGCTATAGCTGGTTCAATCTCTTAGTAGGTGTTGAACATCTTTTTGCACACCCTTGGAGTAAGATTCAGAAAGAATGAACTATTTAGTGGCTAAAATGGTCCTAAATGGGATAGCATTTTTTCTTTTCAGTTTCTTTTATTTACTTCAGGTGCAGTATTTGCTGTGAGAGTAGATGGCTCCACTTCTGTTGAGAAACAACACAGCATTACGCTGCTTCTGAAAACAAATATCTGGGATTTATTACCTTCCGTACTGTTCCTGAAAGCCACAAATCAAAACTCCTGCTTTCACTACATACGACCTTTTATCTCAGAGGATGAGAGTAAGTGTATTAAGATGAGATTATGCAGCATAAACTTTGACAGACTCCTGCACTGGTTCATCACGCTGTGATTCATAAATCCACTGAAAGTGGCTTTGATGCCAAAACAGAGATACCCACATCAACTGTGGGGCATGTGAAGCTCAATGTGGCTGATGAAGATAAATGCAAAAAGTCATTTAGTTATTGAAAATGATTCCAACAGCTCTGTGGCAAATCTGTCCAGGGTGGCAGACAGCACAGATATAGCAGACTTGATTCGGCGCCATATCTCTGAAGCCAAGTCTATCTCCAAACAGCCCGCTAACACTCCTCTTTGGATTAAATCACGGGCCGATCTGCAAATACCAATTACATCGCTCGCATTAACTGCCAAATACACGACAAGGGGCAGACAGACAGGCAGACGGACAGGTGGGCAGACAAAAAGGATGGAGAAGCAAGAAAGATCTGGCATAAAACACCAGAAGAATTTGGGCGAATCCAAATGCACACGGGAAAAGAAAAAAAGGGTCAAAACTCCCACTGAAAAGAAGAGAAGGAGTGTGAGTTGTAAAGGCGAGAGAGGGAAGGTGAGCAGACGGGGGTACTCATGTGTGACAATCCCATCAGGTCATCCCAGTGTCTCAAACCTTTCAGCATCTTCGCACATCGAAGCTTGTGTGTATGAACTATACCTGCAGGTTACAACAGAAATAAACAGCCTATTAAAATGTATGCAAATTCTCACATGTATGGGAATTTATTTTATGCTGCACGGGTCGGTACCAGTGGTGATAAAATGAGTGCTGCTAAATCATCTTTGTCCTCCCAGGAAGGGGGAAGCAGGTAAAATAGTAACAGAGGGTCCAGCTAATAAGTTATTTATTTCCTGCGCCTGATTTAGTGTTGGCTTAATGGCTGCTGAGAAACTTCTACAAAATCATTCCCATCTCCTGCAAAAATAATGCAGTAATGCTTTTATAAACATCAATATATACTGTATGTATTTAGTAACACAAACTGCCATCCAGAAGAAGCAGCAGGGTCAAAACGTACAAGGAATGACACCTCTCAGTCTCGATTACTGTCCTCACATTGGTGCTGAATAAACTCCCTGGTACTGTACGTTCTAAAGTAACACACAATCGCTAACACAGACAGACACATATAATTTACTTCTCTCACAAGCCTTTTCTGTGTGCTTCAGGCTCAATCACTGTCCAACAGATGCTGAGTACAGGGTACAGCCTATAGTCAACTATGCCGGACAGGGACATGAGCAACTAATACAAAAGGTCATGTTTAACGGGAACAATAGTGAAAGGCCACTTTCAGATATTCATCCAATTCACTGCACGGCTCCTCCCTTGCACCTCTTTCTGTGCTCCTTCTCTACCATAAATCAAAAGGCCAGTGGTTTGTGCTGAATGGAGATGGGCACCACTTTGAAAACACTGAGTCATTCTTTCAAAGCAATCCCTTGTTAATCTGTTCACACACACACACACACACACACACACACGCACACAGACTGCATGCAAGCTGAAACTAAATTTCAGGTTTAACATTTTTACCTACACACCAAACTGAGACGTGCGCCTCCCACTCTCTCCCTGCATCCTGCCTACAATTTCTGATTTATTTCAGCAATCATGCAGCTTTTAGGGCACGCCATCTCAATCTATGCTATTCTGGTGATGGATTCCTGTGGAAGAAACAGCGTGTGGGATGCTCTGCAATCCCCATGGTGACTTACCCGCGTCCTCATTGGAGACAGCAGTCCCTCCATAGTTGATGAGGTTGGTTCCAGTGGGCTCGGGCCCCTCTCGATTGTGTCACCGTATTATTCCAGTCCGCAAATAGATCCTGTTAGAAACGCTGTCTCATCCTCAGAGCGAACATCTCTTCTACAACACTGCTCCCTACCCACCCAGAGAGCCCAGCGCTCTGACAGGCTCACAGAGAGAGCCAGTGTCTGTATGTGTGTGAGTGCAAGCATATAGACACACACACACACACACACACACAGAGGGAGGCAGCAGGAGAGAGGGCAGTGCCAAACTCCCAGTGCTTCTCCTCCTTCCGCCAACCTGTCAGTTGGTGTGGATCTTCCCGTACAAAACAGTGTGTCTTTAACGTGCAATGTCCACGGAAGGTTGCCCTCTCTTTCTGTCTCTCTCTAACTCTCTCCCTTTCTCCTTGGCTTTCGTTCTCCCCCTCTCTCTCCCTCTCCCGCTCTCTCTCTCTCTGCCTGTCCTCTTCTCTCTCCCTCTCCCTCAGTGCCTCCAGCTACATTTGTTCCCTTCAATGTGGCAAATGATTGCAGGTTTTTTTCTCGCTCTCTCTCTATGGCACAGCTCTCCTGGCAGTGCTCTCCCTCTGCTTGCACTCTGATCTCTCTGTCCGCCTGTTTTGCTACCTTGGACATCCCCCCCCCCATCTCCCATAATGCCCTTTTGTCGATCTTCCTGCTGACTGTCAACTCTGTGTTCCCGCCCAAGCTGGGGGGGTGGGTCAGACAAAATGTACATTTGTAGTACGTGTAAAAAAAAAAAGGATTAAAAAAAGAGAGAGAGAAAAGAAAGCGACAAGAGGGCACTCCTGGGTCTCCTATTGTCCCTACAGACAATAGTGGCTCTTAATCGCCTAGCAACCTGATCAGCCTCTTTTCTCTTAACAGACAAGGCATGAGTCACTCTCTAGACACACAAGTACACACACAAACCCTGTCCCTCCTTTCCTGGCATGCCCACGCTTACACAGCTACACCTGCACCAAAGCCCACAGTATATATTCATAGCATGTGACAGGTCATCCGGTATATTGTGTTACAGCAGCGCTTTGGTGCTGTGATGTTAGATTCTTAGATTCAGTCTGTTGTTGCTCTATTACAGCATTACAGCGTTATTCCCCGTTATAAATGGATGAAAATGTGAACAAATCATCACCTCTGCTCTGAGTTGCATCTCGCCGTTGCCATGGCAACAATGTCCGTTAGGGTGGGCGCACGCAGAGGCGGTGGGATAATTCTAAATAAATAAATAAATACATGGAATAAATAAATAGATAAGTAAATCACTCCTGTGCCTGCTGTCTTTCCTCAGTCACAGCAGCTGGATCAAACTATGCACTTAGAAGACATCAGTGGTTCAAATGGCTGCCCGCTGACTTCAACAAGCCTTTATACCTGGAATGCAATTGAAGCACTCTGCCTCTCCTGTTTCTTATCCTTGCTTCTTGTAATTGACCCAGATAGGCCCAAAAAAGAATCAAATTAACTCAGATGATTGCTATATAATTTATCTTTGAGGATTCCTCATTAGCTTTTGTCTACAGCATAACATATCCTTGCCCCTCCACAGTCCTAACCTTTAAATTTACAATGTCCTTCTGATAAAAACAGTAAGAGAACAGTAATAACTTTTTATGTATACCACCATTAACAACAGACTTTGCAAAGTGCTGTAAAAGAAGTGAGGAAAAAGAGGAATCTGCTTGTAAATTAAATAAAGAAAGCCAAACAGAAATCCAACACAAAATGATGAATGGAGAGGCTGTTTAAAATTAACAATAAAATGACACATTATATTATACTGACAAAATGTCAATATTAAAAACTATCAATAAACGAATGAAATGAATAAAAACACGGCAACTGAAAAATCCTAGATGATTAGACAGCCGATTAAGGACCATAAAAAATTAAAAGTAAAGTACATTTTTTAAATGAAAGCAAAAGTATTCAAATTGCCCTAAGAGTATTTAAATTGACCTAAAGGACATCACTGATGTTGTGAGCGTTATCTCCTCAGGCAGGCTGTTCCAAAGCTGAGGAGCCCTGATGGCAAAATCAGTCATCTTTACATTTAAGCCCTAAGCACCTCAAATTAAAAGGCTGTGAACTGGTTCATACGGGCACATCGGCATTTTTGACCCAAATCTGCTTTAAAATTGGTCAGTAAAATCCCAGAATCAATTCTGAAACACACAGAGGGCCAACAGAGAAAAGCCAAGGAAAAGCGTGTTAAACAAATGGTTCTAAACACTCTTAATGTGTGCTGAAGTGGAGATAAGAGGAATAATTCCATTTATTACGTCTAACTTTAACACATCAGGCTGCGCAAAAAGCATCCACTGCTCTCTTCCGTAACATGATTTGGTCAAAGTGCATCAATATGTGTGTCTTCAGGTACGTTTACATCCCAGCAGCAGTTAATCAATGGCCAAGTGATTGATTTGTGTCGACAAGCTGAAATCCTGCTGTGACCACTACACCATCAGATATCCACTGCACCGATGAAAAAGCAGATAAACTGGAATCTGCTGTCAAAGTTCAGCATTGATCGCAGCCTTGCCTGGACGGCGCAGACATTTAAGCACAGCAATGCATGGACATGATCACCAATGTGGTCCTATTATGTTCATGTATGAACAACAAGCATTGTCAAACTGATTTTATCGTTAATGCAAAGACTGAGGTTGCACAAGAGTCTTCTCTGGACTACGCCATCACAAACATGAATGTATGCTTAATAAAAGCACTGCTCGGGGATCCATAAGGTTGAAATTTATGCAATATTTACAGCCACTGAGCTACTAACCATCTAATTAAAAAGGGATAGCATTCAAAGTCATGAATTTCATTAATGACGCATATATAAACAAAAGATTTCCCTCGGGAAAACACTCCTCGGTTCACTTAACATAAGACAATTTACTACTTCACACGGAACATCGCCATGACACCACGCGACCGTATCGCTGCACGTGCTAACAAATTCACACGCCTCAGTGACATGAAACAGACACAGATGAATAAACATAAACAGACAGTGCAGACACACACTGTATCAATCCCTAGTTCTGTAAAACACCAGCTTATTGATGAGGTGAAAATTGTCAGGCGCCACAGAGGTCTCTATAGGGAGGCAAAGAGAGGAGCTCAAATTGCATTAATAAGATGACCTCTGACCTCACAGCAGGCTCTTAAATGTAAGTTTATACATAAATCTAGAGCGCATTTGCACCTGAAAATTATTTTATTTTCACAGCAAATTTTCACAGTTTCTGTTTCTCTTTATTAAATATATATTACTACTCTGGCTAAATAAAACATTTTTTTTGAGGGGACAAACATAAAAATTCATCGAGGCATAAGGTCGAAGTGCTATTTTTTTTTTTTAACCAAACTATATGTGCTGTGCCAGGCAAGCCCTACTGTCATACCCATATATCACCATCACACATTACTGCTGACAGTGAATGTTAACCTGTCAGCAAATCCTACACACACACACACACCTCGTCATCCCACTCACTATTACACCTCTACAGGACATAAAGAATAGAATGGGTGGAATATAGGGGGTGATAAACATCGCAATCACAGGACAATACTACACAGGGTATTGCACATTTCAATAATGCACACTTTCCTTAAACCCATCCCCACTGCCTCCATCCTTTCCCCATCCCCCTTCATCTACTCTCCTCTCCTCCACTTCACTCCTGTCCCCGTCGCCCCAGCTGAACCCCAAAATTAATCCCTGGTGACTTTTTCCATCACGCTGATGTGAGCAGACACACTTTGGTCCGAGTGTGCAGCTTTATTGTTCTGGCGCCTCTAGGTTCTCGCACGCTTGCTTTTTTATATTCTTCTGCGTTTAACCCTCGTTGTAAATTTCACACTTTCCAGTACAGACAACAGCATTTCCACTGAGTGAACATATGAGGGTCACATCATGGACAAATGTGAAAATGGTGTGTAATTTTCTTCTGGCTGTTTGTGTTTCTATTGAGAGCTGCAATTACACTGCAAAAAGCAGACGGCCAATCGGCTGAGGTAATTAGAGACTGTAACTTCATGGGGAAACAAAGGAATTAATTGCAATGATTACCAATTAAACTACATCAAAACAAAGAAAAGAAAAAAGAAAAAGAAAGCATAAACGAGGTTTGGTTTTTTTTATTGAGTTTTTTTCCTTGTAGAGGCTCTCCAACTCATGCTTCAACCTGATGTCTTTTTTGTCGTTTAATCTGTTGTTCCATCTGCCACTCTGGACGTTTCAGTGCTCTTCTGATAAATTAGCCAGAAACCACCTTTTTAGTTTGATTATTTAGTTTGATTTTTTAAAATATCCAATAGTGGAAATTCAACCAGGGAATATCTGCAGAACTACAGCACTGTGCAAAGGTGACTTGAGTCACCTTTCACAAAGTGCAGCACTTTATTGAGACCCGCAGTGTGTATTTAATATGAACACCTTTATTATGCAATATAATAATAATAATAATAATAATAATAATAATAATGGATACTTTATTGATCCCCATGGGGAAATTACTTGTTTTTCTCTGCATTTGACCCATTCACTCAGTGAAGCAGTGGGCAGCCCACTAAGCAGGCGCCCGGGGAGCAGTGTGTAGGGACGGTACCTTGCTCAGGGGTACCTCAGGGTAGCCGTTAAGTGGATTCGAACCGCCGACCTTCCGATCATGGGGCGACCACTTTCTGAGCTATCCCTGCCTAAGCCTAAACTCTCTTAGGTAACCTCATTTATTTAAGTAGTCTTCAGGAATAGTTCTCCAGGCTTCTTGAAGGACATTCAGAGCTCTTCTTTGGACGTTGGCTGCTTATTGCTCTGTTCCCTGATGGCATGACAGCACTTCTTCAGTAATGTTGAAGTCCGGGCTCTGAAAAGGCCAATCTATGAATGATAGCGTTTCATTGTCTCGGTGTGTGTTTTCATCAAGGTATGCTTCTACTGCATCAACATATAATCTAACGTTCACTGCCATGCTTTAAAATGAACCCAATGCCAATCAGACACTTTCTAGAAGGTATTTCATGGTAGCACATAATCAGATACTTTTCCGCAAGTGCAGCAAAAACACTTTTCTGCATTCACAATGCCATCCGTTTTGATAAGATCCACTACCTGTACCTTTTATACCTGTTTCTTTTCCTTAAGAATTGCTTTTTGACAGCCACCCTTCCACTGAGACCATTTGCGATGAGACTTAAGCAAACAGTAGATGAATTAACTGAAGCTTTAGCTGTATCTCTCAGCTCAACTACCAGGTCTTTACTGGATTTCTGCCTATTTCTTGAGAATGTGGCTTTTAGATACCGTTAATCTGCTGCAGAGAGCTTTTTACACAGGACACTTCTTCTTTTGTCCTCAAATTGTCCATTTACCTCATATTTTTTAAATACACACTGCACAGCAAGCAGCTTTCAGCTAATAGCTCTTTTGGAATTATCTTGTTGGTGCAAAAATACTACTTTATATCTGTTTTTATGTATTCAGTGGGAACAGATTTTTGCATCAGGCTGCTAGGAACGAAGTGCCTGAAGATTCCATTTAAAATAGTCTTTTCTCTGCTATGTGTAGACACAACACAGTTTCATCTCTTTGGTTAGATGCCTTTTATATACTTGCGAGATTCATAGGTCAGTGTTAAGTGACTCAGCAAACAAAGATCACAATACTGTGAAAATGGTCAGGTCTGAGGACTGGACTAAATTAAATAAATATTAAAAAAAACAAAACAGCCAGTGGCCAGGAAAAAACTTTGCAAGACCTTCAGAGAAGAAAACTATTGCTCAAGACCACTTTAAAAGATTACAAGAAAGTCTGGCTGCTTGGAAGAAAACAAGATATAAGAAATGAAGGATGAGCCAAGACTTTTGCATAGTAGGATATATCAAAACCTATCTGGTACAGCAAGCCAGGTGACTACACTAAACAAGAGACTGGCAGCCCCATGGCAGAATGGGACAACAAAACAGAGAGAAACAGTGGAAGGAAAGAAAAAAGGAGTCATATTTATCATTATTCACTGTGTGTCCGGGCATCTGGCTGACAACAGAAGACCCTATAAGTCAATGTGTGACCCTGTCACACAACAACAGCTAAATCAATGCCAAAAGAGAGTAAGCTGCTGCTGACTCTCATAAGGTGGACAGGGACTTCTTGTCTACACAGACTAACAGAATCGGCTCAGTAGGGAGTTGGAGAGATAAGATGTGTCCCTGTTAACAATCACTGTCAATACTGTGGGAGGTCTGATGGAAAAACTGGCAGACTGGGACCCGCTGCTCCAGGTTTTCACATGTTGGGTGTAAATTTCAGTCAACAGCTTCTATGCTTGATAATCCTAGGATAGAAAAATCAGTATCATCCCTTGAATTTTACCCTTCCACTCTTATTTCTGCCTCCACATTAAGCCTCAAAAGAGGCAAAAAAGCAATCTCGTAAATTAATATTGACAAATCTATGTGGTATGTGTCTGAGGGATTAAAATAGTAAGCCAATGAAGTGTTGATTACTGCATTAATCTACTAACCACATAATCATCATTAAATATTTAAACTGTTCACTCTTGGTAAACGTTTGGTGTAAAAGGATTAGTCCAGGAATTATTTAAGCATTGAAATAGAGTAAAATCATCACAAAACACACGCACTCATACACACTTTACATCTGAGAACTGAGGCGTTAGTCTCTGTTTTCAACAAGATGTTAGTGCAATTGGTTTTTGCTATTTAGAGTCACCAGTCATGGCCAAGGTTGAGATTTACTGTTATATATTGGGGTGTGCCAAGGGTTCTGGCCATGTTTAAGAGCGCCAGGTTGATTGTTGCCAGAGGGAATATGTCTGACATCTAATCTAAAGTTCATTAAACAGCAATCCCTAGAAACATGCTGCACTTGCACATTGATATGCCCTTACACACACATATCCGCAGTCACCCACACCCACACACAAACAGAAACTACCCTGCACCAACATGCACAGACGCATACATTTGATATGTGTGGTTGCCCTCATTGGCCTGCAGTCCTTGGAGGTAGTTAAAGGAAGAGGGGGAAACCCCTTCTCTTCTCTCACACCTCACCACAGCTCAGAGGGACGAACATCTTATCTCACTACTGCAGAGAGACAGAGAATTAGGAGGGAGAAAGATGGATGGGAGAGGGTAATGTGAGCAGGGGTTTGTAGGCGAAGGACATACGGGATTGAGGGAGTGTGGGCATAAGAGAATAGCAGCGAGAGACAAAGAGGGTGAAAATATTCAATCAGCCTCATTTCTCCAAGTTTTATGCACGGAAAAAAAAGCAGCTTCTGTGGGACCACTGATTGGAAATGTGTTGTACAAGAACAACATAGGCATCAGCTGGACTATATTCACGTTTTTTTCCACAAGACATCTCACAGGAGCCTAGAATCTTCTCCTCCATAGATGTGCTAATGTGAAAACACTTTCTATCCACCACATATGTGCGTGCTGATGAAGTGTTATCGGTGCCAAACAATATTTCCCCCTTATTTAAATGCACATTTGGGTAAGAAGGAAAGTGAATTGATTTTATTCATCGTGAGCCATGGCATGAGCATGCCCGATGCTATGAAGTCATTCCAAAACGGTTTCCTAGCAACCGTCGTCACGGGCAACCAGCATTCTCTGCAGACAGCACACCGAGCCTTGCAGAGAGAGCGAGAGATACACAGAGAGTGACAGCATGGTGGAGAGTTGACCGCAGTTAATTTGGTGTTTGTGTGTCAGGCTTTGCTTATACAGACTCATCATCTACATTCATGTGTCACCATTACTCATAGCGGTTCATGAAAAGCCTTTTCTTATTCAGAGGAAGTGTGCGGCTTTGCAGTTTTGCCATGATGACTCCTTTTGCAGGCAAAGACACTCACAGAAATGTGACCTATTTCGATATTCCTGACACACGCTGTACACTCAAACACATGCCCAAAGCATGGCCAGAAACTCAGTATAGCAGGTACCAGGAGTGATGCATTATTCACCTGCAATCAAACACTGCCCTCTACTGAAGAAACTCTAATAAAACATGCTGGCAGTTCCTATATTCAAATAAAATGCGCCCTCTTTATAAAAAGAGGTTGAAAGCTAAGCATTAGGCTTGTATTTGATGACACATCAAATAGCAAACTGTTTGAAAAAGTTTATTACTGCTAAAGCTGTAATCATGATTAAAGTAAAAAATTACATATCTTTCCTCAGGGAGAAAGATTCCTATACTATATATGTTAATGTGTATGTCGACCTTTAACGAACAAAGTTTGGAGCAGGTTTCTGGCAAGTCTGACAACTTTTAAGATGAATGTAAGAATTTACATATACTGCACATACACTACTACTAATACACTATTTTACAACCATTAGGAATCCATACAGTAAGTAAATTCATCCTTCACCCCGTCATCAGTGTGCCTGTTGGGTAATACATTCCCTCAGTACTAAATAATATATATATATTTATTAAATATTATACATGACTGAGGGAATTAGGCTGGTTAACGTCAGTCAGTCTTGATATCAGTCACTGATCAGCAGGACTGGGTCTTAAGTTTTCAGCTAATAGCTCTGGGTGGAAATTGTGCATTAGTTTGAAATGAACTGAATACAAATTACCGGACATCGTTGTAATAAGAACCGTAATTAACTAAATTACAAAACAGATAAACATAAATAAATGTTCACTTAAAAATGGATGCAGCCACAATTTTTTAAATTTCAAAAATACTCTTGTTTCCTTTATGCAAATTGTTTAAGCAAATAAAATGCATCCTCTGTTGGTCAAATAAAATTTCCCTTACAAAGACAGTCATTAACAGTGTAATCATAATCTAATTACACATCTTGTAAGTTTAGTTTATTATAGTTTCATATTTTTGTAACTTGCTTACATAATCCTGATTTAGCCATAGCAGAATGACAGCCTATTATGAACCTCATTTATACACTGTTTTTACTCTCTTTGTGTGTGCGCACAAACATGAACTAGCTCATGGGTACACACCTTTTACAATAATTTGCAATAATAAAACGTTACTATTGACTTAATGCTCTCTGACCGGCTGAATTTGCATGTAATGACAGGTGTGCTCAAATGACCAGAATACAACACTTCCTGCAGGCTCCTGGATGCATTAAGAACTGCAAAATGCACGGTACAATTTTAAAAGCACAAATGATCATAGATCTTATATTAGATATATAGTTGTGGTCATAACTTTGCATTTGGCCAGGGTGGAAATGATTGTACAGCATACATCTTCAATGGTTTTCATACCTGAATATGTTAACTTCATTAAAAACATTTAATAATTGTTGCTGAACCTATTAACTTCTCATTAGTGATCATGATTGACTACAGCTGGTAGGTCCTTTTTGCCAACATAAAATGGTTTTGTTTGACAGCACTCATTAGACTGACTAACACTCGGAACAATTGGAAAGTCCAAGGAACTCAGTGAGGATCTAACAAGGAAACTCACAGATTTATACAAGATCATCAGTTAAAAACACTATATGTAAGTAGAAGCCATCATTTTGCCAAGGCCTGGAAGAAGACCTAAACTGTTACCCTCCGATGAGCGGGAATTGGTTAGGATCTTCAGGAAGAACCCTGGAACCACTAAGGCTCATACCTGCCTTGAACTGGAACTAGTGCATGAACACCAGGGTCACTGTCCACAGTTAAGTGAAATATACATCAATATGCAGAAATCTGCAGATGCCCACATGGACATGTCAAATGCATACAAAATGCATGCAAGTTTTATGGACAGATAAGACAAACACTGAGCTATTTGGCAACAATGACATGAGGTACGACTTTCAAACAGGCTTTATCATGTCTTTATCTCCCTCTAGAGGCAGAAAAACGAAAGGTTTATAGCTTGGCCCTCTTTGTCTTGCTCTGCTCTGCTATTTCATCTTTTTCATTTTACCCCTGCTCCATGGAGAATTAGCTGTAAAATGCATTCAGGTCCATAAATATCTGGATAAATTGACAATCTTGCCTCTTTAAACGACCACAGTGGATATGAAATCACACAATCAAAATGTTATTGACGTGCAGACTTTCAGCTTTAACTCAGTGGGTTAAACGAAAGTCTTGCTTTCATTGTTTAAGAGTTAAAGCCATACAGACACATATACACACAGGCACTTTTTGTACTGTAAGCTATTACCATATCATTACAAAAAAAAAAAACACCCAGTGAGTTAATGAACATCACACCTAAATCATGACATTTCTAAGGGTCACAGGGAGTTAAATCAAAGATTTTGTCGGTCATATGTGAAACTCTGTAACACAGTCTTGACTAATTTTGTTGCAGCATGTGTGTTTGTTCTTCTGCTAATATTTCTCAACACCTAGTTCTGCAGTTTACATCATTTTTCACACAGGAAGATCATGCACTGAAATTGCACTTTCTGCTTTTCTATAGCTGTTCCGTTACTTCTCTTAACTGAACTACACATGCAGTTGCTCCTCACAGAAAAGCAAGAACACATACCTGGTGGCACTGAGCATTTTAACATAACATATTTTTTAACATTAACATATTTCAACATATTGCAATAAATGCACGGCGGGAAGAAATGACATTTCGCATTTCAACTTCCCACCTTATAATTAAACCGTCTGAAACACATTCAAAACCTTATTCAAATACCCACTCAAATGAGACCAGTCATTGTTAATGGTGCCTTAAATGGATATCCTGTTTGTTACCCTGCTATACTGGGTAAGCCTTGATATGAAACATAAACATGATCCTCAAGTTTACATAGGTTTTGTTTTGAATATATTCTACATCACAAACATCTCCACTGGAAATTAATCGTAGAGAAATAAAGATTTTTTTCAAAAAGCGTTGGATAAGATGACTGTTGCTAGGACAACCAAGGTCATATGTCTGTGGAAGCGAGAGACAAAAAAGAAAGACGCAGCAAAGTCAGTCTGATGGGGTGTGCTGATTCAGTTACATCTGACTGTCATGGAATATTTTAAGAACTGAACACTGACACATAGATAAACTGCAGTACACACAAAGCAAAGAGTTTCTCAAGTCTCAGAAAGTCTTCTATTTCTTGCTGAAAACAGGATGTTGGTGATTTGTTCCTGGTTTCACTGCCCATACACCCATTTTTTTCTTTTTTTTTCTTTTCTTTAAAGCAAAGTTAAAGCAGTAGGCCAGGAGGACCGCAGCTACCATTCGCCAATTTGAGCAGCCAGCAGGAAAATATTATTAAACAAGGAGACAAACATCTCCACAGCTACTGTGAGTTCATCATGGGCAACATGAAGTTTGGCATATACACAACCAAACAGTTAACGTTTTACATTAAAAAGCAAACAGATGCTGTCGTTGATTATTTTAAAGTCACTGCTTTTCAGTAACATTGTCATGCCACATTTTGTTAGAAATGTTGATGCGGTTCAGGTGGGCTAAGTGGGTCAAGACATGGCTAAAAGATGGAGAGGACCCAGAAGAACGGTAAAAAAAAAACCTCAAATAAGAGGCACTCTGACATTAAGAGAGAAATTTAAGAGGTACAAAGAAAAAAGTTGATTTGTTAGTGAAACTGTGAATTAACTGTTTCCTGGTATGCAAAAACAACCAGTTTTAGGCAGCAAATACAGCCATTTTGCCAAAGAAGTCTCACAGTTACCCAAAACACGTTCTTGACATGGTCACCAGAACGCTTGTATGGACACTTTTAAAGTGCACAACCCTTTGCAACGCATTTAAACACACAAACATGCAAGGACCAACATGCTGTGCTAATGAGGTGCAGGAGCATTTTAAAACTTTTTAAATGCCCATGCACCTTTTCCTAAATTTAACCGAGAGGTTTTTGGTGTTTAAACTAAACCAGTGAGAAAAAGTTGCAAGTGAGTGGAAACACAGTGTCAAACAGAACACAATTCAGTCTCCTGGATGACAAACCTTGCGACTTTATCTCTATAAACGATGGACCAGTATCTCTGTTTCCAATATTGCTGCAACCGATGTATCACGGCAACAACGGACAGAAGAGAATTATGAGATAAACCTGGCTGCTGAGTACAAAAATGGAGCTAATCAAGCCTTCTGTTATTACTGGATCAACTGAATATAATTGAAGGACTTCACTGGTAGACAACTGCTTTTTGTTATAAATAAATATACTGAAACCATGACTAAGTGTGGTTTTTAGAACAATTCTGATCTGTGTCCTGCCCAACAACCATCACTGTTCTATAGTAGCTAAACCCTGCCTTCTTCAGGGTTGTTGCTTTATTAATGTAGGGTGTTTTGCTGACTTTCCATAGGATTGGCATGTATAATTTGACCCAGATGAAGACGATATATCTCTCATTTTACACAAAGGGCTCTTCAAATGATTCCTTCTCTTTTGGAGCAGAAAAAAGGAAGCTGCAAAAATATTCCCTGAGTTTACCTAACATAACCTTGCACGTACAAGGTAGGCACGATGAGAAAATGTGACAGGTGAGTTACTTTGCACATGTATGACAAAGTGACTCACCCGTCATATTTTCTCTTCATGCCTACCTTGTAAGTGCTGCTAACAGGACAGCTCTTCATTATGACAAGGGCCTGTTCTATGTTAACTCACTCCATATGGAAGACAATCAGCCCCTCTGGGACCTGTGTCAACCAGAGTGTGAAATGTCAGATGCATGCACGTTGTAGCACACACACACACACACACACACAAATATACACATCCATGACCCACGGCAGTCACATTCACAGCAGCAGACACACACACACCCACACAAAGGGAGAGAAAGTGAACTTGGAAGCAAATCGAGATTGGTCTTTCTAGTCAGACATCTGCTCGGTCCCAGAGACAGATGGTGAGCCAATCAGACCGCCTGGTGCCTCTGTTACTCCCCGCCTCTTGTGCCATCCTGCTGCCCCTCCCCTAAACCTGCATCCTGGCTCACATGACAGGTGGCACCTTGTGAATGTGACACTGCCACTGCCCTGGAAAATTATTTATGCATTCACTTTATTGAAACTGACATGCAAATAAGCAAAAAATGAAACATTCAAATCCAGCTCACTTTACCTTTATCTCACGGTTCACGCCCTACGCTCCATACTGAGCTTATTGTGTCTCGATGCACCAGTACAAACAGAAATCTCTCATTTATCTGCCCTGATCTTTTCCACAGCATCCTGACCTCTTAAAGGAGGGCAGCCATCAGATGGATATCTTATATGCACTTTAGTGAAAGCAATATCCTGCAAGTCAACAATAGCCAAAAGGGGAATCTCTTAAAACTGATGCAGGATCTAAGCATTTTGTTTGCTCTTAAATATTTATTCAAGAGACCACATGTTATGTCATGAGTGAGTATATAAATCAATGTACACGTTTCATCCCATATTCGTTCTATGCACTGCAGTAACCCATAATTAGAAAGCCTGGATAATTTCACTGCACAGATATGCACCTGAAGAGGTAGCCTGACAACGAGACAGAGAGCTTTAACAAGCATCAGGGTGAAGGCAGGGAGCCACAGCACAGGGAAGGATTGGCAGACTGTGATGAGCATCTGCCGGGTGCATGCTGGTGCTCATTAATGGCAGTTTCCTTAACCCCTCACTCACATTACCTGCACCAGCTAAGCTCAGCTGATAACCTGGCAGCCATTAGGTTCTCAAACATTAAGATGCAGTGCAAACACCACGCTGTTACTGCAAACACTTCCAACAGTCACACCTGAGACCTTCCTCTGGCTAGAAACAAAGACCACTACTAATGCTAATTGAAACTATGGCGAAGTCAGTTAATTTCTGCAGCTCATCAATAGTCCTTAAAGAGACTGTAAACAGTTCAGAAGATTTAATTACACGCTTTAGCCACTGGCACACAAACACCAACCTTTATACATTTATGCATGTTCTGAGATTTGAACTGTTTCTCTTGTTTGCTTCCCTCTACCCTCCCCCTTTTCTCATTCTACAATAATTAAATTCTTAGCTAGTAAGTAAAGCAAAAATAAGCAAACCCAAAAAAAAGGGGGGGGGGGGGGGGAACACATCTGAAAATTAATTTATTCCACAAAGATCACAGCCAAATCCACTCTGAAGAAGACATTTCTGATGCTCTTTTGATCTTAATCAGCCAATACTGTGATTAGTTGCACAGTATAAATTCAAAGCTCCACGCAGTACCAGTTTAGTTTACTGCATATTTAACTCTTCTATAGTTTAATCTTATCTTTTTTAACAGCTGTTTTTGACAGATACACTCAAAACAGATTATCCTGCTTACCCAGCAACAAAAGGATAGTTAGCTTGTAACTCATGTTAGCCGCTAATGTAAGTAAAGCAGTTGGCTAAAGACAACAAATAATACAATTAATAAATAAATACCTTCATCAGAGGACAATAAACCTAGGTTAACCCAAAATGTGATTGTTGGACTTACATTTTTAAGAAACATTTCTCTTCTTGGATGGTATTTTTCTTCCACTCCATCAGATTTGCTCACTTTTTACTACTTCATGTTGGGCACTGAAGGCTAAGTGTAATCTTAAGGCCACAAACTACCTGAAAACCTTGTGCTTACTGTGTACCTCTGTGCATATGAGGAAGAGATACACACACTTTAATTCTGGTCATTTTACTTATAAGAAAAAAAAATAGTGAATTGAAATTGTTCCTGTCTTTATTATTGAAGTTTATTTTATTTTTAATTGGAAGTTAAATATGTTACAAAATGTCAAATTGTATTCCAGTTTAAGATGATTTGCTCTGAAGAAATGAAACATTGGCTAAGTCCAAAATTAATTAAGTAATTTGTCATATGTTGATGGTGTTTATGGTGATGACACTTATCAACAAACTGCAGTTTTATGATCATCAAATTTTGTGCACAAATGATTTGCTTACATTTATTTACGGGCAAAATAGGCTTTTAAAACAACCAACTTTAATCCAGTGTTTGCACTTCCAAAAGAATAATAAGTATAAATACAGCGAAAAGTAGCACCAGTGGTGTAAAGAGGTTTGAAAGGGTCTTTTTGATCCAACTTAGAGTAAAACTGTTTCTTGCAGTGTTTCCTGCAGCAACTCCAGAGATTTAGTTAGCTGACATCAGCAGTACTGGTTCCTAACATCACTCAAGCATGACTGTTCTGCAGCCAGACTGCGGCTGTAAAAGGACAAATTCTTATATTATTACAGACAAACTAGAACTAAACAAATAAGCAAAAATAAAGTGGTGCAGGAAAAGTAGGCAAGAGCAGCCTACAGCGTGCAGACAGGAATATAAAGTGGAAGATAGTGAGGCATCAATAAAAAAGAATAGCAGTAATGGGATGCCATCTGTGCCTCTGCCTCTTGTTCATACTAATCACCAATAAGAACTTCAAATCTGTGCAGGTTATAAATTTGTTCATTGGGACATTACTTTCTGTCTTCGCAGCATTATGACAGTATGTGTCTTTGTGTGGTTTATAGTTATGTGTCCTTTTACAAACAAGCACCTTTGTGTGGATTGTAGGTAGTTTTAAAATTATGTCAAGCTTATTTTCTTACAAAATGCACAGAAACTGCAGAATTGTACTTCATTAACTGCTAACTATTGTGCATTTCCCAACCAGGTGTACCAGAGATACAAGCAGTTGTGTTGACATTTTGGCCACATACAGAAACACACATACACACACCAAATGTTATGCCCCTCTGCCTTTGTTGCAGGGCAGTAATCAATTATCTCAGTATGATGTCATTCTGCTAACCCTCCCCCATGCTCTTCAGCCCTCCTCCATTTGTACACTTGCTCTTCTGTTGTCGCCTGCGTCAAAAATGGAAAGTGCGACCTAGTAATCCAGTGCTGGGAAAAATAATTTCCAAAAACCCACAGTGTACACGCGTTTAATTGCAGGTTTTTGCAGGGATAAATAATTATATTGAATGGACACTGCAGTTAAACTGCACGTACACACACCCACTTGATACATCACATCATCGAGCAGTGATTTGATTATTGCTGAATGAATCCCCTGGCTTGATCACACTAGGTCATCTGGCCTCCATCCTCAGTGAGAGGATAATTGAATGAAGGACAGTAATGAAGACACATGGGCACCAACATGAAGGGCGACATGAGGTCTGTGCTTTGGAGTTTCTCTTTTTGTGTAGCTACAGGTCCCTAGTTAGACACTTACCTGACTATAAATAAAAGCTGCATTATGAAGTTATCAACATGAATTTACCGTTTAAAAAACAGATGTGCAGCTTTTATAGATGTTTACTGTCCCCTGCAAGAATCAGAAAACCTCTAACACATATATGCAGCTGTGGACATTGAAAAAAAGTGATCTGCTGTTTCCTCACTGTATGCAGAGCAGACCCCTCCAGCATTAGGAAGATAATCCATTTAGGTTGTCTGTGTGTCAAGATACTAGTTTGCCCTGGTTTCTTGCTGCTGGGTTTTGTGAGGTCCAGTGTAACAGATAGCAACATGCATATTGATCAGCTGCCCCTGCATATGGAAAAAGACAACCACTCTTTCGGGAGAGCTCTAAAATTAAAATGAATGAATCAGAGCAGAACACACTGGGGCAAACTGTGCTCCCATTTTTGTCAGCCTCATTTTCTTCATGAAGTAAAATTCCATGTGACACTTTATCACATGGAATTTATGATAAATCTGGGATTAGCTGCATCAAAACCTAAACCTTGAGACTGGCGCTTACGATGAGGGTGGATTTAGTCTTTAATTATTGCTCTTATTTTTCTCCTACGCTAATTGAAAGGCAACACTATAGTTGTTTGATTCTATTTCGGATTTAATTCTGCACCTCTCCATCATCTCCGAGAGCTTGGAGGGGCTGGGGGGTGGGGGGTTCTCTGAGCGAGAGAGCCAGAGCAGAGCTAATCAGCTCAGTGTATGTGTTGTGGCAAAGACTAGTGCTTGTGCCAATTCTGATTTAAAGTACAAAAACAAGCGTGCAGTTGTGGATACACACATTACTGGGAAGCGTAAGAACATGTGCACGTGTGGGCTCAAAATAGTAACTAGCTTTGTGAACCAGTATTTCCCATTTAGGCTAGGAATGAAGCTCACAGACAAATTCCTGTTAATGCCTTTACATACAATGTAGTTTATGACCTATTCCAGTACTAGTTGGCAGCATTTCTCTGGATATCTTAGCTGGAATCAGTCATGCCATTGATTCTTTTCATTCTACTCTAAAACTAATGCTCATTAGAAGCAAGCACTGTCTATGCACATACATGCATCTAGTAAAAGATATCCCAGAGTTTAGTTCTATATTTATAAAACAAACCAAGAAGATGAAGCCCTGCACATTTCTCCTCCTAGCCATAACATTTTATAGATTTAATTCAGTCAATCTATTGGATCTGTCTGACTTTGCTGTTTCTGATGTGACTTGTTTGTTGTGCTGTCTGTGGAAATAATTTACAGCATTGCCAGTAATTACTGCAGCAGATAATCACCTAACCACCTAAAATATTAATACACAGAGAGCCAGGAAGCATGATCAATATTAATATTTCGGCTCACGCCACACAAGAGCATGCAGACACACACATAGCTGCTAAACTCCCATTAATAAATAAGATGGGTTCACAGCATGAATGCAAATGTCACAGATTTTGTGAACTGAGCTCTGAAATGAGATATAGGAAAATTTCAAATATCAGAGTTAAGACACGTTAGTCCATATGTTTGATCAGCTTTACAGTCATCAATAAATATTTTTCAAAGAAAATGCCAAAAGAGCAAGTGGTATACATGTCAAGGTGAGCTTATTTTGGTAAGCTTGTGGGGAGTAGATCTAAAAGGTGAGAAGACTGTGGATGTAGGACATCAAGGACAAATGTGAGAGAGGCTGTGAAACTGGGATGGCAGCAAAGCTTTTTGTGCCTGTCATTTATGACAGCAGGAACACTTATAATGGAACACCTTCTATGCTAATGCATACTTGCAGCAAAATAGCGTAAAATGTGGAGTCAAAGGACACAAATTCTCTGCTTCAGATCTGATGATGCCTGAAGTTATGTCCCCAAAGCCCCAAATCCCATTTTGATGGAAACCATCATCAGGGTAATTATATTTCTTGCAGTATATCGCCATGATGATGCTAAAAGCTTACTTTGACTTTTCCATGGCTAATTTGTTTCATCTTCTTTTCAAATCCTCATGCTTTGCCCCTTCCATCCTTTGCCTGTCCATCATATTTTGCACTTTCCTCCTGCCCTCGTCCTTTTTTACGACCACCTCTCTTTCAAGTGGACTGCATGGCCTATTGCCATAGTAACAGACAGCCATGACAGGTGGAGATAGCAGGTAGTGCAGCGATGCATGACTCCCCCTGGGACTGCAGAATGCCAACACTATAGAATGAAAATGAGCAGAACAGACTCTTTTATAAGAAGTCACCCTCCATACAGATTTTACGGTCATTCATTGGTGGTTATCATAGGATGAACACATGCAGCAAAGCTGCAGCGCCATTGTTTCACAGTTAGGCTGGACAGAGGACCAAATGGAGTTTACTGGATTTTTAGCTTATGTTATGTATTTCTATTGCATCACTCTCTATGGCCAGATCTGAACCACGTGAACCAAGCCAGTCTGTTTCATGCCAATAAAAGACTGGGTTCAACACTAACAAGATCCTAGAAATCCCATGGGTTGCAGCAAAACTGTTCGCTCTATAATATGAAATTGATTTGATTCAGTGTTGTATACTGGCAGTGTTCACATGCTGACCTTGCACAAAACAGAAAACACTTCAGTTTAGCAACTTATCTGCTTGCACTGAAGGCATAAACCTTAGGTCGTTGTTCGCGGGCTTAATCATAGGACACATATATATACTAAATTAAACTGTCTCCAACATCCAGAGGCACCACGATCAACACCGCACCCTCACATCTGCAGTGTGTGAGCCATTTCTCCCACACTTGACCAGTGCAGTAGTGGAACACGTGGAGGACAAAAGCGAGAGTTTTCTCACTTGGGTGGAAAATACACACATTTCTTTAGTGAGCTATGCCTCTCACAAGGAAGTTATCAAATGATAAAAGGACCGTAGATGGTAGTAAAGGGGAGGGGCAAACAAGCAGCGTCCTTTTTAATGAGATGGCAGTGGCAGCATGGGCACGCGCCATGAGGAGAATGGTGAGAGAAAGCATGCCAGTGAAAGAAAGAGAAAACAGCAAAAGGAATAAAGAATAGACAGTGGTGTCAGTCCCGTACTCCTCTGAGACTCACCATAAGCAAACACACGGCTGATTCAGGGATGAGTTGGACAGCCATATTTGGATCCTCCTATAGATTTGTGCGCAAAGGGAATGCCTCCAATTTCCTAAAGGGACCTGCTTCGATGTCCTCTTAATCTGAGTCTTCACTCACAAAGTAAGCTCACACTGTCCAAATGAAGATCTGAAGACCTTTGATTGGTTCCCTCACTTTGTGTCCTTATAACCACCCCCCCTGTGCTGCAGACAGTCTCTTCAATTGCAATTCTGTGGTCTCTGGAGACTGGAGTCTCTCCAGTCTCTCTCTCTCTCTCTCTCGCTCTGACTCTTCAGTCTGTGCGGTCCTCCTTCTTCCAGTTCTTTGATCTGAGAGCAGAGTAGAGCAGACCCCAACTCCTCCTTTCACATTTAAAACACTCCCCGTGAATCCCACACCCACCTCCCCCAAAACCGTTATTTGGAGGTTTGCGTCTTGCTAAATACTACTCTCCCCTCTGTTGCTGCCCTCTTCCTACCTTTTTCAGTGTACTATCTATCAACACAAAGCACATCCAGCCATGCACGTGGGGCTTCAGTGCAGCTGTTTTCTCCCGAGGCTGTCCCGTTGCTGCTCCAGGGGATGTAACCTGCTGGCATAAGTGATGCTCCCCAGTCTATAGCACTCTTCCACTGTGATGGAAAAACAGACGTTCACCTCAGCTCTCGGATCCAGCGCAGAGGGCTGCCCTTTACATTAATCCCCAGCCTCATATGTCATCAGCATGAGACAAGGGCAAAGAGGGATGCAAAAGAAGGAGGATGTTATAGACAGTCTCTACAAGGGTAGAGAATGAAGGAAAATGCAGATAGGAGGAGAGATGTAGCGTAGAGAGCAGCCCCTGGTGAGAGAGGTCCTCACTGAGATGAGTGTAAATGAAGGTGGGTGGGGAAGAGGGAGGGGAGTGAGGGATGGAAATGCAGAGAGCAGGAACAGACCGCGCCTATCGACGCCGGCTGAAACAGCAAGGCAGCATGGGATGCGAGTGAATACTCCTCAGCTCTCTTAAAAAAACGGGGGAGTGTACACGACTGAATATGCAAACCAGACATAGAGCCGTAGTGTCATGTTCACAAGCACCATTGCTCCAGATGCAGAACAATGGTTTGTTTTGCACCTTTACAGGACTGTGTTTGACATTAATAATAGCCATGAATAAAACATCTTCATCTGGCTTTGGCTTTGTCTGCAGAGAAGATGAAAAAGAGAGGCAGAGAGAGCTTATTAGAAGAAGGTCATAAATCATGTAATCATTCAACTGATGAGCTCAAGATTTAGCTTCAGCACAGCTTCAGATATTATGATTCTGATTATGTCTCCATTGTGAGTTGCTTGTTTTACTGGGTGTTTTGCAGATGGATGCATCTATTTTTAATTGCTAATTAATTAACTGTTAATTTATATAAATAACATCATGATTAAATTTTTGAACTAAGAACTTTTTTTTTTTAACAATAGTAATCCCAAATCTTTACGAATAGTTAACTTTATTATAATAGTAGATACTTAATACCATTTAATTATTTAAACTTACTAAAATGACCTGGATTTTTACACAACATTTTAACTTGTGTAAAAATGTTGCACAATAGCAACATGTATTTGTTATTCTTGAATGAATTGTAGAAAAAGTCCTTGTAAATGGTCAGGGAGAAGACCTAATGTCCTAAGAAGTCTGAAAGCTCTTCAAGTCTGGCTCCTTGGAAGCAAAATATAAAGAAATATAAAGGCTTTTGCACAGTATTGTATCTCACTAAACTTTACTTACTTCTTCATATCGTATAGAAAGCACCATAAACGCACCTCAAATACTCGGTCAGAGGACTGATCGATTCTTGCCATATTTGGAATCTCTGATACTCTGCATTTTCACACTGGGAAAAAAGAGGGTATCTTTGGACTACTTCTTTGCAGGAAACTGAGGTATGCAACACTTAAAATAGGAACTGAAAGCTTAAGCAGTTCCCGTTTGTATTCAATGCCAGAAAAGGAAAGTTTGTAATGATGGAAACTTTAATCTAATACTTAATACTTAAACACTTTTTATTTCGGTGGTTTGAAGCCTTAAAGGTCATGATTTCTTTACGTGTAAAGACGTGCATGCGTTTTTGTTTTGTTTTTGGCGAAAGAAAGCATTTTTTTCAGCAAAATATTGTCTCTCAAAAAAGTTATAAGCAACTGTTCATACCAGTAATACTGTCAATACTCGCTCATTATGTTTCGTGTAAGCCCCGCCCCTTCACTACAGTTCGGGGCGTGCCAGGATATGAAAATGAAAGTTTGTTTTTTTCGTTTTTACCAGGGCTTTGGCTTTTCTTAGATCTGCGTGTGGAACAGCTTGAGGTGAGTAGCAGCCAGCGTTTTACTTTTCATCCTCTTTCCTCACAGATGCTTTAACTCCAAATCAAACGATAGCTCCAGTTTGCAATGAAAAGTTTTTCAGAACATTTTTTTTAACTTGTTCACAACAGGAAGAGCATTTCTCATTGCTCATTAATATTGGTGTCATTTCATTCCAAGCATTTTTTTTTTCAAACGTACGTTTGAAAAAAAAAAAGTACGTTTGAAAAAAAAAAATGGCCATTTTGGAAAACGAGTGCCTACAGTTTAGAAGTTGGAACAAGTTTTAGTTGCGTTTGTTTTTGTGGTCTTTTTGCTAACATGATTTCACTGTCGTCATTTGCGGAATAGACACACTAATTATCAACGATGTAAATGGGTACTGTAAAAGATAAAGCGGAAGGGAATTAAAACAATTTGTGGAGGGGACAGCGGTCTGTCAGAGAAGTAGGAAGAGGAACACACAGAAGATTGCCGAGGGTAGAAGCAATATACAGCATTATTTTTAACTTAAGGAGTAAGTTGCAGCTACACTAAAATGGAATTTCTTGAATTGAACCTCATATTATAATAAATGTATTTGTTTATTCAAACAATGTGAAATGTTATTACATTCCACTTGTATCAAACAACCAGTCTCACTCTTACAAAAAAGAATATTCAAGTATATTATAAGTATATTTTAAAAACTAGAAAACAAGCAAGTATACCTTTCGTTTACTTTGTATGTATTTTCTTGATTTTTTTAGACCAAATTACATTTAAGCATACTTTAAGTACAGTTAGAAGTATACAGAAAAGTATAAGTACACTTATTCTATACTTGTAGTATAGTAGTGCTAGTAGTATACTATGTAGTATGTAGTTTACCTGAAGTATACCTGAAGTACAAATAAATACCCAGCATGCATTGCAGTGCTTTAACTGTGAAATTAAAACTATGAAACAAATGATTGATGTTTTAAAACAAGAATCTGTCAAAGATTGTTGTGTAATGTCTTTTACCTTTTGAACAGAGTAAGTGGGGTAAAAAATGAAATTGTTCAAACCGTGAGTGAAAAGTGTCAATAGCGAATAAACCTCAACTCTCCAATCATTTTCTTACCTGTTTACAATATAGTTCCGGTACTTGAGCTATGAGTGTAGTTCTCTGCAGAGGAAGCCTTCTGATAGTTGGAGCTGTTATCTGACTGTTTGAGGAATGAAGGGCTTTATTACATGTGAAAAAAATACGTTTCAACTGCCTTTTAGTTACTGTTTCAATCAGAAGTATCTCAAATATAAACTAAAAAGTAAATTAATAGTATACTTGTAACGTAAGTATTGTGCTAGAATAGAGTATATTTTAAGTATACTCTTATAGACTGGAAAGGACATTATAGTACATTTATGGTGAACAAAAAGTACATCTAAAAGTTAATTTCAAGTATACTTTTATGTACTAAAACGGGGGCCAATATAGTCCCAAGAAGCATTAGTAGTATACGTACTAGGTAACGTATACTTGGGAAATATACTTGAAGTATACTTCATGATATGAACTTAAAGTATACTTATTTTTTGTATGGCTAGAAACAAAGACTAATTGTTACATTTAGAGTAATGTTTAAAAATGACTTCATGTATCAGGGTGTTGCTTTTTTCTCTTCTTATTCTTTCTCATACTGGAACTTCGTTTGTTTTGTATAAGGTGGTACTTTTTAAGACACCTCTAGTGAACTAACCAAAAGTCTCTGAATATGCTCTGGTGGTCATTTTACACAAGTTCAGGTGTCACATCCATGAAACCTAGACCACTAACCAGCATCAGTCCTACAACTTCACTCTCAAAATTGATAAATTCTGGGACAAGCAGAAACTGTATTTTTAGCGGTGCATTTTATGGCAGGCCAGATTGCTATTAAATGCACTCTCCTAAAGAAATAATTCCTTTGTAGCACCACTTGGTTCAAAAGAGATGTCCTGGATATACATGATAATGTAACACGGGTGTTTATGTTTGTTCATGTTTAGCGCGTTGGGTTGTGTTTTTAAAGCGATTGTTACGTTTTTAAAGCGTTTTTATGCGACAGGTGTGTGTAGCACTTGTTACACATCTCAATGGGAGAGTGATAGCCAACACCACACCTTCACCTGACGTACAATGTGACGCATTAGAAGTAGTCAGAGGTAATTGGATGGAGTTCAGTCAGGTTAAATGCACCGTTGATTGGAATTATAACTGAAGATAGTATGCTATTTGTGACAACTCTGCTAGACTCCAAATTTCTCGTCCATGCGGGAGTATCGCAAAAGTAAATGAAACATCTAAACTTAACACTTTTTCCCTAAAACTGACTGACATGGGACACATTAAAGTTGGATTGACACCAGCTAATCAGTCTGAAGGTAAGTGTTTTTTTCACTTATTCGAGAGAAGTCAGAAATGCATTCTCATTACTGTTTGTTTTGACTTTTAAGCTACCCTGCCAGGATATTTTCATTCAAGTGCTAAAACAAAATGTCAATAGTTATGACTGTGAAGACTCAAAAGACTAGTTAGTTAATAGTTGTCGATGGATTTATGAGACTTGATAAAAACTACAGAGGTTGCGCCCAAATGCTTAAAGCTGATAGCTGGTCGGTGTTTTCAGGTGTGCTTGTACTACCTGTACGGTGCGGGGTGCTGACTTAGTCAGGCTAAACCAGTTTAAGCGTCAAGATAATTGGTCTTTGAACTTTTTACAACTATGTGTATTTGTAAATTTTGTGGCTTCCGTGCACACAAATTTATATTGTTCAGTTTGCATGTTAAAAGCCACAAACATGTAGGTAACTATAGGTTTTCTTGTGTAGCTGAGAACTGTCCTGCCACTTTCAGAACATTTTCTGCCTTTCATTCACATATGCCTAGGAATCACAGAACAAGAAGGGAGACCACTGAGGAGAACTTCTGTAAGTTCACTGGTTACCTCAGCTGTCAAGTTCCTGGATGTCGGTATTCTGCAGGGTTCATCTTTTAGTGAGGACATATTTGTTGAAATAGCCATATAAAGTAGCTTTTCCAATGATCTCTCTTTTTTCAGATGGCAACAGACCTTAAACGTGCATCTTGTGAAAGGTTGCTAAGATCATTGTGGACATTATTCACTACTAAGAAGCATCAAATCGAGATAATACAACACATAGACTTCGTCAAACAAAGAGAACCAGGAATGAGGAAGACTGCAGTCCCAACAGTAATGCAACCTCACCTAAAAAAGTTAGATGCCTTGTGGATAGCTATGGCTGTATAAATTGGCAGCCAGTTGAACTTCCTGAGGGGGAAACGTCAGCTTCTTTAGAGGAAAAGAAAGACATCGTGTTAACAATTTTTAATTCAGAAGGACCTGGAGCTGTGGAGAGACCTGATGTGGATGACTTCATGTGCCTCACATATATTTCTCAGCGGCAGCTTATCAACAGTTGTCCCTCACTTTCAGTAGCTGAAATCCAGGAGCAGTGGCCATTCTTGTTTACTCAGAAAGGTCTTTCGAACCACTTTCACAAACTCACAGGTATTGATATCAGTGAGCGCTTAAGTCAGGCCCTCATAACCAAAGGCAGAAGGATTGTTAACTATTTCTCCACCCAGAAGCTCAGATTGAACCTTGGAATAAGGACACTCATCCAGCAGATAGAAAGTGAGGAAGTTTTGACCAACAACAAGGTTGGCACAGCAGCCATACTTGTCATGATGAAGTATTAAAAGGAAAATGAAGACTCCCTCTTTGTCTTAGCAGATGTAAGCTTTTTTCATACAGCTCTAGGTTTAATGCTGTTGCTTGCTGTCCTGTTTTTTTCCCGTTACATAAAATGTCTTGGTCCTTTATCTGGCAGGAAACATCTACCAGTATGTCCCTTGTAGCAGAGAGCAACCTGCCAGGCACTCCAAGGCTGATTATGCTTGGTAAGAAGTCATTTATGAAATAGAGCTGATTAGACCATATTACAATTTCTGTTTGGCACAGGAGCTTTTCGTGGACACAGGTATCCAGTCTCTGTTTATTTAGCTCACATTTATGTAATTTCCTTTATAAACCAAGGTTGTTGGACATGCGTCTCGGTGAATCCAGCAAAGTAACAATATCAAATTTCACATTACATATTACTGATCAACATGGTAGTCTAGCTACACTAACAGCAGAAATACTGAAGTCAATATTGTAAAGTTTAACAGCAGCACAAACTATAAACTCCAAAATAACCATACAGTTGATGGAACTCCGGTAATTTAATTGGGCTGACTCTTTGTTAGGTGTGTTTAATGTGCAGAATAATTCCCAATTATGTACAATTATAATATGGTAAAACGGACTAGGCCATCAGACTGCTGAACACGTCATAGACACCTCACCTTCACTTACCAGAACTTCAACATTCAACAGTCACAACTTTCCTCCAGCGGCTTACTGAATTTGAGTGGAAAACTTCAAATTAGGTAACTGTTGTTGCCATTTATAGTTAATTTCTTGTATAATTTAAGTGAACAATGTGTTGCTACCTGTGTCTCCACAGACGATCCATGGCCCATGCTTTCTGGAAATCTACACGAGGCGAACAACAATGAAGACAAGCTCTTTCGTCATCTTGCAACAGTTTTGATTTTTTTTTTCCTTCTTTTACCCATTTGTTAAAATTTATTTCAGCTACTTACACTTTTATTGTCACACGTATTGGCTCACCCTACAAATCAATGACCTCAGTCCACAAAGCAAGGTCAGGGTTCAGTGCAGGTCAGTCAAGTTCCCTCACATCACACATGCTCATCCATGTCCTTGTGGACCCTGCTTTGTACATTGATTTGGTGGTGTGAGCCAGTATTTTGGACAAAGTGTATATAGAGGCAGAAGTGTGGGGCTTGATGTTCTATTCATTTCAATTTAGTTTATTTGTATGGTGGCAACAAAATGATTGCCAAGGCACTTCACAGTGTAGGTTTAAGACCCTACAAAATATAACTAAGAAAACTCATCACTTGAGCATATGTTGTCTGTTATGATATGGATATGACATAATATCGTTATTGTTTGTACAACCATCTGAGAAAATACATGGGTTAGATGGTTTAGTAAAAACAAGTGCTTCCTCAATCAAAATATGTTTTCAGTTCTTTTCAGTTTTTGATTTTGGAAATGTGTATTTCTGCAGAGGAAAATCAGACCTGAAATAAAAAGTGATGTAAAGCACATGACTTATATTTTGTCTGTGTGTGTGTGTGTGTGTGTGTGTGTGTGTGTGTGTGTATGACACAAATATATTAATTGGCAGCCAGTTGAGGGGGAAATGCCAGCTTCCTATATCTATATATCTATATCTATGTATATATCTATGTATATATATATTATATATATATATATATATATATATATATATATATATATATATATATATATATGCATTTTTTATTTTTTTTAAACAGTCTCTTACAATATGTTACTGTTTCCTGAAATTACGGTAAATTACGACCTGTTAAACAGTAAATGACTGCCTGTAGGAACACGGTATCCTCTAGATGTATATTTTTGGTACTGATGTGATGATGCGTGATAACGGTAAGTTACTGGTAAATATATTGCAGTTTATTACCTTGCAGCGTGCTTACAGTGACATACCGGGAATAAACAGTATGTCACTGTACCGTTTATACCAATACACCAATACCAATTTCTGTGATAAGAAATACCAATTTCTTATCACAGTATGATGTTACTTTGTTGACATAATTTACGACATAACGGTATCTCACTGGCATCACTGTCGCCACTGAGATACCGTAAAAAAGGCTACAGTGCGTTACCATAATTTGTCCAAGAGTATTATACCACAACAGCAAAAAACGGTATCATCCTGCAGAACGGTAACCTACCGTAACACGGCGTCATGGTATGACGCTGGCAACAGTGACGCCAGTATGTTGCCTTAAAGTGGAGATGAAAAGTCTAACAGTGTAGTCTAGTTTTTTTTCTTTCTAGCTTCTGCAAATTCAGAATACACAATTTCAAAAATGTTGTGAGAAGTGCACCAGTATTATTAGAAAGTGGAAAATGTGTGTCAGTGTCTTGCTTCCAGCTGCTTTCATGTTAGTGCAACAACAAAGACTTCTAAGGTGTTGTAAAAATACTCATAAAAGTTTCTCTGTGTCATTTTATTATGTTTTAAGGTTTTGTACCTGAGTTCAGCGGGTGATGGAACTGCAGAGACCTGACATTGAATCAGTTGGAAACGAAAGCTTGGAGAACTGGCAGTTAATTGACTCTGGTGGATTTGGTCAAGTCTTCAAGGCTAGACACAAGAAGTGGAGGTGTGACGTGGCCATTAAGCTACTTCAACATGCTGCTGGGTAAAATTAGAACAGAACTATTTCTTAATTTTTATACTTCCAAGTACATGAACTAGTCCTTTCCTAAAGCCTTTTGCATTTTCCTTCCAACACTAGGGACATAGAACTGTGTGAGGAGGCAAATCAT
Organism: Astatotilapia calliptera; assembly: GCF_964374335.1. Taxonomy (NCBI): domain Eukaryota; kingdom Metazoa; phylum Chordata; class Actinopteri; order Cichliformes; family Cichlidae; genus Astatotilapia; species Astatotilapia calliptera. The sequence continues at coordinate 60,483,464 of NC_137428.1, read as the reverse complement.
ATGGCCAAAGTCTCCTTACACAGTTCTGTGCTGAGGCTTTATGGAATATATAGGGGATGTCCACCAAATGGAGGGCAGAACATTCAGTTGGGAATTGTTATGGAGCTCATGGATAGAGGATCTGTTCAGACCCTGCTGGAGACTTTGTCAGGTCCACCACCATGGCCTCTGGCCTTCCGCTTGGCCTACGAAATCGCTCAAGGAATGAACTTCCTCCATGAGAAGAACATTTTGCACCATGACCTAAAGCCAAGCAATGTACTGCTGGATGGTGACCTTCATGCCAAGGTAAAGTGCTATCCACTCAACTCATTAGTTTATACTGATGTAATTGTGTTATTTTATTTTTTTCCTTGATTATTTTGCAGCTGGCAGATTTTGGTCTGTCCAGGGTTTCCACCAGTGTTCTGATGAGCTCTGAAGAAATGTCCACAGTGAAAGGAGGCACATGTCAGTACATGCCTCCAGAGTCTTTTGATCCATCATATAAGCCTGTTCGTAAATTCGACATATACAGGTAAACATTAAAAGAATAGTTGTGGGGATTTATGTATGATTATAGATTTTACCTTAAACACATTGTGTTAATTCCTTCTCTTTCTTTATCTTGTAAAGCTATGGTATTCTTCTGTGGTCTATTATTTGCGGGAAAAAGCCTTTTCCAGGTACAATGAATGGATTTCAGTTACTTATCATTTTCCATATATTTGTCTTTGTTTGTATGTTTGTTTTTCCTTATAAGTTTCCAGTTTATTGGTCAAATATTTGCCCTTCTTTAAAAAAAAAAAAAAAAAAAATTTCATTTATATTTTATGTTTTACATTTAATATAACTATTATCAATACAATGTGAGGCACTTCCATAAAAACATTCTCTCGTTTGTGCTCATGTTTTTTAATGAAAGTCTTTATTGTATTTCACACAGATGCTACTCTAGCTCTTTTGGCACTGAAGATCCCAAAGGGGGACAGACCTCCCTGTAAAGAAATAGACCAGACAAAGGCAGAAGGGCTGAGAGAGCTGGTTGGCCTCATGAAGAGGTGCTGGGATGGAGATCCATCCCAGAGGCCAGACTTTGGAGGTATGTGTTCACTACCTGTATTAAACACTCTGTATTAAACAGACCATTTTTATATGTGCACGAAACCACTAACAATTAATGAACTCTCTACTTTTCGTACATTATGCCTTTTAAACATGGACCATGGTTTTGTTTCAGAGTGTGATGAAATCACTAAGGATGTGTTCTCAAAGCACAGGGCGGGGATTCACCAGGCAGTCGGACAAGTCATGAAAAAATTGGTGCAACTCAATTTATAATTTCAGAAATGAACTAATAAAGTAGTCAACAATTTCAATTTTAGATGGAGCACTTTTATCAGACTTCTTTGGGTACTGTTTACTTTCCTAGGATTCACAACATGGTAATCAATATCCTGACACATGTGGTCCACTCGGTGTTAATCATGAGATGCCAGGTAGATTCTTCAGTACGGTTTGTCACTTTATTCTCAGACTTATTCCTTTCTTATTAACAATGAACATCATACAGATATTTCTCTTTTTTTTCAGGACAGTCAGAGTCAAATGATAAAGTTGATGGAAGAACTGAAATGCAGGTATTTAATATGCACTCACAAATCTACCTCTCACAAAGTGAAAAGAAATGTTATCAAGTCTTTCTCAAGTGTTTCTTGATCATTTTAATTACACTTTGCATCATTAGACAGAATGAATGATCTTATTAGTTGATTTTCACATTATGCCACATGTCACTTGGACACAAGTAGGAAGGATTCACAATCACAATGTACTGTAAAAATAGATATTAGTGTAAAGCTTTAGTTCAAGAGTAAAACTTGATAATAGCAATTAATGGTGAAGACTTTTATCAGACTTCTCTGCGTTCTGTTTATCTCTCTGGTCTAGAATATGCAACTTGGTCATCAAGATTCCAACATGTCACGTCCATCTGGTTTCACTGCTGAGATGCCAGGTTTGTCACTTATGTTTATTCTAGGGTTTAACGCAGATTAGGGTTAGGGTTAATGCGTTAATGCGGATAAATCCCTTTTTAACGCGTTAACGCTGACAGCCCTAGTTTATTCTCATACACATTTCTTTCTTATTAACAAGAAACATCAGACATATATATTTTTCTTTTTCAGGACCGCCAGCATCAAATGATACTGTGGACATCCCATTGCAGGTATTTTTTATTTGGACTTTGTCCTTTGCCTCTCAGTTCTCAGGGTGACTTCATTTAATCAAGTCTCATTTTGATCAGAAGATACTTGAGAACAACAAAACCAACTTAAACATTTGTACGTAAATATTGTTATGTATAAATACATGTAATAAATTTTGTGCTAAAGAGGATGGATGTTTCCAATTTTTACCTCCCTCAGAAACAAAGTAGGCAAACCAAAAGCTGTGTCAAATTAAAAAGATAAAACATAAAAAAAATCATCCTAAACAATCAAAAGGATTCACAGTCAAATCAGATGTTTGTGTGCTGATATGGTTAAAAAAAAGAGACTACATACATTTTCTTTTCTTTTGGCAGCAGAATAATGTGAGCAGTTCTGCTAGAAATCTGACTGAAAATGAAAAAGGTGTGTATTATATATTATTTCACAGTCACGTTCACAATTTTTATTTCATGATTTTTAAATACATGCTTTCTTTTTTCTTCATTTATAAGCAGCAGACTTTGTTGATAAAAACAGGGCAACGTTAATCAAAGAAGTTTCTGAAGTGCTGGCGATAGCAGAAGAGCTTGGAGACCTGGTCCATCCTGAAGCCTATTCAAATATTCGAGCTAAACCGACAAGTCAAGATAAAATGAGGGAGCTCTTTCAAAGAACACTGCGTTCAGGAGGGTGGAGGGTCAAAGCAGCCTTCTTTGATGCCCTTAAAAAAAATCATCCAGAACTAGTGGAGAGGCTTGGTATGATTTGCTCTTATTAAAAAGGTCAAATATGGTTTAACATGTATAACAAGTTAATAGTTTCTCCTTTATTTTCTGTAGGTGGCTAGTTCAAAGGAAGAGAAAGAGGAAAGAAGGAAGAAAAAGAAGAGACAATGGTGTCAATCCTATAATCATCCCATTTATTAGGGATGAGTTGGACAGCCTTATCAGGATCCTTTGTACAGATTTGTATACAAAGTGAATGACACCGGTTTCCTAGACAGACTGTCTTTGTTGTCCTGTTACTAAGAATCTTCACTCTAAAAGAAAGAGGGATGTGAGAGACAAATAAAAATCCAGCAAGCAAGAACACACCACACCTATTAACACCAGCTGAAACAGCAAGCCATCATGGGATATGAGTGAATACTCCTCAGTTTACTTAAAGTAAGGGGTTTGCTTAATGCGTGACACAGATCATTGTCCTATTGTGCTTTGCAAGCACTAGTTCTTTGTGCTTTCAAAGGATTGTGTTGGACGTTAATAGTCTGCATTAAAAAAACATTTTAATTGGGCTTTTTAATATTTTACTGTTAAACCTTCTTACAAGGACCTGTATTTTATCAACATGTTTAGACATAAAAACTAAAATTGATATGTATTTGCCTACTCAGTGGAATTGCTTATTTTGTACTCTATACACAGATGTTCTGCTGTTTTTACTTTAAATGATCATCTGTCTCTCTGTTAATGATAATAAACTCGTGCTACCCATCAACCTCCTAGTAGATGTACATGTTCCAGGTCCGATTCACAAGATTTTGGAAAATTTGACCTCTGACCTTGACATCACATTCAAAGTTACTTAGATTTGAACTTTTGGTTGGTGAAATTATAGTATGAATGAGAAAACTTGACCTCTGACCTTGACATCGAGGTCACTGAAATTAGAACTCTTCCAAGATTTTTAGTAGCTGGAACTATAGTTTGAATTTCAAAATATTATGCCACCTCGTTTTTGAGTTATTGCATTCAGAAAACTTGGGTCACCACGCCATCCGCCAGGGGAGTATTGACAATACCCATCACAGGAGTGTGTGAGGGTGCAGCTCAAGCGTGAAGGAGTCTTTACATCAACTACATGAACATTTCTGACTCGCACTGGAATAAATTGGCCGTGGATAAATCAATGAAATGTTTAAAACCAGTTGCATGGATCATAGTGTTAAAAGGGCAAAAGGGCTCTGCGTCAACCAGCAGAGCACTGAAAATCCCTTATTAGTCATTAAATCTTTGGAGCAGCATATGATTTATGTGACAGTGCAATGATCTTGTTTTTACTAGAAACAAACAAGCTGTGAAGAAGTTATAAACTTGACTCTCTTAGTCAAAAGCATAAAACTCCAAAGTAAAGTCCTGAAGTAAAACAGTTTTTTATTACATGGAAATGATCGGCCAGCTGAAAAATGTTGAAAATTCAATCAACTAGTGGGAATTTTTAAATTAATGGCTCCAGTAGGATAGACATGCAATTACTGGCACTTGTATCCACTTTTGAAAGATTGTTTCATTTCTCTGACCCACTACAGTGCTTCACGTTGTTACACCAAAACTACCAAAAATAAATGTATCCATATAAGTGACTGCCTATGACTGTTTTTCAATTTTTCTTTTATTTTTTCTTTATAATTAAGTCGTTGACCAGATCATCATCTATACCCAGGGGATGCTATACCCTGTATTTACGGACTTCCAAAGATCAACAAAGATCCCACTCAGACCCATTGTTAGCAGCATAATCTAAGCTACCTGCAACATTTCTAAAAATCTTGCCACCATCCACCCTTGTGGGGAACACCCCCCATCACATCAAAAAACTCCACCGACTTCACCAACAAGGTCTAGAAACTTACAGCATCAAACTTTGATACTCTAATTAAACATTTTTATTTCGGTGGTTTGAAGCCTTAAAGGTCATGATTTCTTTACTTGTAAAGACGTGCATGCGTTTTTGTTTTGTTTTTGGCGAAAGAAAGCATTTTTTCAGCAAAATGTTGTCTCTCAAAAAAGTTATAAGCAACTGTTCATACCAGTAATACTGTCAATACTCGCTCATTACGTTTAATGTAAGCCCCGCCCCTTCACTACAATTCGAGGGCGTGTCAGGATACGAAAATGAAAGTCGGAACGTCTGTTTTTTTTGTTTTGTTTTTTTTTGACCACGGCTTTGGTTTGAACTAACTCTTAGATCTGCATGTGGAACAGCTTCAGGTGAGTAGCAGCCAGCGTTTTACTTTTTTATCCTCTTTCCTCACAGATGCTTTAGCTCCAAATCAAACGACAGCTCCAGTTTGCAAAACAATACGCTACGAAATGTCCCTCAGAACTTTTCTTTCTTTATTACTTGTTCACAACAGGAAGACCATTTCTCGTTGCTCATTAATATTTTTTGTCATTTCCTTCCAAGCATTTTTTCAAACGTGTTAGGACATTTGGACACAGTATTATCAACGATGTGAATGGGTACTGTAAAAGATGAAGCGGAATGGAATTAAAACAATTTGTGGAGGGGACAGCGGTCTGTCAGTGAAGTAGGAAGAAGAAGACACAGAAGAGTGAGGGTAGAGCCTTACTGGCTGTATAGGAGTTTAGTCTCCTTTTTTTCTTTCTAGCTTTGGGAAATTCAGAATCCAGAATTTCAAAAATGTCGTGAGAAGTGCACCAGTATTGCTAAAAAAGTGGAAAATGTGTATCAATGTGTTGCTTCCAGTTGCTTTCATGTTAGTGCAACAACAAAGACTTCTAAGGTGTTGTAAAAAATACTTACAAAAGCTGGGTTTATTCTCCTCACTGTGTCATTTTATTATGTTTTAAGGTTTTGTACCTGAGTTCAGCAGGTGATGGAACTGCAGAGACCTAAATTTGAATCAGTTGGAAACGAAAGCTTGGAGAACTGGCAGTTAATTGGCTTTGGTGGATTTGGTCAAGTCTTCAAGGCTAGACACAAGAAGTGGAGGTGTGACGTGGCCATTAAGCTACCTCGACATGCTGCTGGGTAAAATTAGAACAGAACATTTTTTTCTTTCTATACTTCCAAGTACATGAACTAGTCCTTTCCTAAAGCTTTTACATTTTCCTTCCAACACTAGGGACATAGAACTGTGTGAGGAGGCAAATCATATGGCCAAAGTCTCCTTACACAGTTCTGTGCTGAGGCTTTATGGAATATATAGGGGATGTCCACCAAATGGAGGGCAGAACATTCAGTTGGGAATTGTTATGGAGCTCATGGATAGAGGATCTGTTCAGACCCTGCTGGAGACTTTGTCAGGTCCACCACCATGGCCTCTGGCCTTCCGCTTGGCCTACGAAATCGCTCAAGGAATGAACTTCCTCCATGAGAAGAACATTTTGCACCATGACCTAAAGCCAAGCAATGTACTGCTGGATGGTGACCTTCATGCCAAGGTAAAGTGCTATCCACTCAACTCATTAGTTTATACTGATGTAATTGTGTTATTTTATTTTTTTCCTTGATTATTTTGCAGCTGGCAGATTTTGGTCTGTCCAGGGTTTCCACCAGTGCTCTGATGAGCTCTGAAGAAATGTCCACAGTGAAAGGAGGCACATGTCAGTACATGCCTCCAGAGTCTTTTGATCCATCATATAAGCCTGTTCGTAAATTCGACATATACAGGTAAACATTAAAAGAATAGTTGTGGGGATTTATGTATGATTATAGATTTTACCTTAAACACATTGTGTTAATTCCTTCTCTTTCTTTATCTTGTAAAGCTATGGTATTCTTCTGTGGTCTATTATTTGCGGAAAAAAGCCTTTTCCAGGTACAATGAATGGATTTCAGTTACTTATCATTTTCCATAAATTTCTCTATGTTTGTGTGTTTGTTTTTCCTCATAAGTTTCCAGTTTTCTGGTCAAACAATTTTTGCCCTTCTTTGTAAAATTAAATTTTAATTTAGATTTCATGTTTTACAGCTAATATAAACATTATCAAGAAACTTCCAAAAATACACTGTCTCATTTGTGCTCATGTTTTTTAATGAAAGTCTTTATTGTATTTCACACAGATGCTACTCTAGCTCTTTTGAAACTGAAGATCCCAAAGGGGGACAGACCTCCCTGTGATGAAATAGACCAGAGAAAGGCAGAAGGGCTGAGAGAGCTGGTTGGCCTCATGGAGAGGTGCTGGGATGGAGATCCATCCAAGAGGCCAGACTTTGGAGGTATGTGTTAACTACCTGTATTAAACACTCTGTATTAAACAGCCGACGTTTTATATGTGCATGAAATCACATATATTCACAATCACATTTTGTTTCAGAGTGTGATGAAATCACTAAGGATGTGTTCTCAAAGCACAGGGCGGGGATTCACCATGCAGTCGGACAAGTCATGAAAAAATTGGTGCAACTCAACTTATAATTTCAGAAATGAACTAATAAAGTAGTCAACAATTTCAATTTTAGATGGAGCACTTTTATCAGACTTCTTTGGGTACTGTTTACTTTCCTAGGATTCACAACATGGTAATCAATATCCTGACACATGTGGTCCACTCGGTGTTAATCATGAGATGCCAGGTAGATTCTTCAGTACGGTTTGTCACTTTATTCTCAGACTTATTCCTTTCTTATTAACAATGAACATCATACAGATATTTCTCTTTTTTTCAGGACAGTCAGAGTCAAATGATAAAGTTGATGGGAGAACTGAAATGCAGGTATTTAATATGCACTCACAAATCTACCTCTCACAAAGTGAAAAGAAATGTAATCAAGTCTTTCTCAAGTGTTTCTTGATCATTTTAATTACATGTTGCATCATTAGACAGAATGAATGATCTTATTAGTTGATTTTCACATTATGCCACATGTCCCTTGGACACAAGTAGGAAGGATTCACAATCACAATGAGTGTAAAAACAGATATTAGTGTAAAGTTTTAGTAAAGAGTATGGCCTTTATGGTGTATCCTTTTATCAGACTTCTTTGTGTTCTGTTAATTTCGCTTGTCTAGGATATGCAGCTTGATCATCAACATTCCATCACATCGAGTCCATCTGGTTTTACTGCTGAGATGGCAGGTAGATGCTTCACTATGACTTGTCACTTATGTTTATTGTCATACACATTTATTTCTTAACAACAAAAAACATCAGACAGATGTTTTGTATATCTATATATTATTTTCTTTTTCATGACCGCCAGCATCAAACGATACTTTGGACATCCCATTGCGGGTATTTATTTGGAAGCAAGAAGACGCCATAACTATTATCCCCAACTGAAACAGCAAGCCATCATGGGATATGAGTGAATACTCCTCAGTTTACTTAAAGAAAGGGGTTTGCTTAATGTTTGGCACAGATCATTGTCCTATTGTGCTTTGCAAGCACTAGTTCTTTGTGCTTTCAAAGGATTGTGTTGGATGTTAATAGTCTGCATTAAAAAAACATTTTAATTGGGCTTTTTAATATTTTACTGTTAAACCTTCTTACAAGGACCTGTATTTTATCAACATGTTTAGACATAAAAACTAAAATTGATATGTATTTGCCTACTCAGTGGAATTGCTTATTTTGTACTCTATACACAGATGTTCTGCTGTTTTTACTTTAAATGATCATCTGTCTCTCTGTTAATGATAATAAACTCGTGCTACCCATCAACCTCCTAGTAGATGTACATGTTCCAGGTCCGATTCACAAGATTTTGGAAAATTTGACCTCTGACCTTGACATCACATTCAAAGTTACTTAGATTTGAACTTTTGGTTGGTGAAATTATAGTATGAATGAGAAAACTTGACCTCTGACCTTGACATCGAGGTCACTGAAATTAGAACTCTTCCAAGATTTTTAGTAGCTGCAACTATAGTTTGAATTTCGAAATATTATGCCACCTCGTTTTTGAGTTATTGCATTCAGAAAACTTGGGTCACCACGCCATCCGCCAGGGGAGTATTGACAATACCCATCACAGGAGTGTGTGAGGGTGCAGCTCAAGCGTGAAGGAGTCTTTACATCAACTACATGAACATTTCTGACTCGCCATTAATGACACTCTGGATGCCCCTGTATTTATCAGTGGGGTTCCAGTAAAAATAAAATAAAAAAACGATTTTAAAAAAAATCTGTAATTTCTAAATTTATAATATTTATAATTCTTTTCAGGTAGAGACATCAGTAAGTTTAGAAATGAATACCACACAATGCCAAGTGTATTTCACCAGTGATAATTACTGTGAATCATTGTATGTATGAGCAGTGAAATTAAGAAATTTACTGTGTTTTAAGAATGTAGCTTTCATTAAATCCACAAAAACAATAGATTCCACACTTTCTGACTGTACTTTGAACTGATGCATAATTAATATTATTACAAAAGGCCAGAAGTTGCCTATATTTTTTAAAGGTCTTGATGCATGCTCGATCATCCAGGTAAGGAAATTTTTCATTTTAAGATCTAGCAACCCTGTGCCTCACTCAGAATCACACAACTCAGTCATGACAAATGTGTAGCCGGGATTGCCAGAGGTACAATCTTTGTGAGAACACTTTTGACAGACAACACATAGAAGCCATACATTTTTGAGTCAGCTATTGGTGTATGTCGAAACAAATCATTTTGCAACAAGCAAACACATTTATATTACCTTCAGTTTTTAATAAGCATCTATTTATTTAACTCACTAACATTGTGTGAGCTTTCAATACAAAAACACCCCACCACCACCAACATGAAAATTTACTCTGACTCACAAAACCTACAAAATACTTCCTCTATTTAAAGGCTTGTGTGTTTTCCACAAACTGACCATTGCAAAATGGGAAGCTTGCCTGGTTAAATGGTGAGCTGTTAACAGAATCCCACAGTGCTGTGTAATGTGCCAGACAATCCCGGTCTGCAAAAGCTTTGTTCTGTTTAATTTTCGTTTGAAAGAAATAAGTTCACAGTTTCCTTTTTCTCCATTGTTTTTATTTCCTTTCTTTTTCCACATGGTGGCACTAAGTCATCTATACAGAATTAATTAACGGTGCTGTAAAGTTAGAGCGGACTATACCATTATGCTTCTTTTGTAAGGAGTGACAGTGGTATCGAGAGGCTTCTCTCTTTTTTGGAAATTAAGGTTCAGTCAGGCAGTTTAGTTATCACTTTAATTACTGCAGACAAAAACACATTTTCCTTCCAAGCTGCCAACCTCGCCCCGCCCCATCCTCCCTCTTGCTCAGTAAGTAAAGATGGGAAAGTGAAAGCTAGAAAGTCAGCTTGGCCACAGCTTTGGTTTGAACTTTCAAATCTGGAAGTGGAACATCTTGACAAAAAGGTGAGTAGCCGCAAGCATTTTAATACATTTTTCGTTTTTAAAACATAAGCCATTTTCCCTTTAAAAACCCCCACACGTAGGAACATGACAAAGAAAATGACGCATGATTGTCTACAACTTGAGGAAGTTTGGGTTGCATTTGTATTTGTGGTCTCAGAAGAGCGAGTATGAGTAATCTAAAAGATATTTAGAGACCGTGATCTCTGAAATCGGAAAAGATTTCAAACAGTTTGTGAACATGGAGGACCCTGCACAGAACCGCGGTTGCACAGACGTTCATGTTAAAATGCAGACAAGACAAGAATATATAACTTATGAATAATCTATGCAAAAGTTGTGAACATGGAGGAGTCTGCACGATAAACACGAGGGCAACGTTAAAAAAGGGTGCAAGAGTGACGTTAGGTCAACGTCACACTTCAACGTTGATTCAATGACATCGCCTGATATTGACTCAACATTGTTTCAATGTTTCCTTGCTATCTGGGCAGCCTGCCAGTGAAAGAGGAAGCAGTAGATGTAGCTTGCTCTGGTTCGTTCCCTGCTAAAAAAAAACGCATGGAAGAAAATGCCCAGGGATTTGCATCAGTTTGTTAGTGTACTGATAGTCTAGTTAGTTTGCTCATCTTTGATAATCTGTGCTTTTCTGTATATATGAAATGAATTTTCGTATTGTAACTGAGCCCTTACGGTTCCCTTTGATACATAATAACAGTTTTATCAGACGTCCTGCGCACTTTATACCTCTGTTCTGGGATTCCAACACGTTCTCACTCCCAAAGCGTAACATTTTACGCTAGGTGACAAATCGTCAACATATTACGTTTTCGGCTACCCACCACGTTCCTAAATGACGACCTCGGAAAAAGAGGAAATATGAGAACCGCCTGGACTCCATCTACACATGTTCACTACGCATTAGCAGTCAGTGTACTGTTTGTTTGTCACTCGTGTTTTATTCTGTATTCTTTGCTTAATGGTCGTTGGATTAATATTTCTAAACAGCCAAATATTTGTGCATGTCTTTCTACTCTGTTTTAAAAACGTATCATGGTACTGCTGTAGTTATTGAGTATAAACTAAAAGTATGTCTGTGAAGGTTCTCAGTCATCCAGGTCATCTAGTCAAAGGAGTTTGCAAAGAAAAGCGTCTGGACTTCTTTAAGTTGCTTGAAGACGTTTCACCTCTCATCCGAGAAGCTTCTTCAGTTCTAAGGTCAAATGGTGGAGAGTCCCAGATATAAACCTAGTGGGAGTGACCCCCCACAGAGGGACAAAAGGACCCCCTGATGATCCTCTAATCGCCTGAGCCAAGGTGTGTAACTGGGTGTGGGTCCCAATCAGCCAGAGTTTCGGGTGAGTTCATTGTGAAACCTGAGGTGGCCACACCTTATGCTGTGGCCCCACCTTATTTGCATAAGGTGGTGGTGGTGGGGGGGGGCACCTTATGCGAATAAGGTGGGGCCGCGGGGCCGCTATTCGCAGGTTTTCACAATGAACTCACCTGAAACTCTGGCTGATTGGGACCCACACCCAGTTACACACCTTGGCTCAGGCGATTAGAGGATCATCAGGGGGTCCTTTTGTCCCTCTGTGGGGGGTCACTCCCACTAGGTTTATATCTGGGACTCTCCACCATTTGACCTTAGAACTGAAGAAGCTTCTCGGATGAGAGGTGAAACGTCTTCAAGCAACTTAAAGAAGTCCAGACGCTTTTCTTTGCAAGCTCCTTTGACAACTAAAAGTATGTTTTATTTCCCTTTGCCAACAGAATTATATCAGCAGTTTTGCTACAAAAATGAATGAACATGAAAAAGGTGTGTATTATTTATTATTTCACAGTCACGTTCACAATTTTTATTCTATGATTTTTAAATACATGCTTTCATTTTCTTCATTTACAAGCAGCAGACTTTGTTGATAGAAACAGGGCACAGTTAATCCAAGAAGTTTCTGAAGTGCTGGCGATAGCAGAAGAGCTTGGAGACCTGGTCCATCCTGAAGCCTATTCAAATATTCGAGCTAAACCGGCAAGTCAAGATAAAATGAGGGAGCTCTTTGAAAGAACACTGCGTTCAGGAGGGGTGAAGGTCAAAGCAGCCTTCTTTGATGCCCTTGAAAAACATCATCCAGAACTAGTGGAGAGGCTTGGTATGATTTGCTCTTATTAAGAAGGTCAAATATGGTTTAACATGTATAACAAGTTAATAGTTTCTCTTTTATTTTCTGTAGATGGCTAGTTCCAAAGCAGCTTTTGCATTCCTGCATCTTTTGGACAGAAGCGTCAAAGACCTTTCCTGCCCTTTTAAAACCAAACTTGAATCTTTTGTGAAAAATATGTACTGGTATTATATTTGATACATGAATTTTTTTGAGTTTTTGAAACCTCATTAGTGTGTTTTTTTCCCCCTAAAGACCTAAATAGACTGCACCCAAAATTTCTAAACTAACTGCTAAAAAAATGACAGAATTAGCAAATATGATACAATTTAAAATCAAATGTGCCAATTTCTTCTTATTGTTTTATAATTTGTCAATAAACAGTCCCGTTTTTTTTAAAAACCAGTATTCTCTGGGAGTTATTTCATGGTTCAGGCTTTGGATAGTTAATATAGAAATATCTTATATGCATATGTTTTGGTCCATATATCATTTATTGACATTTTGTTAAACCATACTAATTTAAGAACAAGTCATGAATATGAGGCTTAATAAAAATCTCTGTGCAAAATAAGTTTTGCTTCTTAGCTTTTCAACATTTCTGTTGCATTCATTATACATTGGAGGGTTTGTTTTTTCCTTTATCTGGTGGGAGAATGGGAGCAACTGCGAGATAATGAGAGACTTGCAGTAGATAGATAGATAGATAGAGAGAGAGAGAGAGAGAGAGATTCTAAGAGGCTTTTCTAGTTCAATCCCTCTGTAACTGTCACAAGCAGTCAGTCAGTCAGTCACCTGTAGATGATGTTACTGAAAGCACTGTAGGTAGCAAAGTTCCTACTGTTTCTCAATGAACAGTCCAAACAGTTTAACGATTTAAGATTAAAAAGCTCCCACAGCAGCCAGAACAGACATTTCAAAGATGTTGATCTGCTAAATTTTATTAATTAAAACGTCATAATATAAGAAAGTATTTATAGAACTCTGTTGTTATACTGCCATGATAAATAATAGTGCCACGGTATACAAGCCACTCCTAAATTTAAGTGTGACAAACTAATTAGACAGCATTACGTCTTTAAAAGTTATTCTCTGTCTCATTTCTCAAAGACAGGAAGTTTGTACGTATCCTGGGGTTCGACCTTGTCTCATTCACAGCTCTGTCTACACACACACACACACGAACACAGACCGTCACAACATGGTAATCTCCTGTGAGGAAAGTGTTTTCAAGTGTCATCTTGACCCATCCTTCTCTTCCTCGGTACTACTACCTACACTCCACCCAACACCCATCTCACCCCACCCCATTCTGCATTAATGCTCCCAATCCTCTTTGTGGGAGAGTGACGTCTGCTGTCAGAAACAGAGTTAAGCTCAGCAGGCATCAGGAGAATAGAGTAGAGAGAAGCTCCCAGCCGTAGGGATAACCAAGCAAGTTTGGACCTCCAGGGGGATGAATCTCTGCTGCCTACGCAAGGCTTGACTCTCCTCCCCGGGGGCTGCTTGTTCCTTTTGCTGGGGAGAATACAGGAGATCTAAATTTGCTGTGCCACGATAGCGACCTTCATCAACAGGTGGGCAAAAAAAGACTATCCACTGTCTGAGGGCCTTAATGGCCTCCATGGATAAGTGATAACTAACTGGAATACAAACTCAGCCTTGGACAATTTGTTTAGGATCTTTTGTTGCTGTTTCTTCTATTTCCTACAGGTTTGTCATCTGCAAGTCTCGAGCGGCACGATAGCTTACTCCCATATCAGGTGTGTCTGAATGGTGTTTGTGTGAACATGCACTCAAAGCATTGACTGCGTTAGAGTGTGTCTCCCGGGGTTTGCTGAGGCCACTGTTTACTTGCAGCGTGAAGGTGTGATTGTATTTGTGTGTATGAAACAAGTCACAAGTGCTTAAAGAGTGCGTGATAGGTGGTCGGGCACCGTGGAGGTCAGAGCCCTGGATTTAATAGAGATGGAAGGTCATGCTTATGACCGCTTTGGAGATGGAGAAAGGGACAGCTACCTCATTGACTACCGAAGGATTGTTGGAGACATGGAACCAGCACGGCCACAGCCCTCAAACAGAGATGGGGAGCAACCTCACCCGTATGGGGGATATGCCCACCCTGTGCTACATGGACATGGATATGAGACAGCAGCCCAGCGATACAGCGCTACACGTATTCAAGCTGGGTATGAACCAGAGAGGTCAGTGTCACACTCTCTTAGCAATCTTCGCACGCTGCAACATCACAAGCTTCTATGTGCAGATGTGATATATGAAGCCGTATAACTTGTAAACATTACACTTCCAGTAGCAACTGAGCTGTTTTCACTTTCTAGTTGCATTGGCTGTGCTCATTACAAGCTCATTTATCAGCTACCTGGGCAGCCTACCAAATCCTCTTACCTACTGTACTGCCGTCATAGGTGTATAGAAGGAGTTTCCATTGACAAGGACGGATTCTCTTTTGTTTGCGTTTCCTGTCTTCTCTCCAACATTTGTAATAGGATCTAGTTACAGTATGTTTGTAAGAAACAGAGACAGATGAGCCACATGCTTTTTGAAATGGATTCAGAATTTAACTGCTGACTAACCAACCATACCTTTATTTTTAGTAAAAATACACTTTCTCCTAATTTAGGTGCACCTTTTTCAATCAGCTAAAGTGATGGACAGAATAATAAAATATTCACTTAAGTGTATAAAATCTGCAACAAGAACAAATTATTGTAAATTTAAAGCTATATATATGTCTATAATGCTGTTGTCTTTTCATTGGGATACACCAGTATTTCGCTCAGTATTTAGATGTGGTGGTGGCTAACTCATATTCTCAGCTCCACGATGAGTGTGTGTGTGTTTTTAAATTTCAGCATGGCTGACTTCTTGATCAGCGGGGGTACGGGTTACGTTCCTGAGGATGGACTCACAGCACAACAACTTTTTGCTATCGGTGACGGACTTACGTACAAGTAAGAAATGCTAAATTTAAAATGAAAAAAACAAAACCCCCAAAACAACCCTCACACACACAAACACATTCATGGCATTGCTTACATGCTGACACAGATCCACATGCACCTAAAGAAACACACATATACACTGTTATGTCATATCTTCCATTAAATCTTTATTAATATCAGCAATGACACATCTGCTCAGGTTTTATTTGGGGGATTATTACGCATAATACTACTTTCAAGGATGAGTCTTGAGTGGTGCTACAGACATTAAAAGCAGTGTCTGTCAGAATGTGTGTGTGTGTGTGTGTGTGTGTGTGTGTGTGTGTGTGTGTGTGTGTGTGTGTGTGTCCTGCACATATCAGTGCTTTAATGGCTGTCAGGGTAGTTTCCTTAATGGGGCTATGTGTAGGGTTTATCAGTGTGCAGAGGATAAATGCAGAACGTTTCAGTGTGCTGCTGACAGATTATTTCTGCTTACTGTCAGCTAATAAAATAAAATAAAATGTTGCCGTGTAGGAGTGACTGCAAAACATATAGTTCACATACACAACTATAAGAGGTAGCTTTACAAGTGTTTTGCTGGTCAGTCAATGTCACTATTAACATTAAATGCTGCTTACCAGTCGCCACAGTGAGGCTGGTTTTGTTTTTTCAGTTAAGTCTTTGTGTGTTTCCTCATGGCAAAAAGTGGTCCTGGCGACACCTGCAATAGCAGGAAGCACTAAAAAGGTGGTGTTGAGTTTGTCAGCACGGTAGCATCGCAACAGTGGAAGATGCACACACAAAACTTTACAGGTGAGTAGCTGAGATCAAAATGAGCGCCGAGTTTGAAGATAGGTGGCATCCAACCCATGAGTGCTAACAACTCATGTGATGATGTAGTGATCAGTGAGAGCTGAGATCAAATCGACGCGCTGACCAGTGCAATGACTGATGTGACCCCACTGAAAAGTGATTTCTAATTTAGTTTGTGCAGTACTTCATAGTCGTCATGATCTTATCTCTCTGTCACCTCTCCCCTTTCAGTGACTTCTTGATCCTCCCCGGTTTCATAGATTTCACTTCTGATGAGGTGGTAAGTGTCATCATACTGTCTAATATATTAAACATAGCCTACTGCTCAAACTTTCTCAGTGTACTGCTCATGTGATGTGATGTAGTTGGGATTAGGGTTCTTCAACATGGGTTATGTCACAACACTAGTTGCTATAATCCCTGTGAGGTTGCTGCTTTGGTGAATGGCAACACAGGAATAGTTTCCTTTGAAAACTGCCACGAGCAAAGTGAGCTAAGTGTGCTTCAAACACAGTGTCCCTTAACTCATTATATTTTATATTGCTGTTATTAAGGTGCTGCTGTAATCAGTCCCTAACTCTTTGTTGTGTTGCTTAGTTAAAGGTGCATGAGCACGGGGTTGTTTATTTGACTTGCACTGTGTTCATCTTTTTGAACTCTG
Organism: Astatotilapia calliptera; assembly: GCF_964374335.1. Taxonomy (NCBI): domain Eukaryota; kingdom Metazoa; phylum Chordata; class Actinopteri; order Cichliformes; family Cichlidae; genus Astatotilapia; species Astatotilapia calliptera. Next base: position 60,466,626 of record NC_137428.1, on the reverse strand, counting down.
CTGGAACATTAAATTAATTTCATGACTAGATCACATGGGTTATTGCTGGAGAGCAGGTGTTCGAGGAAGCCACCTGGGTCCTTTAAACACTCACCCGGTTAGTACAGCAACTCCACTTCTGATGCGTCCAAACTGGCTCACTGCAGGGCAAATGAGCCAGTTAAGAAATACTTATTTAATTTGCTAAAACGCTTGTTGTAGACCTCAGTGTTGCAGTATAAGGTGATAAATTTGTTTCCAAATGCATTGAACTTTTAAGGATCTAACTTCAGCCCTGACACGAAAGATTACCCTGAAGACGCCTCTCATTTCATCTCCTATGGATACAGTCACGGAGTCATCCATGGCCATCGCCATGGCAGTGAGTACAAACATTGCAGAGTGTTATATACATCACACTTAGTAGCTGAGTAGGTACTGCTCAAATGATGCTTTTCTTCACTTACTTACTCCTGTCTCTAATTGGTTGGATTCAGCTGATGGGAGGGATTGGAATAATTCATCATAACTCCACTGCTGAGTTCCAGGCCAATGAGGTGCGCAAAGTGAAGGTGAGACAGAAAAAGTCACTGCACACATGTGCTCTAATTAGATTGATGAAATCATTTTTGATCTATGAAGCCCCTAACAGCCATCTGATATGGAAATTAAATCCCACTCGACATTCGTGTTTCTGTTTTTGCTAGAAATTTGAGCAGGGCTTTATTACAGATCCAGTGGTAATGAGTCCCCGTCACACAGTAGGCGATGTGTTCGAGGCCAAGTTACGCCATGGTTTCTCTGGGATCCCGATTACAGAGACTGGCAAGATGGGCAGCAAGCTGGTCGGCATAGTTACCTCCAGGGATATCGATTTTCTTTCTGAGAAGGACCATGACCAACCGCTTGAAGAAGTGAGTGTATTAATGTTGTGGACGATTCTGCAAGAATTTGTATATTTTTGAGAACATAATCTGGTAAACGGTAAATGGACTGATTCTTATATAACACTTTTCTACTCTCCCGGAGTACTCAAAGTAAGAATTATAATATCAAACGAGTGTGTGTGTGGTCACAGTTTATTTTCTGATGCAGGCAATGACAAAAAGAGAAGATCTAGTTGTTGCACCAGCTGGAGTCACACTAAAAGAAGCTAACGATATACTGCAACGTAGCAAAAAAGGTAAAGCTTTAAAGAGTAACTCTGCCGTATGGTAGCAATCATAATTGTGACTGTAGCATATTTGGTCTTTCCTTTCTCATTCTCCCAGGTAAGCTCCCCATAGTTAATGACAACGATGAGCTCGTCGCCATTATCGCTAGGACTGACTTGAAGAAGAACAGGGATTATCCTCTGGCTTCCAAGGACTCTCGTAAACAGCTGCTGTGTGGAGCCGCCATCGGTACCAGGGAGGACGACAAATACAGACTGGACCTCCTCGTGCAGGCTGGAGTCGATGTTGTTGTCCTGGTAAGTTTTGATTGTATTGTAATTAAACTTTTGTTTGATCTGTTATTTGATTCTAATTTTTTATTGGATCACATATAGTCAGCTAAGTCATTGGTCTCATAATAATCACCGGATGAATGGAACTACAGAGTTGGTATGAGTGTTTGACCGATCTTAAGTCATTTTCCCATAATTTTGTTTTATTATTATTATTATTATTACAGGACTCTTCTCAAGGAAACTCAGTCTATCAGATTAACACGATAAACTACATCAAGCATAAATATCCCGAACTACAAGTGGTTGGAGGAAATGGTGAGCACCATTTCTTTACTCGGGACTGTCTTCTTGAATTCATCTTCTACATTTGGGCCTTTCTTTGTCACTTTTCTGTGCCTCTGTCTCTCTCTAGTGGTGACAGCTGCTCAGGCCAAAAACCTCATAGATGCCGGTGTGGATGCCCTGAGGGTGGGAATGGGGTGCGGCTCTATCTGTATCACACAGGAAGGTACGATCATACTTAATCATGGGACATAAAAATGTATGAATTTCACTGTATTGAGGATACTTTGCTCCCAACCATCACATCGTGGTCTTGTTTCTCAGTAATGGCCTGTGGACGACCCCAGGGCACATCAGTGTACAAGGTCGCGGAGTATGCCAGACGTTTTGGAGTGCCGGTAATCGCTGATGGAGGCATTCAAACTGTTGGACATGTGGTAAAAGCTCTTGCCCTGGGAGCATCTACGGGTAAAAGAAAGAAATTTTCTCTCATTTTCTGGAGGCATTAAATTTGTGTGTATACTTGGATTAGTCACTGAACAATTCAGTCTTTTTCCTTCCTCAGTAATGATGGGATCATTGCTGGCGGCAACTACTGAAGCTCCAGGAGAATATTTCTTTTCCGACGGTGTGCGCCTGAAAAAGTACAGAGGAATGGGCTCCTTAGATGCCATGGAGAAAAATAACAGCCAGAAACGCTACTTTAGGTGAGATTTTTACTGGAAAACACTTAATCTGGAAAACTTACCTTGTTAATCATGTGAATTATGTTTGTGTGCCCAGTGAGGGAGATAAGGTAAAGGTAGCTCAAGGTGTTTCGGGGTCAGTACAAGACAAAGGCTCCATTCATAAGTTTGTTCCTTACCTCATTGCTGGCATCCAACATGGCTGTCAGGACATAGGAGCCAAAAGTTTGTCCATTTTACGGTAAGTGTCAAACTGTGCGTCTGTTTAGTGTGAGATTTGTTACGTGAAGGCTTTCGCCAAGTATCCTCCTGTGATCTGTCTCCAGGTCAATGATGTATTCTGGAGAACTGAAGTTTGAGAAGAGGACCATGTCGGCTCAGATGGAAGGTGGTGTCCACGGGCTTCACTCGTAAGTCTGACGTTTGACTGTTTGTTTAAGGTGACCTTTACCCCTCCGCTGCAACCCCTTCTTTCTCCATGTATGTCTTTTTCTTTTCCTGTTTCTGTTGTCTAAACATTTTAATACCAGTGACAGTATGTGAACATGCTGTTGTTAGATATACTTCATTGTTAAGTGTCCATTAATTTACCTTCAACAGTATAAAACTCTCTTATCTTTTTCTCTTTATTACTCATGCTATCATATTAGATATTCTTTTGTGCCATGTAAGTAATCATTACCTCCATCTTCTCCTTTCTTAAAAAAAAACCATCTTCATTTATTTTTCTAACTGTAAAGTTTATGCTTTCCCTCTTTTTTTTCTATTCCACATGTAGTCATGAGAAGCGGTTTTACTGAAACAGGTGGAAGAGGAAACACCCGATCGGGACCCAACGTCCCGACCCCAGCAGCTATGAGCAGATGCACCGGGCGCATGTGATCAGAATGCAACGCATGAAGCTCCTGTGACTTCTACACTCTAAAGTTTAAACAAAACTATTCTGTGACCTTCTGTTCATTGGTGTCCCAGCTCTGACCCCAAAACAACTCTCTTAAAGTTCAAAGAGCCTAAAAGGATCGAGCCAAAGAACAGAGTTTTAGAGGATGGTCACAAACTCTTAATCTGTTGTTCTCCCTCTCAGGTCAAGGTGTAGAGGGAATCCTGTTATTACCTATTCTGTTGTTCCCTTTCAACAAACTTGTCATGATATATCTGCCGAGCTTGATAGAGAGGAGTACAGCCATATATTTCCTTGCTCATTTACTACTTTTACTACCCCTCCCCCCCTTTTTTTGTGGGAAATCAAGTAAATAACAGCGCACAGAGCTTTAATCACATACTTTTAGTTCTCTTTCTCTCATATATATAACAATAACAAGTGAAGTGTGCTAATAAACACAGAAGAGTAAAATTCTCATAATGTTTTTAGTGCACAGCTTTGTCACTCAAGTCATTTCTTTGATGCGTGTCGGTGAGCTCTGTGCTGCTCTGTCATAGAAGGGACAAGAAAAGCATCAGCCTTAATTTATAAACGAGCACTCCAAATAGGGAGTGCCTTCAAAAAGCAATTTACACTCTCACCTGGAACTTTACTCTTATTTTAATGTTATTGCTTGATTTAAAGGAGAGTATTCACTGTTTTCTTTCATCATTCTCATTTTTATTGTCACTATGCAACCAAAGCTCCACTTAGCTTTATAGTACATGCTGTATTCTCCAAAAACGCTATTTTGCAAAAGGTTATCATTAATAACACAGCAGGATATAGAATGGTTGGTTATTTGTCTTTATTTCCCAGACTCAGTATTAAAAAAAATAATAATAAAGCACAAAAAAAGGTAGATGGATTATCTAGTGTTGCAGTAGAACAAAACCAATATTCCAGTTTTGATTTATTTATTTCTAACGATCTTTACAAATATCACTTTTAAATGAATTTAATTTTTCCTTTTTTCTGTGAGGTACTCAGTATATTTGGTTAGAGACGTATTACATGTATCACTCAGTTTTTAAAAAAATCAACAATTAATTTTTAATTTTGCCAACAATTTGTCACCAGTTAATTAAACTTCTTACTAGTTGACACATCTTAATTATAAACAATGCCATAAATAACATCTTTTTTTGGTCAACCTAGGAATCAAACTTTCATTTAATGTAACTTGTGTCATATACTGGATGTATATGTATTTGAATAAAGAAAAATTTTCAAACAACAGTTTGATACTATTTAAAAACTGTTTTGCTACCACTTTAAATTCATGCAATGTAATGATGTTGTTTTCATTCTTCAAAGATATTCCACTGTTAAAAGAAAACACCCAGAAACAACTCAAGGAAACAAACAAACGAAAAACAAAAAAACACCAGCTTGTCCCTATTAATGCTTTTACACTCAAAATTCAAAGAAACCTCAGAAGGTTTATATATTTAGACTGTAATTCTTTTAGCACACTATCGGGAAAGGGGAGCGGAGAAAGTTAAGCCCTTTCAAGTATGTCTCACAAACCACAGAACGCATCAGCAACGCAAACTTTAACTTTTGTGACTTTTGCTCGTCCTATGGCTGCTAGATTTCCTCGACACAATCCTGGATTTTCACTAAAACAAAATAAAGCAAAAAAAAAAAAATTTGTACTCCTTTTTGGCTAACTTCTTTGCCACAAATATTACCTTTTTTAGAAACAAATGTTTGATTTTACATATGATTTCAATGGACACATTCTAAAATTATAATGTTGCTCAAATAAAGCAATACTGCAAGGAAGAAATAGGTTGCTGAAAACAGCATAATGAAGACAGTCTTATAAACTTTTTTTTGTTTGAATATACAATATCAACAGTACAGTATTTACAAAAAATATTGGCTCATATTTTAGGTCTATATAACGTTTTTGACATATAGACTACGGTTTAATTCCCCCATTTAACCTGAATAGACTTAAATCTACACAATTTGTATTCCAGTTACACCCAGTTTTATTTTGTTTTTTAGCTTTCTACAATTCAATGGTGTCACTGCAAACACTCAGTGCATCAATTTGTTTGCACACACTGACAAACTCTGCTTGTACAGCCATATCCCATTCCAGCTGTTTGCTTTCACTCAGGTGTTTAGTTCCTGCCAATCGGCCAGACCCCCGACTGTCCTGGGAAGCTAAGCTCAGGGTTCGGTAACGTCTGTGGTATGGCAGGTGGGGGATTGCACGTGGGAGGCTGCTCTGAGTAAAATTTTGCCCTCTGTTGGCCCATGAATGTGATCGCAGCTTTCCTGTTTCTATGGAATGGCTGCAAAGGCCCTGGGTTGAACCAGTAACACTCCCTTTCCAATCACATTGGTCTGGTGATAATGGTTGATTTCTACGAGCTGTCATACAGCCTTGAGGTTGGGAATACCTGGAGTTGGACAAGGTGTTCTCTTGATCTACATCTCCACAAGAAGAAGTTCGGTAAAGGGTATTTCCCACAGAGCTGGGCCCTTGCTTTGATGTACCTTGGCTTGGGGAGCTCAAGGAAAGGCTTGAGGAAACAGGTATGAGTCTTGGGAAACCAAAGATACTATGAGAAAACAGGGATTCGCTGAACAGAGCTTGGTCGATGCTGCGCGACAAGTCTATGGGAGATGGAGGCTGCAGATCCACAGTTGAGTCAGTCTCGAGACTTAAATGATCCAGTGATGACAGGCGAGTCTCAGGTGAGGCTGTAGGTTTATGCGGTGGGTTTGGGGGTGTGGGGAGAGGTAGTACAGTTTTGCTTCGGCTGGGTTTGTGATCACAGTCTGGTATATTTCCAGGAGACTCCACAATTGAGTAAAGAGGAAGAACCTCTGACTGCTCCTTGGCTACAACATCACAGGCCACCAGCTTTTCTTGCTTACCCTGGGAAAGGACGGGGGAATTTGCACCATCCTGAGAGGTTATGGTGAGCATTCGTGAAGGAGAGCCACCGGATAGACGGGACCAAGATCCTGGTCTAGGATGTGCTATGGTCTTGTTAGAGTTGCTACAGAATAGAGGATGTGTGCCAATGACAGACAAACCTAGGCAGACCCCAATCTCACAGAGTCTGCAGCCTACTTGGTAGCCCCACCATGGCCAAGGCTGAAACCCATGGCCATCAACCCCACCCAAACCAAGGGCATGCAGGATCCCATAAAGCTGAAGACCTCCACACCCTAACAAACACAAAGAAGTTCCTACTCCAGCTCCTGCTGCCCTACCCCAGTCCTTCACACTAGCAAAGGGGCAAATTGCAGGTCGCATCACCTCAGGAGATCCTCCACTCTCTCCATTGTCATTTAACCTGTAAATGTTTCTACTGTTGACTTGTGTCAAGCAGTAGAAGATGAGGTATGAGCATGAGAGAAAGGTGGCGAGACATACGAACACACCCTGAGGAAAGAGCAGGATGACAGTCGGGAGGCTGTGAAAGAGCTGAAAAATCCCAAAACATCCCAAAGAGATAATAAAATGTAACAGGGCCAAACATAGCAACAAGCAAGGCTTTGGCAAGGCTGAGAAGGAGGCAGAAATAACAGGTGAAAGTGAAAGATGCTTGCATGAACGAAAGGAAAGAAGGAGGAAGGCCAGGGAAAATGCTGAGATCAAACATGGCAATGGCAGTTCGGAGAGCAGCAGAGAGACAACAGGGGAAAGGCGATCTTGGTAACTGTAAGCATCGTAAAGCAAACAGAAAGCTTGGATCCCTGCAAATGCCAAAATGAACAAGTGCAGCATTGTGAAGTAGGGGCTTCCTGGGGGACACCTCAGGGGCAGCCCTAACAGGCAGACTACAGAGATTAGGCCAAATACAGTGAAGACAGAGCCCAGGCCATAGATATGTGCTTCCCATGCAAATCCCCACGTAGCCAGGGCAGAGTTCCAGTCTGAATACAAAGGGACCAAAAATGAAGGGGTGAGAGCCAGAAAGGGGTGCAGAGGCTTGTTGTGAGTAAAATCCTCTGGGTAGGTAGGTGTCCAGGAATGATTTAATGTTTTGCAGGTTGTGGCAATTGTGTCCATGTTACCATCTAGCCGGCTTGGGCTTCTGGCTTTTGAATCATTCTTGGAGTCATCTGTAAAGAATATAAAAAACACATGAACACCATATTGGTTATGTCAAAAGAAAACCAAAAAGTAGAAAATTTAAGTACAGACTTAATTTAAAGTTTTTCGTTGGCAAACGAGCAAACATGCTAACTTGCATAAATATGATGGTATAGTAATACATAGACAGTGTAAAAGATGGACATCGCTATGGTTTTTTAAAACATAGTATTAAACATGTCTTAGTTTTTAAAAATGTAATATGTCTCTAAATGAGTGACTGAGCCTGTGAACTCAGCAGGGTAGGTCAAGTCAGGAGTCGTTTTTCCCATAGACTTCTATAGGGCCGCCCTCTGGTGGCCATTAATTAGAATGCAGGTTTAATGCTCTGTAAGCTACATCCATGTTTTATACTGTCAATGTCATCAGCACTTTATCCATGTCATCATGAGCATGTTAGAATGCTAGTGTTAGCATTAAGCTCAAAGCATGGCTTTGCTTCACACCTAATACACCTGTGTATTTTTATTATTTTTTTGTGTGGTGGTAATGTGTCATATTATCTTTAATAATGACATTTTTTTCTCGAGAAATGAACATACTGGTGCTAATCTAACCTCTGGATACAGGCCAAATTTATTTTTACGCACAATCTTCATTTTCTAAAAAGAGAGCAGGGTGTAATCTGCTGTGTGTGAAGCTAATCCATAATAAAACAGAACGGGCTTGTAACTGGGAATCTAACTGGGTCACAGACAGAGTGGGAGCATGAGCAGTAGGTTGTGTGCATATGTGTTTGTGTGAAAGTGAGGAAGAGAGATACTGTATGTGTGCTGATTAGCCAGTATTGACCTCATGCCTGCTCTCATTTTGTGTGGCTATAAGTAAATTTGCATTAGTGAAGCGATGTTGTTATCTGTAAGAATGCGAAAGAGGTTTATGACTGATGATAACATTGTAACAAACAAAAAATGTGAGTTTCTTATTCTGTATATGAAATAAGCTGTATAGGGCAATCAGGGAATCAGGGAACCTACTGGTTATAAATGGAATGTGTCCTATTTCTGGTCCTCCATTAGTAGTGAAGCAATCAGTATAGATGCAGCGAACAGAGAGCACTTATAAGTGCGGGGCTTTCGCTCTGCTGTCTATGAAATCTAATAAAAATGAGAGTACATTTAATATGTACTCCATCTTGATGCAGTTATTCAATAAACTTGTTGTTACACTGAAAATGTGTGGTGTTAAATGCATACACAGGAGGAAGCAAATTCCTTATTAATTTCTTTCAAGTCCTCATATGCTTGTGGACACAACATTTACTTTGACAAGTAAATGCTAGTATTTGTGTGTGTGTACAGTAAATAGTGTGCATGCTGCATTATCCAGTAACCTTTGAGTGCGGGCTGACTGCAATGTGAATAAAATGTTTTACTTTAACAGGAGAGTGTAAGTTTGAACTGGAGAATCTGTGCTAAAAGGCTTGAATGAGAAAGACAAGGGCAGAGAACTGAGTCAAAGAGAGACATTTGAAGAAAGTGATGCAACCCATTCTGTGAATGTAAAAGAACTGTGTTTGCCAGCAGAATACATATCATAAGCACTGCAGTGACATGTGGATTCTGAGTTTTTGGAGGTTATGCAAGGAAACTGAAATGCACTGTAGGGCATAGTTTCAGCTTTAGATTTAAAGTAGGAATGCTGTAAATAATTAAAGGACTCTTACCTTCTTTTGCCTCCATGCTGGCAGTTTCTCTCTGTAAAATAAGATCTGTAATATCAATGAATCCATCTCTGTTTCCCTTTGTGGTAACAGAAATGCCTGTGGTCCATCCAAGAGTGTCTGGCCCCGGTCCAGTGGGCAGTGATGAAGTTGAGTTCTGGTCTGATGTGTGTGATGGGAGTGAGCCAGGGAGAAGAAAGGGTAAGTGAGTATCAGTCATCTGATTTTGAAAGCCTGGGAATGTTGGCTGATTCTCTCCAGACTCTCTAGGATACAAAACTGATGCGGTGTTGGTCTCAGCTGGCTGATTCTTTAATGTTTGTTCATGGGTAAGCTTGGGTGGTACACTTGCTGATGAGGACTTCATTGTTTGCATTCTCTCTGTGGAGGCAGTATCTACTGTAGCACCCTTTGTGGGTCTGGGTATGGGTCCCTTCTCATTAGGAAAGAAAAGAGATGTCTCAGCGCTCTCCAGTAAATCGCCATATTCACCAATCACACCTTGTCTGTCTGTGTCCTCAGATGATGATAAGGACCAACTTAAAGGGGAACCCAGGAAGTCATCATCCTCGGGTGCAATCATGGGGTCACTTGGTGCTGAACCGGGTACATGAGGTCTACTCGAGAGCTGTTTCAGAAACTGCCCTGCCTTGTCACTGTCTGGCTGTTGTGTTTCTTTCACATTTTCTCCAGTTAACGCTATGGCACGAAGCGAGTGAGGCAAAGAGAGAGGCAAGAGAAAATAAATATTCCACAGAGAGACCATGTTGAGGGTCGGCAAACTTGACCTCAGAGTCACTTGGAGTTGTTGTGCAGTCACATGTTTGAGTAATCCCTAATATCAGGTTTCCAAAGATGTCATTCTTAACACACCTGGAGAAAACAATCACACGTAGGAAAAACAAGTAATGCCAACTGCCTTCAAATATGTCTTGGACATCTCTAACATAGATAAAGTTAAACTGCTGCATGTGGGTCACAGCGAAAATCAAAAATTGTTGGTGAAAATAACGGCAGTGTGATGAATATGAACGCGGTGTGCTGAAACCCTCTGCTAGACTATAAAGTCTTGTGACGTGCACACAGTACAAACATTAAAATGCAAAAACCCACTTAAACAAGAGCATTAAAAAAAGAGACATTAGACCACGCAACTCTGTGTGGCAGCCATTCCTTTTTTAGCTTCCTTACCTCATCTATAGCCCTCTTTGCTGCAGCCTCTTTAAACATATATGCCGCTCTGTGCTGCTGCATGTCTGCAGTCTCTGTCTGCATTGCACGGCGTGTCCTTTCATACTCACTCTGCTATGCCCCTGTTCTATCCATCGGGCTGCTGACACACGGGACAGACCCCACCTCCTCTACACAACCCCCGCTATGCCCACACGCTGCTTCTGCACTCATCTGACAGTGAGGCTGTTTGCTGCCTTCGATTCTCCTAAATCTGAGGCTGCATCATTATGAGTATCACCTTTATTTTAGTTACGTGAGAACCTCGGAGAAGAGAAGAATAAATGTAAAAGCAAAATATATCAGAGCAGATCAATACATGGATTTGTGTGTAATTTACAACTGGTGGCAAAAGTAAACAGCTCAGCTAGAAACATTTGAACTAAAGTATATACTGAAAAGCAGATTCTTTTTTGACAGCATACATCTATAACGCATGATCATAGTTACTTGCTTGTATACAAACACAGAACACCTGAGAATCTCGTACATGCACTGTTTGACCAAGGATTTTTACCACCACTTATTGCGGCGAGAAACTGTGATGGTGTTATCTTATTCACATTCCTTTATTTTCCTCCTTTTATTGTTCACGTGAGCTGTTTTTACCCAATGGGGGAAATCCAGTAACCTCATGGCCTAATTCAATTCCCATGGATGCTTCTAAAATAGACACTGATCCACATACCTTTGGACATATTTGGGGACAGTAAGCTTGAGGCACAGACACACATTATATGCTCTCTTTGCCTAGATGTTGCAGCCGTCTCAAAACTTCTGTTTTATAAACTTCTCACTGACCATTACTATTGAATGGGAATTCTGCCAAATGCATAATGATTGGTCGCTGGGATGCAAATCTAACTTCATCTCATAAACAAATACGCCAAACATATCGTTAGGACAAAACACAAAGGCATAAATAATGGTTCTACGTGCCAAGACACACACACTGGCTGTGACTAGCAACACCAAAGATAATAATAAAGCGTTTACACTTGGATAAGTACAGCCAGAATGACAGCGAAGGCTATGCCACATCATTTAGACAGTCAAAGATGGGAGATAGGAACTTCCCCAGGGGTGTGATTAACCCAGTGTCTGATGAGGACACAGGAAAGCATCAACCCGGCCGTGACTAAAGGGGCTGGAAAGGAACAATGACAGGCCAAACATATGAGCTCAGAAAGGGTAATGGCCAAATGATTGCCGCCTCACACTCGCTATCTGAATTCACTGAGCAACTGGTTTCTGTTTAGACAACTCATCCTCCAACAAGACAAAGTCAGCAGGGGCTGGGGTCCTGCAGGGAATGAGGACTGTCATGTCAAGACTCATAAACAAAGCTGCACAAGCAAAGAGGAGGATAAAAGCAAGCAATTCCCTTACTTTAAAAAAAAGATGAAGATGGGACAAAATGTACAGTACAATATTATACAGTGATGCCCTCTTAACATGTGTATACAAACATGACCTTTACACTTCACCTCAGTTGTCTGTTATTGGACCAACAAAGGAGGTCAAAGTAATGAGGGCAATGCCACAATCACATGCATCCCTTTGTGGAAACTCAAGTGAATTCTTAGAACATAAATCTAAAAGCATGTTCATTGAGGACAGGCATCACAAGTGTCTTTGAAAGAAGAACTGAGTGAAATGTTTATTCAGCATTCGTTTTTGTAATTGTAATAACTCCAACATTCATTAAACATACATTAAAATGAGTACAAATCTTAAAATAATTCTGAACGTGAAACAGTGGAACAAATTTGATTAAGATGTGTAAAATGTCAGAGGTCCCTTGGAAATACTATGATATACTAAATGATATACTAAATACTATGATTTATATTTAAATAATTGAATTCCGGTGTTCCAGTCAACAACTAGAGCCAAAATCCAAAATCCCTGTCTGCCCTCACAGATGTGTTTCTGGAAGAATGGTCATAAAGTCCCATAAACACACTCTTAAACCTTGTGGGAAAAGGGTGTGCCAAAATCATATTAAACTCCATGGATTAAGAACGGGATGTCACTCAAGTTCATAGGGAAGCACAGATTTTTTTTCATGAAAAGCTGGAATCATAAAGGGAATTTATTAATAAGTTCCCTTTATGATATATATATATATATATATATATATATATATATATATATATATATATATATATATATATATATAATTTTTTTATATATATATTTTTTCTATAAAAGTAGAAAAAAAATTATACATATATATATATATATATAAATCGGCTGGTTTTTAATTAGAGTGAAACTCGCTCATTGATTATGTCAAGGAAGACAGAAGAAGCCGAAATGGAAGCAGCTATAAAAATATAAAAATCAGCCAAATACAGGAAGCCCACTAATCAGTGATATCCACAGGTTCCAGGATAAGTATTTTCCTGGTATTATTCACAAAAGGGGAAAACTTGGAACTTGGTGGTGGACTTACCAAAAATACTGCATAAATGCTTGAACAGGTCGCAGTTCGCAGGAGGTCGCAAAAGAACCACTCAAATTAAATCTGTAAATTTGCAGTTCAGTTACTATAGGGTTGTTATATTGGAAATACATTGCTCAGACAGGCAGAGGCGAATGATTTACAGTGGGTGACAGTCCAGATATTTTCAGACTGCACAGTAGGTGGCGGAAAATATGCAGTTACAGAAAATCACGAAGAAGAAGGAGGAGGAGTTAAGAGGAGGACTTAGATACCCACACTGGGATCAATTCCGTCCTCACGTCAGACTCACTTGGGAGATGTCCATATAGCTTAATATTAACTTTTTTTTAATTATTTTTTTATCTTTTGTTGCAAACTAGGTGTTTGGGAACATCCTATTCTTACCTACGACATATTACTACAATATAATTGGATGCACTTTTGTAACTCTGCCACAGAAAATAGCTACTAGGTTTAACTAGCTAAAGCTTTCCATGCTTTGACGGTAAGTTCATTTTGGTCTTAAATTAGCATTGCATTTGTTTGTTTGTTGTTTGTTTCAGCTGGCTGTGAAAGAAAGGCTAACCCCATATGTTTAAGGGGATTTAAAAAAACAAACAAAAAAAACCTAGACAATTGTACGCCAAATGAGTGGGTGGGTTTTGGTGGTGGTTGGGGACATTTGGGCTCTATACAGTTAGCTTTGTTTGCTTAGCTCAACTTTAACGGCTCTTGTAGCAGCAGTGAGCGGAGAAATCTTTTTTCTGAGAAAAATAAAAAGGAAAATTACAAGGAGAAATAGCTTAAACTGGTAAAATGTATGAGCTGCCAGTAAGTTTGTTTTGCAGCTGAAGAACAGCACAAAGCAAGCATCCATGTATATGTTTGTTTTCCTGCGACTTTGAGCAGAATAATCAGTAGCCATCGCTAACCACAAGTTAATGCATGAGGAATAAAACAGCTACAATTAATGATAGGAAAATTGTAACAAAATCGTTATTTTGTTGTAGGGCAGTTGTTTTGCATTTAGTATGTATGTGCATGCATGATTAGAGGCATGCCCCCTCAGTTTGGTGGTTCCTACAGAAATAATCGTACAAAAGTACATTTTACTAACCCCATGTTTGCCTACTGGTGGTGGTCAGAGGGCCCGGTGGCGCCAGTGTCCGGCAGCCTCGCCTCTGTCAGTGCGCCCCAGGGTGGCTGTGGCTACAATGTAGCTTGCCATCGCCAGTGTGTGAATGTGTGAATGGGTGAATGACTGAATGTAGTGTGAAGCGCTTTGGGGTCCTTAGGGACTAGAAAAGAGCTATACAAATGCAGGCCATTTACCATTACATTGTGAAATAGGACTCCTGTCTCCGCCATTTCCCTTGCTTCGTCTTGCTATAGGCTAAAACAGTCCTAGATAACATCCCTGACTTGTGTGCAACTTTTGCATGATTCAGTGAAAGAAATAATCAAGCTAAACAACAGGGAAACAGCTTTCATAAGTTATGGAGAGTTGTACAATTTGTGCCAACATGTTCAATATGATTTATAACATTATAAGTAACATTATTACATGTTGATAAAATATAAGTGATCCTTTAAAGTCTGATATGGAGTTATACTTATTCTATATAATGCAGAAAAATAAAATTCCTATACTGTTTTTTTCTGCATAGAAGCATCATTGGTGATATATCAAGAAATTGATGACATATGTATAGATTTAATATAAATGTAATATAATATATAATATAGATATAAAGTTAACATATTCATATTTTCAAATTTTGCCTAAACATGTACAGGTACTCCAAGTACTCCAATTTTGGCAAATAAAAAAACCTGTCAGCTAATGGTGTGTGGCTGTGTGCATATGCTCTTGCAGAGAGGTTGTGACCTTCCTATAGACATACTTTGCAAAAATATGTTGTGACATAAATATGTTTTTGCTTGAAGACGTTTCAACTCTCATCCGAGAAGCTTCTTCAGTTCTAAGGTCAAATGGTGGAGAGTCCCAGACTTAAGCCCAATGGGAGATTCCCCCAGGGGGACATTGACCCCTAATGATCTAATCACACGAGCCAAGATGTAAAAAACGGGTGTTGGTCACAATCAGCCAAGGTTTCGGGTGAACTCATTGTGAAAACTAGCCCCACATTATCATGTGATTTCCTGAGGTCAACAGGCCCAGGATGTGAGTGGGCGTTAAGGCGTCTGGGCAAGGATCTCAAAACTGGATTATAGATGGCAGACAGTTGGTGTCATAAACCACCGCCTCTGTTCAAAGATGATCGTTCACAGTGGACATGGCTTCTTTCAGTCCTCTTTCAAACCATCTGTCTTCTTGACCTCACTAAATCACATCACAGGTTGGGGCTGGGTTTCACAGTGAATTCACCTGAAACCTTGGCTGACTGTGACCTACACACCTTGGCTCGTTTGATTAGATAGAGGATCATTAAGGGGTCCATGCCCCCCTGGAGGGACACTTCCATAGGCAAAACATAGGACCAGAATTGGTTATAAATGATTGCTTTGATTTCTGTCATTCTTAGTTATTCTTGATCTTTGTATTTCTTTGTTTTTCCCTATTTTGTGGTTTCTGTGTCTACCTTCCTGGTTCTCTGTTTTTTATTATTCCAAATTCATGCATGTGTCATGTGTCTTTCTCTTTTATCCAGGTAGCCTTGCGTTTTTGAATACTCCTCTCTCTTAAATGAAAGCCCTACAATTGCTGACATGTTTGCAAGTGTAGCTCTTAGCAGAGGCATTACTGCCCACCGCATAAGTAAGAATGCCACGTTCTTCATGAATGAAGCAACATTTGCAGTCCCTGGATGCCAGAACCGGACCTCAGAACGGCACAAACCTCTATTGCTGATGTTACCGTGGTTGGGTTCACGTCCTCAAGCGCTGGTTAAGTACTGTGACATCTACTTCAACACAGGATTTGACGTGCTAGTATTTGAGAGCGAGGTAAGAATTCAGGGACTGAGAAATTGGAGCATATGTTAAACTTAATCGGTTTCTCACACTAACTGTATAGCTGCTCTTCTGAGTCAGCTAAAACAGTATGACCGTGTGTTTTATTCTTGTATTTATCGCTAAAATGCATCACAGGGCAGTTAATGAATAATAGTCTTTCTAGAAGTATGTGCTCTGAGTGCAAGCTTGTGCTTCCCAGAATTACTAAAAGTACAATAGAAGGCAGAGCCTTACATTATCGAGCCTCTGTGCGGTTGAGGTTGAGAGAGACAACCTGTACTTTGAAGATTAGGCTTAAAAGTTTATAGTTGGGGTGGATCAGATGATCCCGAATCATCCATAAATCATGCTGCTGTAGGCTCAGCTGTTGGGGACTTCCCATGATATAATACCCACTTTTCTGTTCACGATGCATTTATATGAAACTGTTGTACATCATTTCCTTTTCCCTACTCTCTCCCCTTGTCCCCCCTTTTTGTGATCAGATTACTCCCCCCACCCTCTGTTGGAAGTTGTTTAAACTTGTTAAAAGGAAGTTCTTCGTCCACAACTGTTGCCATAATATCACCGTTCAGATTGTCAAATTAAAGGCTCCTTTTCTTTAAACTGTAAAGTGTTTAAGGTCTATATCTGTGAAGTAGCACTATAAGAATGAAACTGCATTAGATAAATGTGAAGAAAGTTTGTATTAAACTAAGATTGCAATGGAAACCTAACTCATAAAAAGGCAACAGTAGAGGGGACCCCACCAGGACATTGTGGGAGCACTGTAATGTCGCGCATTGATCTTACTTTGAAAAATGAATTCACTCAGTTTTATATTCAAAGTTTAGTGTGTGTGTATGTTTTTAAATGATTTTCGGAAAGACTGATTGAATTTCTCCTTTTTTTTAAAGGTGCAAGGGTTCCTTTGGCCCCGCTGGGGTCTGGAACATGGAAAGACATTACTGGAGTTGCTGGAGAGCGAGCGCTTCGTGTCCCGCCCCTTGCTTGTTCATGCATTTTCAATCGGTGGATATACCTTCTCTCAGCTCCTTGTGCATGTGTCGAAGGATACAAATAAATATCAGGCATTCACAAAAAGGATCACAGGACAGATTTATGATAGCATGGTGGCAGGATCCCTTGAGCACATGGCTATAGGTGAGTTACCATTAACTCACACTTTATCTAATTCTTGTTTTCCTTTTCTTGCAAAATTGATAATTATTTTCCTTCTTTCTTCTCAGGTTTGGGAAAAACTGTATTTCCAAAATGTGAGTGGTTGGTAAAGCAAACAGCCATGTTTTACTTTGACAAGTTTAAAAGCCACACCGTGGACTACTTTGACATAGGCTTGGATGTGTTTTGGAATACGCCCGTCACCGCTCCTGTGCTGATGTTCTACTGTAACAACGATCCACTGTGT
Organism: Astatotilapia calliptera; assembly: GCF_964374335.1. Lineage (NCBI taxonomy): Eukaryota > Metazoa > Chordata > Actinopteri > Cichliformes > Cichlidae > Astatotilapia > Astatotilapia calliptera. The sequence continues at coordinate 60,449,455 of NC_137428.1, read as the reverse complement.
GACCCACGAAATTTGGCGGACTTGGCCGGTTACTGGCGAAGGCGTGGAATGGATGTCACAGAAAAGAAGTGGGACAATTCCATTCACGCGGGCCACCTTAAGAAACACCCAGAAGAATATCTGTCCACACTTTGCATATTCCTCAGTTCCCTTGGTTTTACCCCGTTAAAGGCAAAGTTATGAGGTAAAATCCCAACAATGTAATGCAAGAGGAACTTCACTGTGCATTAACCTCAAATGGTTTAAGCTGTAAAAGTACATCTTGAATTTTTACACTAATTGGCATGTGTAATGAAGGTACAGTAACAGTTCAGTTTTATTCAGAATGAAGATCGAGTGTACTCAGGGTTTAGTTCATACAGTTTCATAAACACTAAAGCAAAGCATATAAAGAATAAAATGCACTTTGGATCACAATGTTCATGTACGCCAAAGTAATAATAATAATGGATTGGATTTATATAGCGCTTTTCAAGACACCCAAAGCGCTTTACAATTCCACTATTAATTCACTCTCACATTCACACACTGGTGGAGGCAGCTACAGTTGTAGCCACAGCTGCCCTGGGGCAGACTGACAGAAGCAAGGCTGCCATATCGTGGCATCAGCCCCTCTGGCCAACACCAGTAGACGGTAGAGTAAAGTGTCTTGCCCAAGGACACAACGACCAGGACAGAGAGAGCTGGGGATCAAACCGGTGACCTACCGGTTACAGATACGCTTCCCAACCCCCTGAGCCACGGTCGCCCCTTAAAAGTTAACAAACAAATATAAAGTCTGACATTTTTCTTTTAGGCAAGCAACTGTCTACTAACTTTAACTAAATCATGGAAGGGAAGACAAGTGCAGGACATATTCTCATTTGAAATGGTGGAACCAGCATAATTTTACTACAACATAATGGTTTGTCAGAACTGTTAATGTACTGGTGCCTACAGACATTTTCAGTTAACTATATATCTTTAAAAATGATTACATCATTACATTTTGCACAACATCTCAACGCCTTTGGAAATGGAGGGTTATACATTGAAGTTCCTAACTGTTCTTTGCCGCTCAAAAATACAATTTCCAAATCAAATGTGAACTTTGCTTTTTGCTTCTTTTTTTAAAAAATATTTGAGACAAAATGTAAACAGTCCAAAGAATGATGTGAACATCGATGACCACAAGCATGCAAGCTCCAAGTGCTTCCATTTATGAAACACGACAGGTCAAGATGTGTGCTTGAGGTTTTACTGTCTAATGTTTGGAGTCATGTGTTTTGGTGCTTGCATTAACGAGTTCAGCTTAAATACAATCACTTGTTGCATATCTACCCTCAGCCGACAGTTCTACTCTGGCTGAGGATCTAAATCTCTTTTATGCCCGTTTTGACAGGGAGAACACCGACCCTGTCCTGTCCCCTCTCCCCTCAACCGACCCTGCTCCGGTCCTGAGCACTCATGAGCTGAGGCGTGTGTTCCGGAGCATTAACACCAGGAAGGCGGCCGGGCCGGATGGAGTGCTGGGCCGGGTGCTAAAAGACTGTGCTGCGGACCTGGCGGACGTCTTCACCTCTATATATAACACCTCGCTGTCCTGTTCACTGGTACCATCCTGTTTCAAAGCAGCAACCATCGTTCCCATCCCAAAACAGTCAAATGTCACATGTCTGAACGATTTCAGACCTGTGGCACTCACCCCCATTCCCGCCAAATGCCTGGAGAGACTGGTCATTAAACACATCAGAGCTGCTTTTCCACCATCCCTGGACTCGCACCAGCTTGCATACAGGGAGAACCGGTCAACCGAGGATGCGATCGCCACAGTGCTGCACACATTACTGAAGCACTTGGAACACAGGAACACCTATGCACGGCTCCTCTTTGTAGACTACAGCTCGGCTTTTAATACCATCCGGCCATACAAACTCCGTCCCAAACTCCACCAACTGGGACTTAACTCCTCTCTGTGCAACTGGATTGTGGACTTCCTCACTAACCGTAGACAGAGTGTCAGAGTGGGTAAGAACACCTCTTCCACCCTTGTGGTCAACACCGGTGCCCCTCAGGGGTGTGTTCTGAGCCCTCTGCTATACACTCTCTTCACCCATGACTGTATTTCCTCCTGCTCATCCAATCTCATTGTTAAGTTTGCAGATGACACTACAGTGCTCTGACTTATATCCAACAATGATGAGACAAACTATAGGACAGAGGTGCAACAACTAGAGTCATGGTGCCACGACAATAACTTGGTCTTAAACACCAAAAAGACCAAGGAGATCATTGTAGATTTCCGGAAGAGGGGTCATAACAACCATCTGCCTCTCTTCATTGGCAGTGAGGCGGTGGAGAGGGTGAGCAGTTTTAAATTCTTGGGGGTAACTGTGACCGAGGACCTGTCCTGGGGCAACCATATCACCTCAGTTGTACGGAAGGCCCAACAGCGCCTCTACTACCTGAGGAGACTGCGGAGCGCACACATTCCCAGATCTCTGATGTTGAACTTCTACAACTGTGCCATCAGCAGCGTTCTGACGTATGGATTTCTAGTGTGGTTCCCCAGCTGCACCAAGGCCGATCAGCAAGCACTCCAGCGGGTGGTGAAAGAAGCTGGCAGAATTATTGGAACAAGTCTGCCAGAGATCAGTAATATCTTCCCCACTCGCTGTCTGAGGAGGGTGCACAGTATCCTGCGGGACCAACATCACCCTGCTGCCCTCAGGGAGAAGGTACAGGTCTATACAGGCCAGAACATCCAGACTGGCCAACAGCCTGTATCCACAGGCTGTGAGGCTCCTGAACTCTCTGCCCCCCTCTCACGGACAATAACCATATCCAACTTCTTAATAGCAATGAACTGGTCTGCATTGGTGCATCATATCTTTATTCTCTTCCCCCTCCTGCCCCCCCCTCTTTCTTAAATAGATAACTATCATATCTGATATCATATCTCACAGTACAATAATATTGAATGGGTTGCATTGTTGTATTTTGTCATGTTTCTCAGGTCTTTGTCTGAATTTCTACGAACATTATTGCTAAGGATTGTCTTAATGCATTGGAGTCACACTGGGTTAAATATGTACACTTGGGTTTTAAGGGGTATTTATTATTTTCTTCTTTTTTTTGGGTTGTATGGAAGCCCCAAACGCAATTTCATTGTTCTTGACAATGACAATAAATAAATAAATAAATACTAAATAAAATTTCAGATTTTGAGCTACTGGAGAGAGGGTGGTGGAAATTTTCTCATGTTAAAGACAAAAGGCTAATCATTAGAGTGATAAAGAGATTAATCATTGTTACACAAAATATTTTAGTAGTTAATTTGGTGGACAGCGCTGAACACACGGAACAAACAAAAGAGGGGAAATCAGCATAGTTTTAGATGAAACTTAATTTAACTTTAAATTAAAACTGGACATTTACTTTTCCTGCAGTAATTTACAAGTAAAGAAACTTGTTCCTTGCTTTAAAAAAACAGTTGATTCATGTGAATGAGCTTCAGGGTTAAACTGCTGGTCCGATTTTCAATTCCCTGCTGATGAGTACAGCATGCTGTGTGCACTCAGAAGAAAATGCAATACTACTTGACACTGCTGCTGCTGAAGTTTTGCTTTTTACACATTTTTACACAAAGCCTTGAAAGTGCCTTAAAAAGCACCTCACTTGTTACTACCACCAAGTCTAGCAAGAACTAAGGTGATCACAACAACACATTTTCATGAAAGTATATATTTGATTAATTTAGGTCAGTGTCTATGTGTGTGTGTTAAACTACTCTAAGGTGTTTGTATTCTCAATATTCTTGAAGGATGTGACCTACTAAAATTGGGAAAAGAAATCTTATTCAGTCATTTCTGTTAACACTTTTCATGTGAATGACTTGTAAGTTGAAGATGTTTAAGCATAACATGTTATACTTCTAACTCTGTGCAATAAAGATTTGTTTATCTTAACTTGAACCTGTGCAAGTATTTTTTAACTTTTCCTTTTTTGTCCAAGTTGATTACGAAGGGTTAGGAGTTAAAGCACCAATGTGGTGAAATGCAATATTATTCTTGTTGTAAAGCACTGTACTCTTGCCTACAAAAATTGTTCTTTATAACTATGTGTACAACATAGTTTCTAACTAACTGGGGGTAAATGAAAAGTATGTATTTATATTAGGAGGTAATTATGCTTGACATTTAACCACCTAACCTCAGAACTGATTAGCACATTTAGACTTCAACCTATTCTACTATTGAGACAGGTGATAAGCAGGTAAAGAAATGAACCTTTGACCAATGCAATTAGTACATCCAGTCATTGTGATGTTTTTCCAGATATGGTTTGATGCAGTCGGTTTCTGTAGGGTAGGTACTGTACTTCTCCAACAATGTCATAGCCCAATGTGATTTTAAAACTGTAACACTAAAGAAGGGAATATCTTTTGGAAGAATGGTATTCAATCCTTTTAGTAGAGTTACGGGTTTTGAGAACTGAAGTGGCCCAATGCCTTAAAACCACACACTGTTTTCTTTACTGTAAATTTTTAGTTTGTACTGCACCTAGAAAGTGATTTGAGCTACTGAAGACACCACCTGGTGGCAGAAGCCATGTAGCTCACTCCCAGTATTATCATTACAGTTATGCTTTACTATCAGCACAAGACCCTAGAAATGATTAATCCAGTGTAATATAAGTATGACATAAAAACAAAACAGTACTGAAATTTACAGAAGGATATAGGTAAATTATTGGTAAATTATATCTGTTAACCACAAGGGCCTCTTGTGGTAAGGAAATAAAGAAAATCAACAACATATCAGTTGTTTTGGATTTGTGCTGTCATGGTTGGTAACCGCAATCCTCATATGCTCCCTTTAGGCTTTCTGCAGGAAGCACCACCTCAATAAAACAGCTATTGTGGGAAGTTAAAGTAAATAGTAAGCATATGCAGGAAACTCAGTAATGGTGGAAACAAACATCAGACAGAAATGGTACTTCACAAAAAGAAGCTGAATTTTACTTTTATATCAGCTTATTTAAATTTAGATATTATTCCTACATTGAAACCTCCTGGACGATAGGTGGCGCACGTGACGAATGCCCTTCTGTTCTTTTTCAAAGATGGCTGCTTCCACATGTAAACATGCGACTTAGTCCCGTGGCTAACGACGTCCAAGTTAAACAGTTCTGTGGCGTGTATTCATGCCTCTGATAAACGTGTTATCGAGAACTTAGACATTAGCTTCCTGTAGTGGATTTGTATTAAACTGCATTTCACTTTTTGAGTTGGTGCACACGCCGTAAAGTTAGCAGTTAGCCATGGCGGCGCACACCATATTTGTTGGTTCTCTACCAGATTCAGCTTCTAATGAGCGACTCGAAGAAATATTCTCAGAAATTGGTCCGGTAAAGAAATGCTTCGTGGTCAGAGATAAAGGTACTGTCGTGTATTCGAAAGAACCATACAATAATAATGGAAAAAGTCGTACGAAAGTAGAATTAAATTAAAACTGCAAACATAAACATATTTATGTACATAACAGATATTGGTGGTGTCTATTTATTTTTCAACCAGAGACAGAAAAATGTCGAGGGTTTGGTTTTGTCACATATTCCATGGAGGAAGATGCACAACGAGCCTTAAAAGAAATTAAAGAATACGACGGGCAGAAGCTGTCCCTGACAGTCGCCAAGAGTAAAATCAAAGACAAAGACAAAAACAAGAAAGGTTCGTATGAAGACATGTTCCAAAACGGGCAATTAGGAGAGTCCTGTGTCTCCATGGTAACCTTGCACTTATGTCATTTAGCACCTACAGAGGCAGTCACTGCTCCAAAGGAGAATCAGCAGAAAGGCTCCAAGAAAAAGCTACTGAAAGCAAGACTTATTATAAGGAATCTCAGCTTTAAGGTACAGTATGTTTCATGATTACTAAATGTAACAGCTCAGAGCACACTGACAGAAACCTTTGCTAACACACACCATGTGTTACAGTGCACAGAGGATCATTTGAAAGAAGTATTTGCAAAGTTTGGGACGGTTATTGAGGTCAAAATCCCCCTCAAACCTGGTAAATACATATGTTTCTTAGCAGATGTATACATAAGTGAGCATGTTGAAGTATTGCCAGACTTTGGAGTGGATTGATTCGTTATGAGGTTGATTTTTATGCTTTTTCATAGATGGAAAGATGCGTGGATTTGCATTTGTCCTGTTTAAAAAAGTGCCAGAGGCATCAAAAGCACTTAATGCTATGAACTTGAAGGAGATAAAAGGTAAATGAGTGAGACCGTTGAGTTGTGTGCTTAAAAAAAGCTCATTATGACTTGTTACATTGTTACTTTGACATTTCTTTTTTTTTTTAAATGTTGGCATTTAATCTCCAGGCCGACCTGTAGCAATTGACTGGGCTGTACCAAAGGACAAGTTTGTTACTACACAGCAGTCCTCAAATTCAGGTAGTTAAATGACAAAAATACTTTGTGTGCTCTAGTTCCAGAAGATATAAAGCTTGTTGTCATTAACACAATTTTTTTTTCTTCATAGCCAGTACAAATCCAGAAGAAGCAAATGCTAACACTGACAGTGACATGGATGATGAGGATGAAGAAAAGAAGAAAGCTCCACCTGAGAAGAAAAAGTATGAACCTCAAACATGCATTCCTCTGTTTATATGCCATGAGTGTTAAAAGGTGATTGACTACACTGGTTATTTTTGCTCCACATCTGTCCACAGTGTCAGTTCAGAATCAGCTGTGAAGCATACAGAGGAATTCGAATCAGGTGATGAAGATGGGAGTGAACAAAGCAGTGAAGTGAGTGATTCTGATGATGAAAAAGATGAGGAGGAAGAGGATGATGATGATGGGGAAGAGGAGGGTGATGATGAGGATGGAGAAAGCCTTGATTCAGATCATGATGATGGCAGTATGGATGAAGAGGATGAAGAAGATAAATTAGGTATGGATAGTATAAATAACATATTTAATATTTCCTTTCCTTTGAAGTTGTTTTCATACATTCTGTATTTGGCTTTTATCCGTAGCTGAGAAAAAGACCTCGAAAAAACAGCTTCCTTCAGATGTGAAAGAGGGCAGAACGGTTTTCATCAGGTCAGTGATTTTTCCTCCTACTCTGTCCTGAGCCAGGTTTGGTTTATTTTTCAGTTTATTTTACTGAGACCCGTTTCTTTTGTTTTTTTTAAACACCTACATTTAAACCAATTTAGGAACCTGTCATTTGACACGGAGGAAGAAGACTTAGAGGAAGTTCTCCTTCAGTTTGGAGAACTTAACTACATAAAGATTGTTCTCCACCCAGATACAGAACATTCAAAAGGTCAGTTGACAGTCCTCGAAAGTCCTTAAGTGAAACACTTGTGTCTATTAGCTGTTTGGAGAGAACCAGTTCACTTACTCTTCTGTGTTATTGTTGGCAGGTTGTGCCTTTGCTCAGTTTAAGACTAAAGAGGCTGCAGATAAATGCATAGCTGCATCACAGGAGGAGGCAGAGGTAATATATAATCAAGTGTAATGTACATGATGTTTGACTTATTGTGCAATCACACGCTGTTTAGATGGAGCCACTTCTTGGGAATTTGGCCTTTTAATGTTGATGTTTTTAAATTGGAATGTGGAAACAGCATGGGCAGAATTGGTACAACACATTGATAGCTCTGAGTGGCCAATGTATATCTATGTATTTTTATTCAACATATTAACTGATAGTAACTACTAATAAATAATTTTTCTAATAATTTTTTGTCAAGCTACATGGAGGGTAATTTAAAGGTTATTAGTTTGAAGCAAAATATTTTTACTAATCTGTCACTTGTCCAATTGATGTTTGAACACTGTTATTACAAATTTCTTGTGTATTCACCCTTTTATAGCGTCACTCGAGTCTCTTTTGTGTAATAACCCTTGTTGTAGACAAGCCTTGCAAACATTTGTATGTTTGATGCAGGATGGTGGTATCCGTATACATGGCAGAAAGCTGATGATTGTTGCAGCAGTGAGCAGAGAAGATGCCGTGAAGCTGAAGGTCGATAAAAAGAAGGTCGAAACGGGCACGAGGAACCTATACCTGGCCAGAGAGGGATGTGAGTAATCATTTATCTTATGTGCAGCTATATGCTATGTGGCCACTTCATTAGTTAGACT